>NC_043000.1:87550739-87618239 GCF_006345805.1 Octopus sinensis
GATAGTAGTATGATGTTAAATGTTCAAGTACCCTGAAAGTAATTTGTTGTGGATGGTAGTAGTGATAGAATTCTTGAGATATCTCATTTGAATGTATTGTTTATAATATTTGCGTAGGTGTTATTCTAAACAGCAATAGTGGTAAAGTAAGGAAGGAGGTGGCGGAGAGGAAGAAGAAGAAAGAGAAAAAGAGAGAATAATAAGGGATGGTATGATAGTAGTAGTATGTTAAATGGTCAAGTAACCTAAAATAGCTCATTGTGGATTTTAACAATGATTGGGACTGTTTTTAATGAATTCTTGGGTATCTCTTGAATGTATCATTTTTAATACTTGCGTGTGTGTTATTCTAAGGCCATGGTGGATATGTCGTTTTTTGTAGGTGCGTTCAAAAGAGGTCTGTATTTTGTAATAAAGAGATTCTCTTTACTTATTCGTTGGCTACATGTTGTATCGTCCCTGAACTGGTAGAGCAGAAAAATTCTGAAGCTTGGATTTTTATTATTGGCACAAATGTCGATGTGTTGGCCGAATACTATTTTTCTGTTTTTGCGAATTTTGATCTGGGATCTGTGCAGAGCCATCCTTTGGCGTAGACTGTTTTTGTTTGGTCTGTTTTTTGCTAAGGGATTAGTTTTATCAGTAAGAACTGTATTTTCATAGTTTCCTCTGCTGCTACTTTCTAATATCCGTCTTCTGATAGGTTCAAGCTCTACTTCTGTGAACCAATGATTTTTTCTAATTGCTCTAGCTTGATCACATAATCTCTGTTCCGTGAGTTGAAACAATCCTTTTTCTCTCCATTGATCATACATACGTTGTCGGTATCCCCTAAAATGAACACCATTTTCGTCTATAGTGTTTGCTCATGACCACAATATTGACTTGTTTTTCCCATCTAAGATGTGTGTTCTGGTCCCTCGCTGAATAACGATAGGCTGGAGTCGGACCAGTATCACTGAGTCTGCCGGGTGTAACACTGTCACCATCAAGGGCTTACCACCTTTATTCACAATATTTTTTCATTGTCTCTCATATATGAAGTAACGATTATCAGGTTGCACAATTACCAGTGTTTTTATTGACACCATCATTAGATGTATCATCAATCAGTACATGGGGTGATTCCAACCGCTTCGTTTCATTATTATTATTATCATCACTGATATTATTGTTTTCATTGTTGATATTTCCTTCGGTACCATGATAGCCATTATTTTCAGCTATCTAATACTTTCCTGATTATTATGGCTGTGCCAAGGAGGCAAACCTTTTGTAACAGTTCTACTGGGCATTCCATTCCAATTTCCTTTATATTTCCCTCGATACCTTCTGATACTGTTCCCAAGGACCCAACAATAATTGGCTCTGTCTTCACCTTCATTTTCCATAGCCTTCTTTTTGCCTCCTTTCTTGACAATTCGTTTGTCAAAGTGTATGCAACAGCAACTATTTAGCATGTGGTGCACCTTTTCCATCACCACTAGGTCCGGTCTGTTATGCTCTAGCAACTGATCTGTTTGGCCTGGGAAATCCCAGAGGATTTTGCTAGTCTCCGACTCCACCACTCACTGCGATTTATGCTCATGTCACATCTCTAGCCCTCACTTTTAACATTTTCCAATGTAACACTTTCACTTCCTGATCGTGTCGCCACAACAAGTAGTAGTTTTGGGCAAGTCTAAGGTATTATTTCGTGATATGGACAATGATTTCATCAACGCTATTGCAGATGCGGCATAGCTGAGACACTTGCTCATTCCTAATGTTGACCCACCAGTTCGTGGTCAAAGCTTGGTCTTATACTGCCAGTATAGTGCTCTCTGTCTCTTTTTTTAGTGTTCCTTTCATCAGTCAATCCCACCTATTTTTGCCTGCAACTCATGCTGTAGCTACATGGAATTGATTTTTTCGTAATTCTTCTTCAAGTACCTTTTGCACTTCTTTGTTTTTCATTTATTCTCTGCTTTCAATACTCCCTTGTTCCTTACTGCCACTAACAATATTTCCTTACTTTGGGCTAGGTATCTCATTGAACTCTTGAGTTCGATACGCATGCAATTTTCCACATTTATCAGTCCCGTTCCTCCATTTGCTCTCTTCATGTATAGGCGATCAGTGTCCGCACGTGGACGATGAACACCATGCAACGTTAGAAGCTTTCTTGACTTTCTGTCCATCTCCTTTAGTCCCTCCTCTGTCCACTTCAGGATTCCAGCGCCATACCGAACTACTGCGACTGAGCGCAAAATTTGCAATTTTATTGCCTAAATTATGTTTCTGGCATTCAAATTTGAAGCCAATATTTTTCTCCCTCGCCGCAGGTACTCTTTTTTTGTGTTTCCTTTCATGTCATTGTGTTTGATTCCATCTGCCTCAAGTATTCCCAGGTATTTATAGCTGGATTGAGGTTGAATTGTTTTCATCATTTCACTACTTGGCAGAAAAATTTTCCTCGTTTCATCACCATCGTAGCACATTTTGAGAGTCCAAACTCCATCTTAATATCATTGGAGTAAATCCAAACAGACTGGACTAGGCTGTCCAGTTCTGCCTCAGGTTTTGTGAATAGATTCAGGTCGTTCATGTATAGCAAGTGGTTCAGTTTTCCCTTACCTCTTCCCAGATCATACCTCAACTTTGTTTCTATTATTATTATTATTATTATTATATTATTATTATTATTATTATTATTATTATTTGATGAAAACTCTCATCTTATTTTGCTGATATGGAAAGTGTCAGCTGTTCACAGCCAGCAGACTAAGGTGACACTTGTTTACTGGTCATGCTCCAAGAACCCTGCGAAGAATTCTTGCAGTTCCAAGCACAGCTGATTTTTGTAGATCTATTCTTATGTTCGTACCAATCTTTTTGAGCCATGTTGGTAGTTGAGTGCTGATACTTCCAAGTGTATCAACCACTGTTGGTATCACGTTTACTCTCCTCATTGACCACAACCTTCGTATTTACCACTTCAAATCATCGTAGTTGTTTAGTTTTCTTTATCTTTGATCCTGTTGTCACCGGGACATGCTACATCGATTATCGTGCATGTTCTTTCTTTTTTATGTAACACAACAATGTCCGGTCCCGATATAAGGTCAGCTGATCACACTGAATCTTTACATCCCACAAGATTTTGAAATCTTCATCCTCGGTGACTCCTTCTGGGGTTTGCTCATACCACGTCCTTACTTTTTGTGGGCTGTGATTTCCACAGAACTCCTAATGGATTATTTTTGCTACATTGTCATATCGTCTTTTGTATTCGCGTTGTGCCAATTTCAAGCATTCGCTAACGATGTGCTATACCGTTCCATACATTCTGCATTTGTCACTGTCGGTAGTATTGTCGATTCTGCACTTCACATAGTTTTTAACGTTTGTTCTTGTGCTGCGCATATAAGTGATTCTGTCTCTATCATCAGGTCACTCCTCAGTATTTTTTACATGCTACTCGAAGCTGTTTTCCTCTGTTTCGATACAATCCTGGCAACTGAGAATATCTTTCCCACCCTTTCTTCTGGAGACAAGTACATTCTATAGGTGTCACTTTTAAGGTGGAAGGCTCCGTGCACTGCCAATGTTTTTCTTGTATTCGTATCCATGTTCACCAGTTCCTTCTTTTGCCATTTTATGATTCCAGCTCCATACCGAAGTGATGCTATCTCTTGTGTATTTACTGCCTGGATTTTATTCCGTCCGGTCAATTTTGAGCGCAACACCAATCTTGGTCTTCGGAAATATTCCATTCTCAGTTGTTTTTTGATTTCCTATTCCATGATTTCGCTGAACTCTAGTATGCCAAAGTATTCGTAGCCTTCCTTTTTAATTTGTTTAATTAGTTCTCTATTAGATAATTTTATTCCTGCTAGGTACACTATGCCACACTTCTTGAGTCCGAGTTCCATGCTAATATCAGGACTAAAACAGTGGACCGTGTTCACCAAAGAACTCACTTGTGCTTCATCCTTGCCACACAACTTCAAATCATCCATGAAGAGAGGGTTGTTGATTGTTTGAGATTTTCCATTTAGTTGATATCCCAGGTTTATTTTCCTAAGTACCAAGGACTGAGGGAACATGCAGAGAACAGAAAGCAACAGAGATAAGCTTCTTCTGATACCCAGGGTGCCCAAACTTTTCCTATAGGATGTCAACTCAGTTTTCCACCCCACCATACTTCTCTCAAGAAAGCCTGTCACATTCCTTGCAATTCCAAAAAAATCTATTTTCTGGGTGATCCACGAATGTGGAATCATATCATAAGCTTTGCGATAGTCAATCCAGGACATTCCCAAATTTGTCCTTCGTTTACAATCTTGCATTACCATTTTGTCTAACAATAATTGGCCTTTGGTACCTCTGCATCTCCTCCTACAACCTTTTTGTTCCGTCGTTCTCGTCAAAACATTTGTACAGTTCTTCTGCAATTCCTCCTGACAGTAACTTCCACATTAATGGGAAGCTAAAAATTGGCCTGTAATTGTCGGCAGCATTTCCTTTTGTTGCATCTTTCAGACACAATATCGTTCTTCCTTTTGTCAACCAATCTGGGATTTCAATCTTCTCCATCGATCAATACATTGAATTGCTCTGCAATCAATTCATGGTACTTACTGAATTTTTTAATTCAAAATCCATGTACACCATCAGGTCCTGCTTCTTTCTAGTTGCTTTTTCTTTTTACTCATCTTTCCCGATACTGTCTTCTGTGAAGTGGATAGCCTCTTGCTGGGGATAAGAAGCCTGTTTGCTTCAGGCTGCAAAGCTATTCAGCTGCAGTATTATGTTGTTCTTGCTTATTCCACATCCTACCCCAGAACTGTCCACTTTCATCAGCATCAGGAGCTAATCTTTCACGCTCTATATCATCATTAATTTCTTGATCAAATCTTTTTAGGTCGATACTAAACAATTGGTTTTGCCAGTATTGCTTAATCCGTTGTTCAAACCTTGTTAGCTTTGCTTTTTTGGCAAGAATGCGCTGCTTCAGTTCTTCAATTACAACATTCTGACTTTTTGTATCTGCACTATACTTCTTTCTCACTTTTCTCTTTTTCTTTTCCTGACGAGTATTGACACTACAGTGTTCAGGGAATTTATATCTTCTGAAATTCTCATTTTCCACCAAGGTGGTTTAGTAGTAGTAGTAGTAGTAGTAGTAGTAGTAGTAGTAGTAGTAGTAGGTGGTGGTGGTGGTGGTGGTGGTGGTGGTAGTAGTAGTAGTCGTAGTAGTAGTAGTAGTAGTGGTAGTAGTAATAGTAGTAGTAGTAATAGTAGAATTGCTTTTTGTCCTCAATATATGGTAGTCTTGTTAGTAAGTTCGTAGTGGAAAGAATAGTATGGTTGTAAATTATGAACTATGTAATGGTAAGAGAAAGAGAAAGAGAAAGAAGCAATGTGAAAAGGTCTTGTTTATGGAGCTAAGGTTTTTGCTTATTCCTTTTATTCTGTAGTGCAAATTTTAGTTGATGACTGTACTGAATGAAGGATGATCATTACACAATACAGAAGTTTTACATAGATTGTTTGCTTCTAGTCTTTTTGCTTTTTGTTTGTTTTTGTAGTAATAAAAGGAGAGGAAGGGTATCTAGACATTTAGATAACTTGAATTGTCAAAGTAGTTAGTCATCTTACATCACATGTTGTTAAGACCATATATTATCTCTTTTATCTCTTTTACTTGTCTTAGTCATGTGACGGTGGCCATGCTGGAGCACTGCCTTTAATCGAGCAAATCGACCCCAGGACTTATTCTTTGTAAGCCTAGTACTTGTTCTGTCGGTCTCTTTTGCCGAACCGCTAAGGTACGGGGGTCGTAAACACACCAGCATCGGTTGTCAAGCAATGTTGGGGGGGACAAACACAGACACACAAACACAGACATACATATATACGACGAGCTTCTTTCAGTTTCCGTCTACCAAATCCACTCACAAGGCTTCGGTCGGCCCTAGGCTATAGTAGAAGACACTTGCCCAAGATGCCACGCAGTGGGACTGAACCTGGAACCATGTTGTTCGTAAGCAAGCTACTTACCACACAGCCACTCCTACGCCTATTAGTTTATTTAGCACCAAAAATATTGTTTCTGTTAATGAGATACAATACATTTGGTTTAAAATTGTAACAAAGCTTTTGAGAAAGCTTGTGAGAAATTAATAGAGAGTTCAATGAAAAATTATTATGCATTCAGTAAGACTTGAATGGTATCCACAAAGATTTAAAGAGTGGGTTATAATGATTTGATAAACATTTTATGGTGAGTATGAGAAGAAATCAAGGATTTCTTATAACAAATTGCATCTTTATATAAACTGATCAACAATTTACCAAGTGAACTCTCAGTCAGTAGATGTGATATCAGAGTCAGTCGAAGTACATTGAGAAATAGATAGACGCGTTTTTGAATATGAAGAACACACAAAGCCATTAACTGTTGCAATTATTCAGTTTCTGTGAGACGGCCTGAGAAGTTATGCAATAAGGTAGTAAGGAGAGAAAGAAAGTGAAGATTTGGAAAAGTAGGAATGATGAAAAATATAAAGCCAAGAAGAAGCTAGAAGAGATGGTATCAGGAAAGGATAATTTTAATGAAAGAATCAGCTTATGAAACACGCAAAAACGTGAGAACGAAAAGCAGATAGCAAACCAGAAAATTAGATTTTGTGAGTTATGAAAGGCAACTTTATACGATGAGTGGTTTGTTAAAAGGTATTTCAAGATGAAATAATTAAGATCTTAGAATAGGAATGTAAAGTGTTTTATTGAAGTGAATAGAAACATTAATTGCACGTAAGCAAAACCTACGATTTAAAGGATAAAACCATAAATAACTTCTTAAAGAGGCGATTATTTCCTAAATATATCAAAAGGGCGTGTTTACTATATGAGAAAATAACATATTCGAAACTTTCTAAAATGACATGAAAAGGTAGAATCTAATGCAAATAGAAAAGATGATCAGAGAATTTTACAAATGAATAATCGACGCAGTTAAATCATTTGATAACTTTTAAGGTATACGGTTGATAGTAGAAGTTACTGTGGTTTTAACATGGTCAGGACTGTTGTACACTAACCACCTCGTGCAGCTCAAGTTAGAACCAGAGCCTGGATTTAATCACAAATATGATTAAGAAGCTTAATTAATTTGCTCTCATGTTGAGAATTTCTTCCTACCGTTTTCAGACAACACAAGAACTTAAACACTGACAGTTATTGAAACGCTTATCACAGCAATGAAGTTGCTATTTATAAATGGAAAGTATTGTTATTAGCGTTGTTTAATCCCAGCCCAGCTCTAATCAAGTAGATTTTCAAACTGTTTCTTTTATTTTTCAAATACAATCTATGTAGAATTCTGTTACGTTGTATTCAGTTTTAAGGTCGTAGCGTGTAGTTTAAGAGATATCTGGCGGTTATTTCTAGCAGTTCGAATAAATATGTAGGAACCTTCCCATTGTCTTTCTAGAAGTATTACCAATAATGTCTGTTTACTATTAAGGTAACATTGATTTGGCTATGGAAAAATCGCGTCTATCAACCCAGTCAATTACGACTGTACACTATACATTTTTGATAATTAGCTAGTAAAAATTATTTTTCTTTTTGGTTAAATTTTACTGCTATAACTTCATCTATTACTTTAACTTCTAAGGGTATGCACAACCACTTATCTAGATCCGTGTAGTTTATATCTAATTAGAAAATAATTATGTTTATATGGTACTAGAGTATCCTTGGGTAATATTTAGTTCTAAAGCAAACCAAATCCTTTTTGGCATTCCTAAGAAAGGAGCGAAGGTCATATTTAAGTTACTCACATCTACACGTCTGAGGTAAAATAACTTAATATATAAGTTATATCATATACTAGCTGAATTATCCGGCGCTCTCCGGATTAGTGCTGTTATTATTCAGATTAGTAAATAATAAATATGAAGATATATATTTTTTTCACATAATTATTCCAAAATATTTTATTTTAAAATACCCAACTTGCAATGATAATAGAATTTCGAACTGAAAATCTGTCAATCTTGAAGCACATCAATTAAATAATATTCATTGTGTAATTTTTCGTTAATATCCAAATGAATAAACTGTTGCTGCTTCCAACTCGTGAGCAACCAACATAAAGTTGGCCGTGGGAGAAGCATGTAGTAGAGAGATGAAGTCCAACTACCTTGAGGGATTGACCGTGATATTTTTAAACTGAAATATGAAAAGATAGTTTGACTGGAAACTGAAGCCTCTTAAATTCAAATGGAACATCTGTAGGTATGAGAGAAAATTTTGGAATAAAGACGTTTTCTTTTTTGTGACTAACTGACATTATTGTTGCTTGTAGGACATGGGAGGTTCATGGAAGTAACAATTAAGTGAGTTCCATTACACAGGCGAGTGGGTCAAGATTCATAAGTAACATAATGGGAGCATTCAGCTTTAGTGTCAGATTATGCGGTGGCATCGCAGTGGATTTAAGTGTGTTCAGAAATTCAAACAAGGTATTGAACTGCCTAATCTTGATCGACTGTTGTGTAAATTGATGGAAAAGTCATTTCTGTTGTATCTATTAACTTTTGAATTTCATAATGAGTTTATCAACCGTTTCATTAGTTGGAGCTAGCATAGCTCTTTGACATAGCCAATTTACATCAATGTAATTGGCAATCGCACATACACTGACACATATATATACCCTCTCATATACACTGACACACACACATATACTATCACATACACTCATATATATATATATATATACTAAGACAAACACACAAGACATACATTTACGTAACGAACGCGCAAACACGCACACACACTCATATACAAAATGTGTCGTCGTGGTGGTGGTGGAATAAAATGTCCTTTACTACTTCGTACGTAACGAACGCACAAACACACACACAGAAACAGATACATACACACTCATATACAAAATGTGACGTCGTGGTGGTGGCATAAAATGTCCTGTACTATAGTTGACCATAGAAAGATTATTTTCGAAAAAATGTTATATTATTTTAATCCAAATGAAAATGAAAATTACATGTTAACACACGCAGTGTCTAATACTATTACCTTGTAAAATTCGATTTGATTTATCTTGTATCGATTATTTAAATTTGTGAGCTTAAAGTATTCAATAATAAAAGGGTATTAATAAAGTAAATTTTCTCGAAAACTTCGGTTTATAAAAACTTTGACTTGCTTAATGTATATTTCTTCCAGTAATTTATCGTAGTTGTAATGTATCTTTAATTCAAACAAACTTCAAGGTAATCAAACTAAGTTTAGCGTGCTAGAAGTAGCATCGAGCACAGTTATTATTGTAAGGTTTATAGCGTTCCAAACAAAAGTACCAACAAAATCACTTAAAAGAGTTTATACCGGTATATTGAGAAATTTTCATTTTATCAAAAATATTCAGTAAACAAACTCTGGAAACTGATATAATTATAAGCCTCAAAGTTATGCAGCTATTTTGTCTAACAACATTTATTCATTCAATAACTAATTTTTAAAAATTACCTATATAGAATAAACTGTGGGGTTTGAAAATAGTGAATTAAACTTGAATTGAAAACATTGAAATGAATATATATTGAATTATCGTGAATGAAAATACAGGCGAGAGAGAGTGAGAGACCGTTGCAAATGAAATCAGATAATTTCGCCTGCAATGAATATTGCTTATTAAACATTAAAATCTAGTCCGCAGTGAATGCAACGAATATTTAAATTTCGAAAATTTCGAATATTTAAATTTCAAATATTCAATAAACTTCACAAATTGAAATTACAGGAAATTTCTTGGAACATGAATTCATAAAAAAAATTCCAGACAGTCAAGCCTTTAATAATTACTTTCTTTTAGTAACTGTAGCGTACCTAATTTAATAAGCAGCTTTCTCCATTATTATATAGATGTGTCATCGGGATCTAGAGGGAAGAGTCAATGAAGAATGAGGAAGGGGAGACTGACAAGACGCTGACTGGATGACATAAAAAAAATGAACCGGAAGAACTTTGGCTGAATACACAACCATGGCCAAAGGAGGGAATCGATGGAGTGAGATAGTGCATGAATCCATGAATCTCGACAGTCAGTAATGAGGATAGGAATTAAAAAGGTAGAATAAATTGCAGTAAATAAAACTATAAGTAAATATCATTCAAGTAATATTTTAATTGCCTTTATTTTGAATTTACAATTATATTAGAGACAGTATTACTTAACGCTAAATTTCAGTTACCATTAGATATAGATATATAACATTTCTTGTCATAACACCAGTTTATGATGTCGTTATATTCTGATACCTTTCCTGGTATACTTTATCTCTGGAATGGTTGTAGCGAAAACATCTTTGATTTTTAATTTCTGCAATTTTATTTTAATTATTTTTTTGTGGTTATACTTTTCTCTCAACGCCGTTGCAAAGTTTTGTATTTTAAGTGGCAATCAGTCGACGTCAGCTTAGTTTACTCACATCACTAAAGTTCTTTCGAACGTTGTAAACGTTAACAAAAATCCTGCTTGAAAAAAGAAGCGAGTTAACAGAAAGAGTGGAGCACCGAAATAAATGTACTGTAATACTTAATCTCGCCACTTATGCATTAATTTGAAGTCCTATAAGGACCAATATGTCTTTATTCTATGGGTGTGAAGGCGCGTGGCTTTGTATGACTTAGTGGTTAGGGTATTCAGCTCACAATCATCAACTCGTGAGTTCGATTTCTGGCAGTGCGCCGTGTCCTTCAGGTTTCTCCAGACCACTCAGCTGGCAAAAATGTGTAGTACCTGTAATTCAAAGGTCTGGCCTTAACGCATTCTGTGTCACGCTGAATCTTCCTGAGAACTACGTTAAGGATACGCATGTCTGTAGAGTGTTCAGCCACTTGCTCGTTAATTTCACCAGCACGCCATTCTGTCGATCGGATCAACTGGAACACTCGTCGTCGTAACCGACGAAGTGCCAATTAATTCTATCAGAGCCATTAACATAAATACCGGTACTATGATTTCTACAATATTTTAATAGAAATTGTGTAACTGACTTAACCTGCTTCAGTAATTTTGTGGTCCTTACTATGTCGACAACAAGAAGAGGAAGTGTACACGTAAACCCGAACAGCATTCGAACTTCGATCGCAAAGAGACATATACATATAAATACCGAATAAAATATGTTCTTGATTCTAGTCAAGATAAATCAACATTTTAATGAGCCATGAAAAGAGACAGACACAATCTCCTGGTAACTTAAATCCTTGATGCGATTCCATAATTAGTTGAAGACGTCTGATTTCCCTTATATCACCAATGAACGCCAAAATTTCCAGCCTTTAAGTTTTTCCACACCCAAACAAGCTGATTTATTTATTTTTTGGACTTGGAAACGAAAAGAGAAAAAAGATTAGGAGAAGAAATTGGTGAATCATACACAATATATCTCCGCAAAGAATATATATATATATATTATATATATATATATATATATATATAGTGTGTGTGTGTGTGTGTGTGTATGAATATAAAACGTTTATATCATTATTCAGAAAGGAAACGAGGGTAAATGTTAGAGGGAGAGAGAGAGAAAGAATAAGAGGGAAAGAGAGACAGAGAGAGAGGGAGAGAGAGAGAGACAGAGAGAAAACTAAAAATCTATCTTATAGGTCAACAAATTATTTTTCACTTCATGAGACTTCAAGTGAATTAATGAGGAGAAAAACAGTTTACCAAATATAAATGTAAAACCACGCGGATGCATTCGTTATATAGTATTCATACACTTAGCAGACACACAACCACATTCACCTTGAAATAGATCGTACATATATGTATACATACATACATTCACGCATACATGCATAGAAATATATACATATACTTATACATATATATATACATATATGTGTGTGTATAAGTATATGTATATATAAGTATATATATATATACGTATATATATATATATATATATATATATATATATAAGTATATATATATATATAAGTATATATACTTATATATATATATAAGTATATATATATATATATATATATATATATATATATATATATATACACTTATATCTATCTATCTATCTATCTATCTATCTATATATATATATATATATATATATATATATGTATGTATATATATATATAAGTACATATATATATGCACACAGATTTATGTGGGGATTTTTATATATGTATTATATATGTATTACACACACACACACACACACACACACACGCATATATATATATGTGTGTGTGTGTGTGTGTGTGTGTGTGTATCGGACGTGACGCAATAAAATAGATATAGATATTGTAGCAAATAAAGAAAACGAAAGAGTTAGACAATCTATTACTAGACGGTTTGCAAAATTATTTTTCGGATGATTTATTTATTATTTATGCCTAGACATAACACTTATGGCTATATTCAGAAGTAGAATATATAAATGTTACATTTATTTGAGAGACAAATCTATCTCACTGTCGCATTTATGATGACGCATTTGCATTTAACATTGTCAAATATAAAAATTACTATGACAACATGTAGAAAAAAATAAACGAATTTTTCTTTACATTCTTCTGATCTTTACACCTACATACAGGATGTGGAGGGTGGATTCTGTTGAGGAAAAACAAAAGAAGAAATTCTAGTGTTTCATGTTTTTGATTTCTTTTGAAACTTTTTGTTTGAAAACTATATTTTACATAACTTTTAAAATCGAAAAGTCATAATCACCACATATATTCAGTATTCAATCATTTCTATAGGATCCAGAATCTAATAGGTGAACATATTTGATTAAAAAGATATCATAAGATCTACTGTATCGCAGCATAAGTGTTTTAGCTAGGCGTGGCTGATTTATAAGGAGCTTTCTTTCCAACCACATGGTTCCGTGTTCAGTACCACTACGTAACACCTTGGACAAGTGTCTTCTACTATAGGCTCGGGCTGACCAAACCTTGTCAGTGAATTTGGTAGACGGAAACTGAAAGAAACCCCTCGTATATATATGTATATATGTCATAGTTGTGTGTGTGTGTGTGTCTATGTTTTTCCCCCACCATCGTTTGACAACCAATGTTGATGTGTTTACGTACCCTTAACTTAGCGGTTCGGTAAAAGAGACCGACAGAATTAGTACTAGTCTTATGAATAATAAGTCCTGTGATCGATTTGTTCGACTAAAGGCGGTTCTACAGCACGGCCGCAGTCGAATGACTGAAACAAGTAAAAGAATACACAAACAGATCTATTATAAATATACTTGTATCTATAAGCGTATACATGCGTATATGCGTGTGTGTGTGTGTGTGTGTGTGTGTGTGTATGCGCGCGTATGTATGTATTTATATGTCTGTATGTGAATTAGTAGTAACATTGCGTAAACAAGGCTAAAAGAAGGATGGTCAATGCAAATTTTAATGATACGTTTATTGGAAGAATATTAATTCCTTATCCGTTACTCCGATCGGGAACGATAATCTGGTGGGTAACAATAAGTGAAGATTCTTGCTTCTGGTATATATATATATATATATTATTGCAATTGCATATATCATAGCAATATCTACAAATATAAAAGTTAGGCTTATAGATAATAAAATGGGGTACTTACAATTCACCTTCCGCCGAGAGCGACTTATCCTGACAAATTCATTGGAGTTTACACCAACAACATCATGTGCATTTATTGCTTATGAATGTGGTTACGGCATAAGTCATGGTGCATCCGAAACAGCTGTCAAGATAAGACTGTTACATAACTCCTTTTGTTTACTTTATTCTGTACTGTGTATATTGTATTCCATATAAATAGAGGAATTAAGCCTACTAGTGGTTTCCACCTCCTACGACAATATTAATTAGACAAAAATGGTTCTTAAATCTAATTTAGTGCAAGAGGCACTAGTCTCTGTGGAAAGAGCTGGAGACTATCTTCTCATCCGTCTAAGCACTACTCTGTAATACATATACCACAAAGTGAGAGAATAGGTGTTTACTCCATTAGTTGCCAGCTGTTTCGTAAACTGTTTTAGTTACATAAGCGGCGCTACATGATCAGCAATTTCACATATATAAATGAATATACACATAAATATAATATGAATATATATATATATATATATATGTATATACACACATTCAAGGAAGCTTTACATAGCGTCGTATGGTTATCGACTGCTATTTCCAGCAAAAATTGGTACCTTGTTGCGCCATTATTCCCTATATATATATATATATTTATTTTTAAAATTTTATTTTATTTTATCTAGTTTCAGCTCACGAGCTCTGGCCATGCTGGGGCACCGCCATTTGGTGTTGCTACATGATTTTACTTCACGAATGCTTTTTAGCAATTGCCATTTGATGCATGAGAGAGTTCGATGCAGCTGCCCTCATCTGCACCCCCTGCCGTGTAGTTGGTTCATCTGGGACACCTGACAGGAAGAGATCCAGTTTTATTTTAAAGACATCTGCATCCACCCCATTCAGGTCTCTCAGGTTCTTCGGGAGGATATTGAAGAGCTGTGGGCGTCTGAAGCCCAGGCTGTCACAGTATCTTGTCCTACATCTTGATGGCAAATTTGGAGTCCTTGACACTACAATATGCAGTGGCGCCCAGTTCTAGCATTTGTGTAACTCTCGATCCTTCTAGGATCTTCCAGATGTATATTATGGCATATCTTTCTCGCCTACGCTCTAAGGAATATATATATATATATATATATATATATATATATAAATAGGAAATAATACCACAACAAGGTACCAATATTTGCAGGAAATAGCAGTCCATAACCGTACGACGCTATGTAAAGCTTCACTGAATGTATAGAAACAAAGATGTATGCGGGCGGTGAACATAGAAAAAATGTTCGTCTTATCTCCAGAAAAAACGCCAGAGAAATGGACGACCATTACGGTGCTTTATTTCGCTGGAAAATAATACTGTTGTTTTGTAATAATATCTATAATTTATATTTATATATTTTGTTTACAAAACCGGAGGCTTGATAAGTTAATGAGGAAAAGCGACTACTAAAGTATTTTTTATACAATAATAACTATACAATAATGTAGCATGATATTAATATATATACTCCGATTAAAGCGACATCCATTTAAACAATTCACGGAAAAACAATGAGCTAACTTCCCAGGACTTATTCTTTGTAAGCCTAGTACTTATTCTATCGGTCTCTTTTTCCGAACCGTTAAGTTATGGGGACGTAAACACAACTGCATCGGTTGTCAAGCGATGGTGGGGCGACAAACACACAAACATACATATACATACAAGGCTTTGGTCGGCCCGAGGTTATAGTAGAAGACACTTACCCAAGGTGCCACGCAGTGGGACCGGTCCTGGAACCATGTGATTGGGAGGCAAGCTTCTTACCACACAGCCACTCCTGTACCTATGTGGTCTAGTGGTTAGGATTCCTGGCTTTCACCTAGGCGGCCCGGGTTCGATTCCCGGCATGTGAACGTTTGTTTATTGTATTTTGAAGAGATATTTCTTCAATGAATATATTATATAAGATATCATAAAATATCAAATATTAATATCGAGTTTGAAAACAGAGAGATGTAATTAATTAACATCCACATATGCATATGGTAAAGGAAAGACGGAAGATACGAGAATTTTTATTAATCACTACAATTGTTTCGACACATCTAGCATCGATCTCTCACGGGTGTGATACTTAACTGCTGGTTCAGGAGAATCCGATGGTGCAGATGTGTCTCTTCTGGTGATAAATAGATATAACTTATTAAAACAGTTCTGTAATGTATCTTCTCATTTCGTGTAAAAAAAAAGCAGCAAATTAAATGATATATCTTCATTTATACACACACACACATACACACACACACACACACACACACACATACACACACACACACACACATATACACACACACACACACATATATATATATATATATATATATATATATATATACGAGTGAGTAGACAAACGAAAGAAGGGTGCTCAACACATTTATCGCACTCTGAGTTACATGTATAGCGACTAAACCGGCAACCCCACCAAGCTTGGTTGGTGAGGAGGGTGTTTATTGGACACCCTGCGGGATGAAAAACAAAACCCGTCAAAGGGCGGAGGAACTCTTGAGAGTCAACGGCCACCCAATAAGGCTGTATCATGCGCGGGGACATAGAAATAATCGGACTGAATACCCGATCGCGCGGTTAAACCACTGGGAGTGAAGGACTCCTAGCCTTTGTTAGGGCATCCTTCTAGGAGAATGTAACTCAGGTAACTGGGATAACTCCGACATAAAACCTGCGGCTCAGTGGTTACCTATGATGTTGACTTGTTCTTCTTTTCGGATTATGACTGCTGTTGCTTAGTGAGTAGGATTGACTCAGTGCACAGCCTTTCCTCACTTTAAAAAAATCTTCTTGCACAGACATTGCACGATAACAAAATTGATTAAGCTTCGTGCAATGGCCATACTCGATAGCGAGGGGGCAGCCACCATACATTCCTATAAATATATTCCCATAAATTTAATTGTACTGTAACATAACGAATAAACTACACTTCAGAACTTTTCATGGCAGTTACATATATGATCATAAGATGCTTTCCAATCTCAACTTATACTATCAGCTACATCGGCTTCTTTGTGTAGATCTTATATATTTTGTGTTCGTAATTATTATAAGCCTTGCTAGTTCTATACTTTATCTTGTCATTTTATCGTTTAGTGAATGATCTCTTTCACATAGAAAACTTTGATTACTACATAAAAGACCTAACACACTCTCTTTCTCTCTCACACACACATACACTCACACACGCGCACGGACACACACTACTCTATCTCTATCTCTCTTTTTACAAGCTTCCTCTCTCTGTTTCTTTTCTCTATCTACGAAATACTGTCGATTATAAATTGCTTGTTCATGACCTTTAGATCTGGGTTTGTAAATATATTTTCTATACACATCACATATAGCCAAAAGAATCTAAACACATCCAAAGACATCCATCCATCCATCCATCCATCCATACATACATACATACATACATACATTCAAACATACATACACACACACATACACACACACACACACACAAACACATATGCAAACATGCATACATATAAACTTAGACTTAGTTATGTTTCGACCAAAGATTGGTTCAGGCCATGTCTAACTTAATAGTACCACCTGATAGGATTATCTAAATCCTGTTTGAGTCAAGTTTTGTTTATGGTCCATTCAAGTAGTGAGTTCTTGTTGAGTGAGTTGTATCCAGGTATGGGTGACTTAGGTCCAGACTCCGTTTAAAGGACAATGTTAAACAGGGCAGGGCCTGTTGAGGAAAAGAAATTATGTCGCAGTGTACCTATTATGCTGTGATCTTGAATTAGGCAGGGGATTATGGCCCGTGGTCCTAGCCTTGGATGAACCTTGAAACTAATGTTCAGGTCGTTTGGGCAATGCTGGCGGTATATTCTCCACTTCGTACAAATGATGTACCGCTCGCGGCGGCGCTGGAGAGAATTGAGTTTCAAGGCTTTAAGGCGGTCCCAATAATCGAGATCAGTCATGCCTTCAATTCGAGATGTTTTGTTTTGTATGGAGCGACCACAAGGGGCAGCAATATTCGAGGTGTGGCCGTACAAAGGAGGAGAAAAGTGGAATGATGACACCTTGTTCTTTGGACCGGAAGGTTCTTAAGATCCAGGAACTCATCCTACGAGCTATATCGACCTTATTGTTGATGTGGGTACTCCAACTGAGATTGTTATCTACAATTACACCCAGGTCTCTGGTATTGTTAAATGCTGTGAGCGGTTCCCCTGAAGGAAGAGAGTATGGCTGTTTTAGTATAGACTTTCTTCCAAAATGCATCAGCTCAAATTTTCCCTCGTTCAGTTTCATTTTGTCTTTGTCTGCCCATTGACTCACCGAGTTGAGTTCGGTCATTTATGTAAATTATAAAGAGGAGCGGGCCCAAGACAGTCCCATGAGGGACATCACTGGTGGATTTTGCTGGGCTTGAGTGGACTCTATCGACTACAACATGTGTTCTATACGCCAGGAAATACTTAATCTAGTGTAGAAGTTTTCCACGGATTCCAACATTTGCCAAAATTTGAGAGTAGGATATTATGGTCAACCCTGTTGAACGCTTTACTGAAGTCAAGATATATGACATCAGAGTTCGAACCTGTTCCCAAGGCTTTAAATATATCTTCAATGTGGTGTAAGAGCTCTGATAGACAGTCCCTGCCACAGCGAAAGCCATGCTGATTTGCATTAAGGAGTTTGTGGGTCTCCAGGAAGTCAGCTATCCTTGATCTTACCACTTTTTCAAACACTTTAATAATGTGGGAGGTAAGTGAGATTGGGCGATAGTTGACTGCGAGGGATCTGTTTCCCTGTTTGAAAACCGGGATGACAGACTGGGATAGGAGCTGTTTCGGTATATAACCTGAATATAAAGAATTTCTCCAGACTTTGGTCAGAGGGAGTGCAAGTTGGTGTCTACATTCCTTCAGGAGACTAGCGGGGAATCTATCAGGGCCTACAGCAGAATTGTATTTGAGCTCATTTATTGCTGCTATGATGTCTGAGGCAGTGAAGGTTATATCCGAGATTTTATGTTGGGAATCAACTTCGTTCGCTTCACTTACGTCAATATCAGTGGGATCACTAAAGACAGTGCAGTATTGTTTCTGCAATATGTAAACATACATGCATACATACATGCCAACATACACACATGCATACATATGTACATACGTGCTTACATACACAGACGCCTATATATCAGTATATGTGAATGTGTTCTATCTATCTATCTATCTATCTATCTATATATCTATCTGTCTGTCTGTCTGTCTATCTATCTATTTATCGATCTAGCTGCGTGTATGTGTGTGTGTTGGGTGTTAGAAATAGTAAAAGCCTTGGAAGAATAGTGTATATTTAAAAACGGAAAGAATGATTTATTTGATGGTTATTAATTTCCTATTTAATGATAAAGTGTTTTGAAATCTTAACTATTTCTTTAGTGATCAAAAGATTCAAGAAACTTGTGATGTGAGTCTTAGATTTCCAAGCTGAAATCATTCTTCAAAGTGGTCTTATTTCACATCAGAATTCTTTTAATATAGGTTGGGTAAAGCATCTTTCTTTCTTTCTTTCTTTCTTTCTGTCTCAGTATAAATTTATTTTTGAAGCTGAAAATCACAAAAATAGGCTTCTGAAACACTTGACTTTCGCGTATAATACTTGTCAAATTACATTCCAGTACACACCTTATATGCATAGATAAACATATAAAGATTATTTTTGAAAATATTGAAATGAAGGGATGTGGCCTAGCAGTTAAGGAGTTGGGCTTACGATCACAAGTCGTGGGTTCAATTCCTTGAACGAAATATTTCAGTTCACGTTTGTCCAGTCAGCAAAAATTATTTGCAGGCTAACATTTGAGCAAATTTTCTTCCCTCTATCTGAAACACTGTCTGTCTGTCGAGAGTCATCTCTAAAGTAAATAGAGACCGTCATTTTTGAAAGATATATTTCTAGATACAAAGTAATATCATTTGGTGCATTTAGACACTCTAGAATTAGAGAGACGTGCCTTGTGCAATTTTTAAATATTTAGACAGTTTGGGTATCATATTAATGTGTTCAGAAAATGGCTTTTGTGGAATTTCTGCGCAGGCTCCACATATGTTCAATAAATTTGCCTTTGATGTTGGTTCTCGTGCCTTGTTTTCGCACTACTCTCTCCTGTGTGCTCCAATAGTGTTCAGTGCGGTTAATATGAAAAACTGGTTTAGCTAAGAAACTCTTCTGATTTCATTTTTTTCCTGCCAGTCACTGATCCTTTGGGTTGTGTGGCAAGGAGCACCACCGTCCATAAATAAGGTTACTTGTTTTTACCATTTCACCACTGGAGAAAATTGGGAGAAGTGCTTCTCCGAGGCTGGTGTTGTATTTTTCCTTGCTTATGTTGCCAATACAATCCACCTGTTCTAGACAACTAATACTCCGCACAATCACTGAAAATCCATCTTGTTTCACAGTTTGTTGTAGTTGCTTTAAATCATACACCTGATTAGGCCGTCGTCAGACCCACAAACATTCAGTGTCAAAAATTGTGCAAATCTTCATTCGTCCGAGAAAATTACAGTTTTCCAGAATCCTAGGAATATTTGCTGGTCAAAGAGGTTTTCTTCTAGCTTCTCTGCATTAGTAAGCTAAATTGTTGGAGATACCTCACAAACGTACTCCGGTTTATTTGAAGTTGCTCAGAGGGCCAAGGTCGACCTGAGCGGGATTCTGTGACTCCTTTCCTTAGCAGGAAAATTGTATAATGATTTTGTTCACTGTGGTAAGAGAAATTCCAAGGTTTTGAGCAGTCTTAAGCTGGATTAATTCACCCTCAGATTGACCCACAATATGTTCTGTTTAAAAATCAAACAAGTCTTTTGTTTCTGGTGTCCACAGCGCAGCTTGTTGCTACAAACAATATAATGTAATTTGAGATGAAAAATAATAATGCATTAGCTAGTTTGAAGCACCAGGTATTGTCCGCACAAATAAAACGGTATAACGAGCGTCTATTTACATTCGAGACATATGTATACATACATGCATACATACATACATACATACATACATACATACAGTTCAGTTCTATATTTAAGAGATGAGGAATTATTTACATTATCTATATTATTTACATTATTTACATTCGACGGATAATTGCCTTCATCTTGTTTGTTGTTAACACAACGTTTCGGCTGATATACCCTCCAGCCTTCTTTAGGTGCCTTGGGGAAATTTCGAACCTGGGTTCTCATTCCTAAGGTATTTTTCGATATCATTACTACTACTACTACTACTACTACTACTACTACTACTACTACTATTATTATTATTATTGTTCAGATCACAGCCCACGCTCTTAACCACTACGCCATATGCCCGTGGGCATATGGCGTAGTGGTTAAGAACGCGGGCTACTAACCCCAAGAATCCGAGTTCGATTCCAAGCAGTGACCTGAACAACAACAACAATAATAACATCGAAAAATACCTTAGGAATGAGATCTCAGGTTCGAAATTTCCACAAGACACCCGAAGAAGGCTGGAGGGTATATCAGCCGAAACGTTGTGTTAACAACAAACAAGATGAGAACAAATATCCGTTGAATATAAATAATGTAAATAATATACATACAGTTACTTTACCTAGATTGCAGGTTCAGGTGTTTATACCTGTAATTATTGGGGTACAGGAATATGTAACACACTGCCTATGTACCAATCTTGAGAAATTGGCCTTCTCAAAACTAGAAAGGAGAGAGTTGATTCGAGGACTACAGATCCAAGCCATCACTGGAACTGTAAAAACTGTAAAACTTTCCAGAAGTTTATCATTTAAGTATATATGCGCATGTCTAGACATGCAATTATATGTATGAAAATACATGCATAAAGCAAACCATACAAATCTACACATACACTGAGTCCAAATACTGCACATATACACATACATGCAAAAATACCCTATTGATGCTCTTGAAATTCCAATGAAGGAGGCTTGGATCTATGTTACAAGCAATCTCTTACTCTACTGGCAAGAAATTTTGAAATAAAACTGAATAATAACATATATACATACGTACATGCATGCATGCATACATACATACATACATACATACATACATACATACATACATACATACATACATACATACATGTGTGTGTGTCTATATGTGTAGAAGAAAGACACATAATTTAATAAAATTTTCCATTAATCGTCTGCGAAATCTATTAAGCAATTAATCACTAATAAATTCGGAGTATTACACTGAATTATTAAGAATTATAGTGAGATTGACCGGAAGATAAGTCCAAATAACTAATTGCTTTCGTGTTTTGTATACGAACAGATGTTTTTACGTGCATTATGATCTGTCACTGGCGGAAGTCTGCATTCGTTTCATTTGCTATTCTCATACTAATTAGGGGGAAGTTTATTTCTTCTAGGAAAAAGCAAAAGTGGTTTTTGATTTTGTCGACTACTCAATATACTAGGGTCAGTTGGGCACCGTCTGTGAGAAAAACAGCACATGACGCAATTCACTCAGCCAGAAATTTGGAAACGACATGTTGTACTACTTGGCATTCGCGCCGGAAGCTCCAATACGAACATTTCAGAGTGTTTGGGTGTCAATCTAATGACAGAGCATTCTATTGACATGTACCAAGAGTGATAAAAATCAAACATCCAGTCAGCATCATGGTGTTTGGAGTGATCACTAATGATGGTGACGCAATGCCTCAATTCATCTTCCTTAGATTCAACAAGGAGGACTACATCAAGTGCCTGGAGGAGGTAGTGCTGCCCTGGGTCAAGAAGGTGGTTGCTGGAAGACCCTATGCCTGGACTCTGCACCATGCTACACAAGCAGGACTCTGCACCATGCCACACAAGCAGAAGAACCTAGTCGTAGCTGTCGGACAATTTCTGCCACCACATCACCACTAACATCTGGCCACCTATTTCCCTAGACTGCAACCCTCTTCATTCAATGTGTGGGGCGCAGTTGAGCGAGAGACCAAGAAAATTGCTTGTAACACCAAAGATGAACTGAAGCCAAAGATAACGGCAGCATTCACCAACTTAAACAAGGAGAATGTCCAGAAGAGTTGCAGGAGATTCCGGAGTTGTCTGAAGGCTGTGATTGAAGCCAATGGCAATTTTATTGAATAAATCTACTCTTTAGTATTTTAATGATATTTTTATGTAATTTTGGTAAATATATCTGTTAAAATGAGATGTCTATTATTTTCATTTTTGCGTAATTTAGACGACAATTTATTCACCGCACCTTGTATATATATTTAATATTTTGGACTAACGCGTATATGTCGATTAATGTCTTGATATGTTGAGTAGAGCACTGGCACAGTTTGGGCTACCTCGTGTCATCTGCAGTCGGGGTATATTTCCACTGGATCTACTTCAGGAACTCCGCAGTGTTAGTTGAGATAATAATAATAATAATTTCTTAAGTAACGAGAAGATGGATTTGGTATTAATCTTTATTTTGTACGGCGTTGATATGGAATGTCTACTATATGATATGGGATATATATATATATATATATTATATAGAATATACTACTATGTTCTAATTTAATCATTATTCACTGGAGTTTTTCGTATATGCGTATCAGACATTCGTTGTTCGTTTCGCACGATAGTTTCCCCAAATTTATCTTTATCAATGTTTTCAGGCTATCTTAGAATCATTTTTAGGATGTGGAGTGGTTTTTACTTCTGTACTGCATCCTTTATAATAGTTGATATGTATTTATATAAACTTAATTAGACTCTCTCCACTAGAGTTTGATAGAGCATTAGAGCACGACGTGATCACATTCTCATTTGCAACATGGAAATGTAATATGTAAATTTATAGCTTTGTCATATCGGAACTGCATCTGATGTTTCGAACGTTGGTTCTTTACCGGCAGAAAAGAAAGAGAGAAGGTAGTATAGTGGAAATGTGAAAAACAAATAGTCAGTGTATAAATACTGGGGTGATGGAAAAAATGACACAGGAGGAAGGAGAAGAATGAAAACTAGTTGGGAATGGTGTTCTAGGGTGGAGATAAGACAGAATGGGTAGATATCCAGACGCGTATTTTATCTGTTTATATTTTCCTTTTTACCTTTTTAAAGGCAGCGAGCTGGCAGAGTTGCTAGAAGTATTTCATTATTCACATTTTATGTTCAAATTCCGCCAGGGTCGACTTTGCCTTTCATCCTTCCGGTGTCGATAAAATAAGTACCAGTTGAATACTGCAGTCGATGTGATCGGCTACACTCTCCTCCGAACATGTTAGCCTTGTGCCGAAATTTGAAATCAATATTTTCTCCTCTCGCTATTTATTATCGTGTGCAGTGTCATGTGTTGCAAATGGTCCTTGTCACAAATACGGAGACATATTTATGTATAATGCATGAACCTATATACCTATGCACAGACACGCACACACACACACACACGCATGTATGTGTGTGTGTGTATGTGTACATCCATATATACACACTAACATATACACATATACCTACACATTGATATAGATATTCATCTTTTAATTTTGGTTCTGTCTTCAGGAAGAAATCCATGTGCAAACTGAAATTTACAGCAAATGATAGTTCTTTACCCTTTCTATTTCCGTTAGTGCCGTATTTTACACTCTTAAATATCTCAATTCCTAATTAAATTATCAACATTGTTATATCGAATACAGTTTATTTTAACAATAAACCAACTAAGAGTAAAACACAATTAAGAGAAGAGAAGAGAGAGAAGGTGACGTACCATTTTACATTCATAATTATATATATATATATTTAAAAAATGAATAAATATATGTGTATATATATATATATGTATGTGTATATGTATGTATGAATGTATATGTATAAATATATTATGCACCACACACACACACACATATATATATATATTATATATATATATATATATATATATTATATATATATATATATATATATATATATAAGGGATATCTTTTTTAACAAAGTAAACAACAGGTTGTACGGAGTGCCGCCTGGATAAATCAAAGGTAGAACAGAAGAACACAACAATATATACCTATGCACATACACGATAAATGGGCGAAACAACAAGGGCATTCCGGACTTAGACTGATGAGCTATCGTCTGTGAATGATCCGTGTATCTTGTTTTTGTCCTGTTTGCCGTTTGTCGTGCTATCATCTATTTTTCTCTGTTCTCTCTGTTCAACCTTTTATTTATACACACACACACACACACACACACACACACACACACACACACACACACACACCACACACACACACATATGTATATATATCAAAGCAGGAGGTAACTAAATGTGCCATTACGACAATTTGTTCATCACTACATGTGTACACGTTTTGGTCTATAGGCAACGTCTTCATGTCTTCATCTAACATTTTGTGTAATAACTATGAAACTGTTTACTGAATTCAAAGAATTATATTTCAAGAAAGATTATATCTCAAGAAAAAATCATTGTCTCTGTATGGCTCTTGTATTATGATGTAGGTATTGTCAAAGCTATAAATAGTTCTTGGTACGGATTAAACCCTATGAACAATGGTTTAAAATGAATATGTATGTGTATGTGTGCTTATGCGTGTACATGTGTGTGTGTGTGTGTGCGCGCGCAGAATTTTCGTGACGTAAACAACGTTAGCCTTGTTTTCATAAGAGTAAACATAGACAGTTTTATCATATACTCTCTTTCTCTCTCCATATGCTCACACTCGCACACACACACACACACTCACACACACGAATACACACAGACAGATATATATATTGTTTATATCTTATTTATATCATAAGAACTTAGAAACTTCGAGAGAGCATGAAATAATTCTTTTTTTTTTTAATTGCATAACTCAGTGTAGATAAAGCCTTAAATAATAGCATGTAAATATATCGTGTGATGGTAATAAACATAAGGGACAGGACAAGGAGAGAAATATTTGACAAATATGGTATTAGTTTAACGCTTCAATGAAAAAGGGGAGTGAAAAGAGAAAAAGTCAGTGTATAAAAAGAGGTAGAAACTACACGGGAAAGCTATTCTATGGAGCACTTAAGAATGGAAGAATGGTCGGGTATCTAAATGCATGTATCAAAGTGTATCTGTTTCTAGAAGTAGGTATAAGAAGAAGTAGTGTATGTATGTTAGCGTAGTATATGGATGTATATAAACGTGTGTAAGTGTGAAAGTATAGTGGCATTGGTTAACGGATGTTTGGGCGTTGAGGTGTATGTAGTTATTAGATATGTAATGTGAAAGCATGTATGTGAGGCGGTGTGGATGCGTGTAAAGGAATGTATTGATAGAACACATGTGATGGCAAAGAACGGTGGAAGATGTTATTTATGTGTGTATAGTGCATAAAAAAGCAAGTAGAGGCGGAAAACGGGTTTTCAAGTGTGCAGTTGCGAACAAAGAGGGAAGGTTTAAATAAAAATTCGAAAATAAGAGAAAAATACTTGGATTCTGTGATGAGAAGGAAACATTTTTAAAAAAAGCAAAAATATGGTAAAATGTAGAGAGAAATTGTAAGAATGTTCAGAAGATAGTTAGAATATGCAGGTAAATGAAATAATCAGGATCAAGAAGGTGAAAAAGGCAAATGTTCATACACACATGATGCAGAGAAAAAAAGAAATGGGAGCGGAGGTGAGAGAGGAATCTAATGGTCTTTTGTTTTAGAGAAGAGAGAGCGTAAGGAGAAGAAAGCAACAGGAGGAGTGGTGTGTCTGTGTGGTGGGTGTTGGCAAATTAAAGCGTGAGTAGCGGTCGAGCACAAGTGATGGGCGGGGCGGGGGAAAGAAAGAAATCGGTGTTTCAAAGGTATCTATTTCTTTACTACCCACAAGGGGTTAAACACAGAGTCGACAAACAAGGACAGACAAACGGATTAAGTCTATTACATCGACCCCAGTGCGTAACTGGTACTTAATTTATCGACCCCAAAAGGATGAAAGGCAAAGTCGACCTCGGCGGAATTTGAACTCAGAACGTAACGGCAGACGAAATACGGCTACGCATTTCACCCGGCGTGTTAACGTTTCTGCCAGCTCGTCGCCTTGGCCAGCTCGTTCAAAGGTATCAACTAAAACAAGGGGTGCTCATGTGTAGAAAGATGTGTGTGAGTATGTGTGTGTGTATGCGTGTATGTGTGTATGGCTGTGCTTGAGTGTACACCAAGTGTAAGTATGTGCATGTTGTATGTGTCAATGTGTGTGTATATATGTTTATTTATATATATGTGTGTATAGGTCGAGAGAATGAATAGCCAATGACTGAAAAGACACGAGAGTATCAGTGGGTGTACATGTGTGTGTGTGTGCGTATGTGAAGATTAGGTGAGTGTCTCCGCATATCTGTCTGTGAGTATCAAAAAGGAAAGATGGACAGTAAGCAGAGGTGTATGTGTGTGTGTGTGTGTGTGTGTGTGTGTGTGTGTGTGTGTGTGTGAAAGAAAGAAAAATTGGTGAATTAAGGTGTATATATGTGTGTTTAGCTACGTGTATAATTGAAGGATGTGAAGGAGTGAAGGGGAAGGGGTTGCCGAAAAAGAAGTGTGTGTTTGCGGAATCTGTGTGAATGGTGTGTGTGTGTGCGCGTAAATAAATAGTTGGGTGTAAGGGGCTGGAAGTATGTTTAATTGTCAGAACTTCGAAATGAAACTTATTTTGATAATTAAATCGGTGGTAAAAGAACAAAATCATTGCATGCTGTTTGTCCTAAATATCTTTCCTGTCAAGTTTATAGAAACAATTCTGCCTATGTTTCATTCAGTGTGAACTCTGAAAGCAAGAGTACAAACTCATGGCTACTTGTAGTGTAGATAAAATTTCTATATGACTCTACGAAAATATTGTAGTTATTTAGTGATTTGCACTAAGTCGCATGACCGAAAAGAGAAGCAACCATTGATAAAAATGCGTATTCGTTTATCGAAAAGAGGAAGAGAAAATATTACATTCACATAACTGTTTTCTTCTTTTCTGGATCGTAGCCATATTGGGTAACAAAACTGCCATGTGTTTATAATCGTTCATATCGACCTTCTGTACAATCTCTGGTCCTAATTTTGGTTAACATGCGGGTTAAATGGTTAAAAAACATTTAAGTAAATTGATTGGAAGTGACAACAGTGAAATTCAGTAATTTCATGGCACGCTATGGTAAATCGATAGGAAGGACGCTTCTGCTTCCTTTTTCTTTCTGTACAGTTCATTAGTTGAGCAGGAGTATTAAATTGCTATCATATAACTGTGTTGGCTATCATTCACCTACACACAGTAGTGTTCGTTGCAGTTTGTTGTATATTGGAGAGGTGTTTTTCAGCTGTTATTTCTGAAATACTTAAGATATCATTGGAAGGTACTATACATGAAGATTCCTTTCGATGCGGTATAATGAGGGCATACTGTTAATTAAATTAAGGGATTTCACGGATCTTTTCGGTTTGAACGGCAGTTTTTAACATAATTTCTAGGTAACTAAAAAATTTTAAACTTCGTATACTGGTAGAATGTGTTTATAAAACATCTTTTTCTCTTGGCTTTATTGAGAAAATTCTATAGTTTGTAAGATATTTGTTGTTTTTTCTTCAATTTCTGCAATTTCAACCAATCACTGACGTCCATTGAGGTAAACAACATTCTGTGCCGTATGAATATGTCCCTCGTTTAAGAAACAGATTGGGTTTATTTACATTTGTGAAGAAAAAAAGATACCCTTCCCCCCACCCTTAACCCTAATCCTAACCCTAACTAATCCTAACCCTAAAATAGATTGAAATGCAATAGATCGATACTAGGGTCATAATTATAGGTGACAATTTCATATGACACCGCTAGAAAAAACTGCCGTTCAAACCGAAAAGATCCGATTTCACCAGTTCATCGTAGGTTCTCTTTACGAAATTATGGAATATCACTGTCGTCACTTTCCTCACTTTACTTACATTTAAAAAATTTTTTAATGAATGTTAAATCTTATTTCATCGATTTTATAATATAGAAATTGCAAAGTGTTTATTGGCGATAGAGGATATAACTCAGACGGACATTAAAACCGCTGGATATTTCTGTTCGAATGCACCGGAGTTTTTTCCTCTCTATTTTTATTGTGTTGAAAGAAGAATAAAAATGTAAAATAAGAAGAGGGATTTCTTCTCACTGTAAATTAGTCAGGTCTGAGGTAAAGATTCTGCTTATTGGCAAACGATAGCAGATACAAATTTGATAAGAACTTACCACGAAATACATATTCATTTTATGATGTGAAAATATTTCTGATGTTTTGCTCTTTATGCTGAGTTTCATGAAATTTGTGAAATTAGTTATATCACACAGAGAATGTCTTATCCTCTATATGTCAGCAATAATGCTATTATTTGGTATCTATTGCTGCGGTGATACTGTTGGAGACTTCAGCGCTTATTGTAATTGTCTTACCAAATCGATGTTATTAATCATAATTAATACTTATAGTGTCTTTATCGCTGGCATCTCCATTAGAATGTTTTTCATGATCGAACAACCTCTCAAACCCATTCAGAAAAGTATATTTTTCAAGGCAACATAACATAAAAATATATTTTACCTAATACCATGTAATAAAGATTTCCACACAGTTTAGCATAGAGCTTTCTTAAGGAATAAATCATTATTCCTTATTTTTTCTTTTATCAAAAAGAAAATTGATAGTTGGACAGCAAATCATTTTGAAGTAACTTAAATGTAAATCATTTTACAAATATATTTATATATATTTGCATAACAACCAGTGTAATTTAAAAGGGAAATGAAAGATGAGAGAGATATAGCCGAGAGAGAAAAATAAAATAAAACTGTAAAAGCAAAGTAAAGATGAGAGAGAGAGAGAGAGAGAGAGAGAAAAAGAGAGAGAGAGCGAGAGAGAGAGAAAGAGAGAGAGAGAGAAAGAGAGAGAGATGAAGAAAGAGACCAAAAAGTATGTTAAAGCTAGAGACATTAAAAGAATCACAAAAAGAATAAAAATTCTGATCAGACAGAGTAAGAGACAAGATTACATTTATATGAATGCTTTTCTCTGTAGATTTACAAAACTTATCATTCCGTGTTTAGTGGTACTTAGTCCTGAATGATCGTTAACAATTTTGTTCATGCAATTTCTATCGGCAGAAATATAATGTCTTCAAAGTAATACAAATGAAATATCTATATGTATTTTTTATTCCTTTTCGTGCGCCCAGTACTATTATAAAATTGAATAGGTTTAATAACAAACCTAAAATTAAAACAAAACATATATCTTCCATATTTATATAAAATAAAGATATCTTTGTGCGTCGATTTTGACATGCGTGTTAAGAATTTTAAAACATCATTCTAATAAACACATAACACTTTTGATCAAAATAGAAGACGCTCGCATTGTAGATTTTCTTTCATATGAATTAAATATTAGTAACGTTCTGTGCTATAATTTTAAACAGTTCACTGCTTGTTAAAGCAAAACTGTGCATTGTATTTTTACACACGCAACACCATGTTGTTATAATTAAGTTTTGGCAACTGAGGCTACACTTGACATCTGAAACGCTGCGTAATTAATAAATACTTTATTTACTTGCAGAATTGGGTAAAATATTTTCTACGGATCTGGCGACTCCCATTGAGGGGTGGGTCTTCTGTAACAACTTTATTTCAGTATCTCTAAAAATTTGGGCCAGTCTTAATATACAAAATAACTGATATTGTACTCCAATTACAAGTTGGCATGATCGCTAATTAACTCAGGGTCAGCACTACCACAACAGGCTTGTGATGAAAACGGCTCGGCAGTAACCTAACCGTCCTTCTCTAGAGTCAGTTCATATCTAAGAACATCCAATTTGTCCCTCGATAATACGATATAATTTGTGGGAATGTTGCTACTTCTAGCACATCGTGATATCAAACAGTTTTCGTTTTGGCTCTTCTGAATGTACAACAGTCTATCCAGTAAACTATGGCTACCCAGGCACCCGTCACAAGAGAAACCCTCCTAGTTTTCTCGAACCAATGATGAACTCTTTTCGAGTTCACTCAACTGGCAGGATAACTGCAACCAAATGTCCTTCGAGTTATACCGTTCTCTATTTGAAAAAGACTAATTGGATAAGGATATAATTGAAAATGAACAGCAAAAAACGGGATGGTCACTACAGAAGCCCCGTTGATCATATGTTTTCTTTATCAGTGCTGATCTGGTTCTAAGCATCGAGAACATTTGTAACACCCAATTTTTTCTTACATAAAATATTGAAAAAAAAAACCCTTCCTTATAATTAGATAGAAAATACTACTCTGACGACACGCTTTTTCTCTACATATAAAGATAGAGGCTACAAGAAACAAAACACGATGAGCTTTAAGCTAAAAGACATTTCACCCAAATATGTACTTCATGCTTCTCTTGTATGGATGAATACATCGACATATACAATGTCACACTTGGCTCTTGTCTATTATTTAGAAAAGAATGTTTTCTGTAGAATAAGCTCTGATCTGATTAAGACAGGAAATCTCTTTATTATACTAAATTATATAATCCTGTCGTTGTTTCATATCGATTTTTCCTTATATTTTGTCACATTGCGATTAATACTCAGCAAATTAAATCTTATGTTCCCAAGATAGATTTCTTTTGACTACACACAAGGCCAGATGTCGTTTATTCAATAGAAGCAACTATAGTATCTTACTTAAGTTTACACTAAAAATGAATGAAAACGATACCAAGTCAGACGGTGAACAGAAATTGCAGAAGAAAATGAAAGCTGAATATATAAAACATATCGTTCAATGAACTTATCAATTAAAGTACAAGAGATATTGCATTATTTACTGGCGAGATTTAGTGTTAATTTAACAGATCTGCGTTATGCTGTGCATCCACCATCGTCATTTGTCTCCTACATTTAGATGTTTGAATGTTATCATTGTCTAGATGTGAACATACTCGCTGTAGGACATTCTTAGCTTGATTCGACATTCAAAAAGACTGCAGATTTAAAACAAAAAACTCACTGAGCCAAAATAATCACTTAAAACTTGACATTAGTAACAGGAAACAATTAAACTGTTTTTTGACACTTATTAAAAGTGGTTATTTTTTACTTATTTAAAAAAAACTATTTCCACTATCTTATGCCAACTTCCTCAGGTTATGTTTTCCTTTTTTGCACAGAAAATAACCAACAAATGAAAATCAAGAAAGAAATATCAAATGTTATTGTCAGAAATTGAGAAAAATCAAATCTAAATGCAACTTTCATTGACACTAGTAATTTAATAATGATGATGATGATAAGTGCCCCTGCCACTTCCCTTCCCCAAGCTTTCACTCATACTGGGTGTGTCTCGGCAAGTGATTGTAACAAACATGCAGATTAAAAGTAAATAATAATAATAATAATAATAATAATAATAATAATAATAATATAATAATAATAATAATAATAAGGTATAGGCACAGCACAGGAAAAGGTCACAGAAAATGTGGAAGCAGCCATACTCTGGGATATGCCAATACACGCAGATAGAGAAATCAAGGCCAATAGGCCGGATATAGTTGTTAGAGATCAGCAAGAAAAAATGCTTTCTAATCGTTGTATCAATATAGTAGGACCCTTAGGTATGATAAAAAAAAAGACAAATGCATAACAAGGAGCACCAGGGCTTAAAAGTGTATATAACATACAGAAAATAGCACTGCTAGGCACCGCACACATCCTACGTAAAACACTTTCAAGACAATGAAAATAACAATACCACAACAAGCCACAGCAAAAATCCAAGGCACACAGAGCTCGCCTCTCTCTTCAAAATCGGTTGCCTTGTGCCTATATCAACTACTACTACTACTATACTACTACTACTACTACTACTACTACTTCTAAGGTGGCGAGCTGGCAGAGATGTTAGCGCACCGTCAAAATGCTTATCAGCGCTTCGTCCGTCTTTACGTTCTTAGTTCAAACTCCGTCGAAGTTGACTTTGCATTTTATCCTTTCGGGAGCGATAAAATAAGTACTAGATAAGCACTGGGGTCGCCGAAATCGACTTACCACTCCCTGAACGTACTAACCTTCTGCCAAACTTGACACCATTCTTCTTCTTCTTCTTCTTCTTCTTCTTCTTCTTCTTCTCTTCTTCTTCTTCTTCTTCTTCTTCTTCTTCTTCTTCTTCTTCTTCTTCTTCTCTTCTTCTTCTTCTTTCTTCTTCTTCTTCTTCTTCTTCTTCTTCTTCTTCTTCTTCTTCTTCTTCTTCTTCTTCTTTTTCGTATTATAATTATTATTATTATTATTATTATTATTATTATTATTATTTTATTATTATTATTATTATTAGTAGTAGTAGTAGTAGTAGTAGTAGTAGTAGTAGTAGTAGTCGTATTTTCACTTCTCAGAACTATCGATTTCACTTGCTCCGGTTAATTCTGAACGGACAAAAACCTGATGTCAAGGGTCATGCAGGCTCTCTTTCCACGATACTGAACATCCAAGAACCAGTCATAAAATTTCTCGCTGTTCCCAATAAAACAGTCTTCTGACCATGTTCTACCCTCAAGTCAATTCCAATTTCTCCAACAAATTTCTTAAACCTCGTTGTTAATGCTCCCAATGTCTCTGCAACTCTTGGAATGACAGTTACTTTCTTCATTGCCCACATTCATGCAATCTCATCTTTCAGTGGCTTATACTTCTCAATCTTTTCCAGCTCTTTGACATCTCCGAGTATAGCAATATCTATGATCTTGTTTTCCTTAATTATTTTATCAACCCCAATAACGTCTGGTCTCTGGACGTTATTGATCCCTGATTGTAAAACCCCACAAGATTTTATGTTCATTATTTTCGGTGACACCTCTTTATATATTCTCGTAGCATTTCAATGTCCTTTCAAGGCCGTACTTCTCGCACAATCTCCAATAAACATTTCTAGCTACGTAATCATGCCTCCTTTTGTATTTCTTTTGAGCCAGTTTGCTACACTCTCTCATAATATGTGAGGTTGTTTCATTTTTGATGCCACACATCCTGCAAGGAGGCCATATTCCCTCTATTATTATTGCGGTGAGCTAGCAGAATCGTTAGCACGCCGGGCGAAATGCTTAACTGTATTTCGTCTGTTACTATATTCTGAGTTTAAATTCCGCCGAGACCGACTTTAGCTTTCATCCTTTCGGAGTCGATAAATTAAGTACCAGTTACGCACTGGTGTCGATGTAATCGACTACCCACTCCCCTAAATGTCAGGTCTTGTGCCTATAATAGAAAGGATTATTATTATTATTATTATTATTATTATTATTGAGAGAGCAGTGCATGCCATCAAAGTGACACTGGGGTATAATATACGAAGCCCAGTAAACCCATTATGACTACTCGTCTGATAAGGGTACACTAGGGACATGCATCACAACCATATGTGCGCGACATGGTGATCTCATATCAAGATAAACAGCACATGAGCTTGCAGGTGGGACCCAGTTAGAATGTTCTTCTGGTCGAGTAACCCATCCCGCTCAAAAGGTCCTTGAATAAGGATTGTTTTAAGGATGTTGAACGAAACACCCATGTTTCCAGAGGTGAATTATTCAAGCCCCAAAGAATCCCTCTCAACACATGGCTATGATGCTCCCCCACTACTTCTGCTCGTGATCAGAGATGCACATATCATCAGCCACTAAGAGACATGCTCAACTGGATAAGGTCAATGTTATTATTATTATTATTGTTGTTGTTGTTGTTGTTGTTGTTATTATTATTATTATTATTATTATTATTATATTATTATTATTATTATTATTATTATTATTAGTAGTAGTAGTAGTAGTAGTAGTAGTAGTAGTAGTAGTAGTATGATGATGATGATTATTATTATTGTCATTTATTATGTAATCATTATCATCTTCGTTCAATCCTGTTTCCATGTCTTGCTGAGTGTCTTCCTGACACCTAAAGCAGAGAAACTCACTGTATACATTGGTAGGTCGTTAAAATAATGACACCAGACTGTTCATTTGCAAAGTTATGTGATAAAGAAAAAGGAAAGAAAGAAAAATGAAAAAATTAAACAAAGAAAATAAAAGGGGGAATAAAAGAAAATTGACAATGACAATGCTCTTCTCAGTATATGTGACATACCAAATAAAACAATCTTTTACACTTCCTGCATGGATGGTAAGCCAGGGATCATTTTCAAATAATTTTCAGTTCCATTTTATTATTATTATCATCATCATCATTTTTATTATTATTATTATTATTTGTTATTATTATTATTATTATTATTATTATTATTATTATTATTATTATTATTGAGTGAGAGAGTAGTGCATAATAATAAAAGTGACACTGGGGTAAAATATACAAAGCCGAGTATAACCATCATGGTTACACGTACACCAGGCACAAACATCACAACCATATGTGCGCGATATGGTGATCTCACATCAAGATAAACAGCGCATGACTTTGCAGGCGGGGCCCAGTTAGAATTTCTTTAGGTCGAGTAGCCCATCCCACTCAAAAGGTACTTGAATAAGAGTTGTTTAAGGATGACGGACAAAACACCCATGTTTCCAAAAGTGAATCATCCAAACCCCAAAGAATTCCTCTCAACACATGGTTATGATGCTCCCCCACAACTTATGCTCGGGATCAGACATGCACATATCGTCGGCAACTGGTTAAGTTCAAACAATTGACAAGCAAATATGTGGTAGTGAACAGAATATGTGATGCCCGGTACTGCAGCAGTGCGTTTGTTATTATTATTATTATTATTATTATTATCATTATTATTATTATTATTATTATTATTATTATTATTAAATATTATTATCATCATCATCATCATTATTGTTATTACTATTATTATTGAGGGAGAGAGCAGCGTATGCCATCAAAGTGACACTGGGATACAAATATACGAAAGATAAACAGCACATGAGCTTGCAGGTGGGACCCAGTTAGAATGTTCTTCTGGTCGAGTAACCCATCCCGCTCAAAAGGTCCTTGAATAAGGGTTGTTTTAAGGATGTTGAACGAGACACCCATGTTTCCAGAGGTGAATTATTCAAGCCCCAAAGAATCCTTCTTAACACATGGCTAAGTTCAAACAACTGACAAGCAAATATGCGGTAGTGAACAGAATATTTGTTGTAGCCTATCTTTTATACCAAGACAAAACACTGTACATGATAACATTTCGAAGCGCTTAAGATCAGAAGCCATGAGAGCCAAACCCAATATAACCATCATGACTACTCGTGTGATAAAGGTACACCAGGCACATGCATCACAACCATACGTGCGTGACATTGTGATCTCATATCAAGATAAACAGCGCATGACTATGAAGGTGAGGCCCGGTTTGAATAGCCTATCTTCAGGTTGAATAGCCTATCCCGCTCAAAAGATCTCTGAATAAGGTTTGTTTAAGGATGATGAATGAAACATCCATATTTTCAGAAGTGAATTATTCAAGCCACAGAGAAGAATTCCTCTGAACACATGGCTATGATGCTCCTCCACAAATTCTGCTCGTGATCAGAGATGCACATATTATTATTATGATTGTTGTTGTTGTTGCTGTTTCTGTTGCAGCTGTTGCTGCCGTTGTTGGTATTTGTATTATTTTAATTTTTATTCACTTAACTTCTAGTTTATCTATTACTATGTCACGTCTCATCTTCTTTGTGATGACATCAGCAGTGGCATTCATCAAGGAACTTAATTTGGTGATATACTTAGTTTTCATGACAACTTCATTCGCTTTCCCGAATTCTGATCTTAGCTTTTCTTCCACCACATCGTTTTCAATGATGGTAATCTTTTCTTTTTCTCAAGTAACATTACCTCCAGAATTCTGTCTCGAAGACTATCTAGTTCTGGGCTAATTTATTCCGTTGGCTTTCTAGTTGAAATTACACTAATGTTTTCTACGTATTGTAGACGCCTCCTTCCATGTCCCAGCTTTATAGATTCTCTTGTTCTACGTGTATTTCTTCTAGACCAGTTGTCCCCTGTAGTTTCTTTCTCACTTCCATTATTATCTTCTCTTGCTCCATCTTCTCTAGTCACATTATGGTATTAATTTGTCTAATCTGATCAGTCATTGTTAATTTACATCCTTCAGCTCTTCATACTGATATGTTTCCAGAGCTCTAATAACCCTTTCCTATAGCCTCTTTTCAATGGTTTATTCCTAAAATAACATTCAAACAACAATTTGTTGTTATCCTTTGTTGTTAAGGTTCAGCAGCAGCTTTACGACCGGGCCTACACTGCTGTTCCACAGGACACTGTCCGAACGCGACACCTTCGCTTGAGCGTCTTTGACGCCGTTTGAATTAATTCTTATTATTAACATTTCTCTTGTAATTGAGGTATGTGTTTAAAGGTAACCATCAATCAGTAATTATACTGTGTTACCATCCCAAGACAGGTTGTCACCTAAGATTTCTGAGAGGCTTGTCTTTCCTGGTTTAAGCTGGCTTCCCTGCGTTGGTCGCCACCTCCAGTATTTATCCTCGCAGTACTTAAATACTCATATGCGTTGTTGGATGGCCGTTGACTTTCTTGAGATCAACCGCTCTTTAGCAGGTCTTATTTTTCGTCCTGCAGAGTATCAAACAAAATCCACCCTACTTACCGAGCAAACGCTTGGTAGGGTTGCGGTTTAGTCGTCGAAGGCCGGGCCATGAAGGAGGTTGTATTGAATTACATGTTACCAACAGCACTAAAAGTGACCTGACATATTACAATTACTATTATTATTATTACCAGTTCCGTCTCAACCACCAAAAGTATTACTTCCACTAAAAACCAATAATACTTATATTACCATTCCAATTATTATTCGTATCTACCATCATATTATTATGATAATTCGCACAATCTTAATCACTAACAAAATACAAGAGGTGGTGGTGGGATGAACCTGTGATTTCGGGTTTTTAAGCTTTTCGTTAGAAAAAGTTTCGGTATAGGTAGTGTGGACGTAATTAGATAGACGCACCGCCAGCAAACAAGTTTCTAACATTGAATAGAAAGATAGCAAAGCCCCATCAGCAAGCAGGTTTCTAACATTAAATAGAAAGATAACAAAATGCAAAGCAATAAATAAAGAAGGAATGATGAGAGAACAACTCTAAACTAAATTTTGTAAACGATGATGAGAAAAAGAAAAAAGTGTTTGTTTCTGCTTGTGTATTGAAAAAATAGTCCTGGTTTAGACAAAAGTTCGTAAAACCCAAATAAAACACAAGTTCAAAATAAGAACTTTTAATAATAAACGGGCGGCGGCGATTCCCAAAGTAGAAGAAAGCATAAAAGAAATACAAACCCGAACAATATATATATTTATCTACAATACTAGTTGAGACAGTGTTGTGATGAGAGTTACGAAGAATAGAAACGATCCGAGTAGGTTGATAGTAGAGTGAAATCAGAAGGTGTCGGCTGGTTAGTTCACAAGGAATATTGATTATTAGTTCGTAAAGAGATTTGTTAATTCGTTACATTGTTTTTACTATTGTCTGGTTATCTTATTTAATGTACGTAACTAAATACGTTAGAACATCTGGCGACGAGGGTTTCGAAGCTAACGTAGGTTATTTAAACAATTTGTTCGTGATACAACTCGTTAAATAATGGAAGACCTATTGGCAAAAGCAACGAGAGCAGCAACATGTGTTGCAGAAGCAACTATTACAGCAACAACTACTACAACAACAATTATTGAAGCAATATTGAAAGAAGTCCAAAAATAAGATAAATCCGTTTTCGCCGGGCGGCGTTTCGAATTCGATTAATGAATTCACTTAAACCCAGAGGAGAGTATAATTGTTGCATTATACTACTGAAGGTACGAGAAGATTTTTAAGCAAGATTGCAAATCATGGTCGGACGAACAAAAAGTTATTGCGAAAATTAGCTCCGTTAGAGCATGAACGTTACCGTAATTTCATATTTCCCTAAAAAAAACAATGAAATTTGTTTTAAAGCAACAATAGAATTACTGTGTAACATATTCGGTGATAAAACTACTCTATTTAACACTCGAATGGAGTGATGGAATATAACGAAAAAAGAGAATGATGATTTTATCACATACGCAGGAACAGTCAACAGGAGGTGTGAAAATTTTAAACTCGAAGAACTTGCACCTCAGATGTTCAAGTGTCTTATTTTTGTACAAGATCTTACAGCAAGCGAAGATACAGAAATTCGGGTAAGAATTCTTTCTAAGTTGGAACAAGTGATCCAAGATCTAACCTTACATTCCGTGGTAGAAGAATGTAAAAGGATGGTAAACCTGAAACCCGATGTAGAAAAAATTCAAGAAAAGGATTCCTCAAAAATACAGATATGCCGACCGGAAAAGATCAACCATAAAAAGAGCTCCAGGTCCTAATCTATGTTATGGATGTGGGGGCATACATTTCAGAAAAGACTGTCCATTTAAAAATCAAAAATGTTACAGTTGCAAAAGTCACAAGATTTCACACTGCAGAACAAAATTACTAAGATCAAACGTTAAAAATGCTAGAGTGCTCTCAGCAGAAACAAAAATCGACTCCCATATAAGACAATTCGTACACGTAAAAATAAATTGAATACATATTAAACTTCAATTGGATACTGGAAGTGATATTTCAATAGTAAATATGGACACATGGAAAAATTATTCGATTTATGGGACCTATTGTAAAAACATAAATGTTTGTCGCTCTAAAAATAATTCGTCTGAAGAGTTAAGGAGAAACTTTTTTTAAATGTTTCCGCAAGTACTCTCGGACAAACTATACACAAAGACTGAAGCGTGTTTTGAATTAGATGATAACGTTACAACTGTGTTCTAGACTATTAGGCAGGTGTCTTTTGCAGAAATAAAGTAAGTGGACGATGAGTTGGACAGATTGGAAAAAAACGGTATCATTGAAAAAGTGGATTTCGTGTAATGGGGCAGCTCCGACTATACGTATAACAAAAGAGGGAGAGGAGCTGCAAAGAAAAAAACTAAAAGAAATTCCACTTTCTCACATTAGTGGAAATTTCAAAAGGGGAGATGTAATGAGAGTTAGGATGCCCCCTTGCGAGAGATGACTTGTCCGAGTAAAGTGTTACTACCGTCCAAAGAAGTGTAAGAGAAAGTCACAAAAAAGACAGTAGTTTATAGAACGCTGTCAACATCAAATAAAATTGTGGAAATAGCGACGGTGGAAGCAGTGGAGGACTGTCTAAAGGACATAAAGGACCTCACGACATTCTACACTAGAGGAACGAAGTATGGTACAGTGGAGGCTCGGTTTGCGACCGAACAGGACGCAATAAAGTACTCCACTGTGCCACTGAGGTCGTCAGAATGGGCACTACTGTCCACCTACTGAGGCAAACGTACGGCCAGAGTTAGGATTGGCAGAGTGCTCCCAGAGATCGATGAGGCATGGCTGGTGGCAGCCATCCTCTGCAACGCAGAAGAGGAAACAAAAAATCTGAAAGCCACAAGGACAACAGAGGTCAGCTGATGGGGGATACAGCCTCGAGGCAACGGTCCAAATAAGTTTACCAGATTTGCAGAAAATAGAAGGGATTGTATTACCCGGGGATATAAAACTAAGAGTGGTACTGGAGAGAAGACCGCCCATCTGCTACCACTGCAGAGTACAGGGGCACATGTAAGCAAAATGTCCCCAGCAACAAGAAAAGGAAGTAGAACAAGGGCAGCAGGAAGAAGAAAAGGAACAAAGAGCGGAGGTACAAATGCAAGTAAGCGAAAAGATAGAAAATGTAGGAGAAAAGTATACTGTTGGAAAGAGAAAGAAAAAAGAGAAGAAAACGGTAATTCACCACCCAAAAGTTCACAGAAAAAGATAAAAGAAAACATAGAGGAGAATCAATGCAAAAGACCAGAAACACCAAAAAGGAAAATTACGGAGAAGGAAAGAAGTGCGCAGAAAGGAAAGGAAGAGAGAAGAGAGATAGCAATAATAAAGAGTAAGATAGATACAGAGAAGGATGAGACACCGATACCAGGAACATCAGGAGAGAATAACGACGGAAAACGGGAGTTGGTACCGATAGGAAAACACATTCGAATGATGATAGACTATAAAAAGAGTGTAGAGATCGAGAGAAAGATTACAAAAATGAAAAATGTAATGAGAGTCAAGTTATCAGGGAGGGAGTGTACCGAGGACGACAGGGCGGTCATGCTTGAGAGAGAGAGAGAGAGAGAGAGAGAGAGAGAGAGAGAGAGAGAGAGAGAGAGAGAGAGAGAGAGAGAGAGAGAGAGAGAGAGAGAGAGAGATTAAAGGAACTATTTGGTGAAAACATTGAAATGTCACCGTTACAGGTTCGATACGATGAGATGCCACCAGTGGTGGCATTAGAAGATATAATAGAATATGTTATATGAAAGTAAGTGAAATATTTAAAATTTCAAAACAATGACTTTTAAAACAAAAAAATTGATCCAAAAAAAGAATAATGAACTATAAGTTAATATGTGATACATAAACAGTTAAATGACACTACCTGCATGTGGGGGGGGGAGACATTTAATTTTTTTTCTTTATATCATTATATTCATAATTTCATTCGTATGTTTTATGTACCCCACTGTGTCGTGTTGTCTGTCCTTGTATTGTCCCTTCTTTGTAGAGCCAAGGTGCTCATAATAAAGAAAATAGTTCGGAGTCGAGTGAAGTTGTTCAAAGTCGTAAATTTGTTACACTAAAGGTTAGTTGATGTTTACAGTTGCTGTTAAAATTATTATTGGTCAAATTGTTAGTTGTTTTTGTGCTGCTTTAGCAGCGATTTAAAGTTGTACTTTCTCTTGATAGTATCAAGAGATAAGCAACGAGAATGTACTATTCGAAACTTAGTGGTTCCGAATTTTTCTTTTCGGAGGAGGAGTCTGTTCGTGTCATCGAAAGAATGGATGAAGTTCTGAAGAAGACAAGTTTTGCAGAGGCGGCGGAGCTTAGAAAGAGGGAGGTAGACCTCTCCAACATCGAAAGTTACAGAAAAATGGTAACTAGAGTAGGTGGTGACGTTAAGCTGTTACCACCCCAGAAGAAAATGGAACAAATTGACAGAAAATATGTGATATACAAAGTATATTCGATGGAAAACAGTAGAATTGAACATGTGGAAGAAAGGGTCATTGAACAGACATTGTGCTCGGTCTGATCAGACATTATGTATCTAGCCAGAGGGAGTAAATTTGGATCCATAATAGTATTATTCAAGTCAGAAGCAAAAGCAATACAGAACGCAACGAGAACAATAAAAACAAATAAAGTGGTCCTTCTACCCACAGAAAGGACGTTAAGGATAAGAGTGCAGGGGATTCCACCAGAAGCTGATGTGGCTTGGGCCGTGGCGTCTATTCTCCTGGGTAGCGAAAAGGAGGTGGCCATCCTCCAAGCAACAAAAACGGACGGCTCAGTGTGGAAGGGACAGACGGTCGACCTGATTATACAAGCTGCGGTGGAGACACTGGAATATTTAGCGGAGACTGTCAATTGGTGAACTGGTTTTGAAAGTGTGGGTGGAAGGCAGGACTCTTCGCTATTTTAAATGTGGCTAAAAGGGCCACATTAGGGCACACTACCCTCTACAAAAGCAAACAACAGAAGAAATGCCGGAAAGGAAGCAAGAGGATGAAATAAAGGAAGAATGGAGAGTGGTAGATGGAAAAAGGAAGAAGAGAAAAAGTGTCATGTGGAACTCCAAACGTTGCCCACCCCACCCATAACTTCTGAGACCCACCCTCTCGCTACATACACCGAACCCACCCATTCCCCCCCTAGACAACCTAAAAAGAAAAAAAGAATCTTTGCTAGGTGTTTCTTCCTGTTTTGACGTCTCGGAGGACATGCTGGTCTATATATAATAGGTCGTTTGTCCATTTGGAACTTTTGCTGCATCCTTTCTGCTCTTCAGGCAGTATATCTTCCTCTTCATGATACTTATATATATATCCTTTGCAATAACATTTGTTAGCAACTTCCACATCAGTGGAATGCAGGTCATTGGTCGATAGTTATTTGCTATATTCCCTTTCTTTTGATACTTCACTATCAGCGACGGTTTACATTTCATAATCCATTCAGGAAAATCTCACAGAGAAACGTTTTAGCAGCACAGAGAAACGTTTTAGCAAAAATCCTGAGCCAAATCCGACCCAAGAGATTTCCAGTTTGGCAACCCTTTCAAGACACTTTTCTCCTGTTTCTCTATTTTGGCAAATCTACGTTATTTCAGGTTGTCCAGAAGCAGGATATGGTTTATTTTCTAACCACTTCTAAATTTGTAGGATGATTTAACCTCTCTCAGTGTCAGTGTAAGGGGGATAAAGGCAACCACGAATAGTAGTGGTGAGTGGATCATCTTGGAATATTCCCCTACTTATGTAGTCTTCACCTAACTTATCTTGATCTGATGTTATAATATTCTATTTTGGCATATCTTTTACCTTTTTAATTATTCTGCATCGCCATTGTGTTTCACTTCGTGACTCCAAATGTTTCTTCAGAATTCATTTGTCTATTCTTTGTTAGGCGGTGCATTCGATGTAGCATCTCCATTTAGTTCCTTGTAAAATCTACTTTGATCTACTTCAAACAAATTATTTCGTCTAAAGTTTTCAATTCTGTAACTGTATCCCTTGATCTTGGCAGCTTTTGCTTTTATACTTTGTTTTAATTCTTCCATTACTGTCTTATATCCTTTTTTGTTTCAGCCAGTATTTCCTTTATATTCTTTATGGAATCCAGGTTTTACTCTATCCCCGTGGCTAAGAATATCTACCCTCGCAAGGGCATTTCGCAACTGCTCTACTTGGTCTTGTAACTTCTTTTCCCACTAGGGTTCTCTTTCTTTCATTGGGGATTGTGATATCTTGACACCAAATCTTTCCGTTATGACCATTGGTGCAGCATATATTAATTTGTTGGTTGTGGTGATATTAGTTTTCATCTTGTCTAATACTTGGTACCCCTCACTATTTTATTCTATTTTCTATAGAATATATTTTATTCTATTTTATTCTTCATCTTTTTTATTGATAGTAACCCTTTCTTTCTTCTGATTAATACCATGTAGTCTATCAGCAATTATAAAGCCTTCATCAGAAAAGTTATGCTCTGGTTCCTCGTGCACAGTTATGTGGCACTTGAACCTGTATATCCCCGCTTTTACTGTCATTGACATCTATTTGTATTACATTGCTATTTTCCGTCTGGAAGACTCTGCGTTTGCTTTCTTTGATTTGTACTTCTGTTAAGCAGCCTTTCTTTCTTATCTATCTTACTTGGTCACTTGTTCTCTTTCGGGTTACATCTTACGTTCCTTTATCAAGCCATATCTCTCCAATTCTGCCCAAATCTGTTATGTTCACTTCGGATATAACTTTCCATCACAGTTGCATTCAGTCTGCTCCAGCAAATTACTCCTCCTTTCTTTCGTACCGCAGTAGCTAGATGACGACCGGGTTACCGTGCTGTGCAGTTGACCACCAGCTGAGCGAGAGATCTTCACCGTTATCAGTTTCAATCTCATTTACGCCGTTGTTCATTACATTTGTATTTGTCATTTTCACTCAAAGATGATAGTTTTGGTGATGAGTTGACGCAACCACCGGCGTTTTTATTGAGACACCATTATCATCATCATCATCATCATCATCATCATGGCTGTGTGGTAAGAAGCTTGCTTCCCTGCCACATGGTTCTGTGGCACCTTGGGCAAGTGTCTTCTACTATATCCTCGGGCCGACCAAAGTCTTGTAAGTGGATTTGGTAGATGGAAACTGGAAGAAGCCAGTCGTATATATATATATATATATATATATATATATATATATATATATAATATACAGTGAACTCTCCCAAAACATTAGCAGGTTCGTGGCTATAGACGAAGATACCTGATTGAAGTGCTGTGCAATGGAACTGAACCCGAAACTACTTGGTTGTGAAGTGAGCTCCTTAATCATACACCCATCTCTACACCTACATTTGTATACATTCACTGCATGCGTATGGATGTCGTACGTATAGACACACATTGCTTACTGTAGCATCGTACACCTTAGTCTGTGTGTTCATACGTATGAGAACATGCAAGTTAGCATCTTAACTTCCATTATCCCTGTTTATTTCTTAAACTATGTATGTCTGTTTTCTGTGTGTTTCTTTTTATATTTGCCTGTTGACGTGTGCCTAAATATGATTATTTTCTATCCGCAGCTTGACTCCATCTGTTCGCCTACAGAGTTACACATGTGTATATTAATAATGTTTTTCATAAGCTGCTTCTTGCGGTCGTTAACCTTACAACAAAAACCACCTCTTTCCTACCTCAAACTGAGCGGCTTCCTTTCCATCTTTCTCATTTTTCTTTCCTTTTCTTCTTCCTTTTCAATCATACCCTTTCTTCTTTATTTTCTACCATACCTTTTCTTTCGGCTTTTATTTTCACTCTACCTCCAATTTCACCCAGGCTTAAATTCTCTTTATGTGTCTTTCCATCAACGTTTTCCTCCCATGAGCATGTGCAAGGACTAACTAAAAAATGAACATGAAGTTTAATATGTCGTATAAGCATAGTGAAAAATTTTGAATATTATAACGAATGTTGGATGCCTAAAATGGAATAAGAGTATTTTATTGAATAGAATTTTACCCTCTGAAAATTAGGAGTCGAATGATATTTAGAGTAGTAGAAATAAATCAAACAAGTCGATACAGCTGGCATAAGTCTGAATGCAAAATATAAATGTTCAAGCAATGATATAAAAGCATGGAGACAATTTCATGCGAGAAACTTGAAGAAAGAATTCGTTAAGTTCCATATTTCAAAATATTATATAAATATATTTTTTGTGTTGAGTGATCTTTTCTCTTCCTTCTATTTACATTTTCGTGTTTATATCTTCATATTACTCCTTAATAGAGTAAAAACCTTTTGCATAGGCATAAAAAAACACAAACTAACTATGAAACTATAATGGAATTATAGTTTCATAGTTTGAATTCTTCTACCCAAAATTTTCCCAATCATGTTAAAGAAATCTTCCCTCAGAGAAACCTGAACATTTCATAAGAAAAATCAAATGGTTGTGCAGATTATTTTGACAAACTCAGGCTAGTGCATATTAATTTGGCATACATATACCTGGAATTCTCACTGAGAACTTTATTCGCAGAAGAGCATACTACCTTCGGAGAAACAAAAATTTGAATGAGACCTTTTGAATTGGGTAAAAAGAGTTAGCAGCGTATTAATTTCCAACTACTACTAAAATTCTTTAAACAAGAATTTAACATAGCTACGAAATTCCAGGAAAATCAATGTATCACTGGATAAGACGAAAATATCTTTAATAATATTTTCGAAAAAAAATTATACATAAATCTAAGCTTTAAATCCAAAGGCATTTCCTTCTATTGTAGAATAATTTTTCATCGGTTATAGCATAGCTTATTGTTAACAATATATAGCACCGCAAATAACTTAATATTACAGAATGCTAAATCTTCCATAACTAAGCCTACTCGGGTTTAACTTTCTGTTTACATCATTATACCAATTAGAGAATTATTTTTTTGCCTGGATGGAGATCTATTTTGTTATTCGATAAAACATCCAAAGTTGTCTAATGGTTTGATGTCTCCATGTTATTCTACGACGGGACAAAATCACTGGAAACCATATTGCAGACTTTTTGTATGAAATTATTTCTTATGAACTAGAACAGATCTCGTTAAAGCAATATGTTTAAGAATTACTGTTGAAATTATTCGCAGCATACTAGGGTGGGCCGAAAAGTTCATAAACTATGAAGAAGTGATACTAAAGCTGTGAAACCTTGCATGCATTAATTTCAACACATATTAATAGCTGCATTATTTTATTTGGGTAAACTGACATTTCACTGCTTAAATTCTTCATGTAAATGGATAAAATTTGGCATCGTGGTATTACCAAGTACCTTCAGGGAAAGGATTTAGCCCTCAAACACATGGTTGCTACGTTAGGAGATTATGCTCTAGTTTTATCAGCAGTGCAAAAGGGGGCAGATAAATTTAGGAGGGGAAGGGAAAGTCTTGAAGATGACTCACGGTTGGGACATCCTGCAACTGCCACCATTGAAGCAAACATTGACTGAGTTTATTACATGGTGATGGATGACAGCCAATTGATAATAAATTAAATAGCGAAGACTATTAACGTATCCTATGAGAGAGCTAAGACCATTCTGCGCAATGAACTTGGCCTAATAAGGGTTTTTGCTTGGTGAGTGCCACATCTTTTGACACCTGATCAAAAGCGCCCCAAGCAGATCACATCACGGGAAAATCCGACATTGTTTGAGGCAGATCCAGCTGGTTTCTTTGAACATTTCGTAACCCAGGACGAGTGTTGGCCAGAGACAAAGAAACAATCCATGCAGTGGAAACACCTCTTCTCATCTGCTCCAAAGAAGGTCAACATCGTTTTATCTATAGGGAAGGTGATGGCACCGATTTTGGGGATGTAAATGGCATTACCTTAATTGACTATCTTCAAAAGGGTCACACCATCGATGGAGAGTATTATGCCAACTTGCTGAGGCAGTTACGAAAGGCTGTCAATACGAAAGACCCAGGAGAACCTACGAAGCGTGTCTTGTTTGATCGGGACATTGCTCCAGCTTACAAGTACAGTAGATGACGTGTGTGGCTGTGGTTTTGTACTAGTCGATCGACCTCCCTATTCTCCTGATTTGACTCCATTAGACTATCATCTGTCTCCCAACATGAAAAACATTTGGCTAGGAAGCAGTATCATGTCTGCTGTTAATGGATTTTTTGACCAACAGAATGAAAGTGTCTTCACCAGAGGAATCCACGCACTGCAACACCGATGAAAGAAGTTTTGACCACAAGGTGGACTATGTTAAAAATGAAACCCCATTTGATCACATTCCATAAGAATATCTTGGTCAGCCCATAACCTGTTCAGCCGACCCTCGTTGTTAAGTATCTGGATATTAACCTAAATTGTGAAATGCATACATTTTCCTTATCATGATAATAATAGCTTTTCTACTTTAGGACGAAAACTGGTTCAAAGAGGCCATTATGAAATAATGAAACAACAAGCAACATCCAAACAACAAAACTGAAACATTTTTTGCTGAGTGATATTCTGTTAGCAAGTTTCCGATTCCGCCCACCTTCTTTCTAAGAAATTTTAGTCCCAAATATTAACAGGCATATGTCCTCATTTACTTTACAAAAGGCACGCTTTTTAACCCTTTTCCTTGCTATAACGTGCCTTTTCTTAAAATTGGATTCACAGATAAAATACATGGTACAACTGGATGTGTGTTCTTAAGCACATGAAGTATATCAAACATACCATATGGTATAATCAGTTTATAGTTTAAATTACAAACTCAAGAAACCAAAAGCTTTCTAAATTTAATCTTCTTCCATTTTCCTATGAATCATTGATATCATAAGATTTTTCAAAGAAATTCAATTAAGGTAGGCAACAAATTTTATAAACCTTGTAGCATTTTTGTCAACCATTATAATTCCTTAAATCTTTACAACAACAATAATGCTATCTCTTCCCATATTTATAACTGCATTACCTCTAACAAAGGCATTCTCAACGTTAGTTATATTTCATAAAAGCTCTAATGTAATATATATAAAGTCGGAAAACAATAGTATCGCTAGAAATGATATTGAATTGCGAATTATTGTGATGTTCGTCATTATCAATATATCTAATCGTGAAGCCGCAAAAATGATTTTCAACAACGTTATGGAAGAACTTTCTTGTTTTTAAAGCATTCGAAGGTTACACTTTCGTCAGCCTACTCCATAACATCCGTGATAGTTTTCGTTAAAATTTACACTGGGAATGCTGAAACATGGAGTTCCTTAATAATTGAAAATGTTAACTAATTCTTTTCGATAATTTCCTATTAAAACAAAAAGAAAAGTAACTGAAAAAATTTGTTGTATTCGAAAAAGAACATGCTGATTATCAATCTATCTGTCTATGTATGTATGTATGTATGTATGTATGTATGTATGTATGTATGTATGTATGTATGTATGTATGTTATCTATCTATCTATCTATCTATCTATCTATCTATCTATCTATCTATCTATCTATCTATCTATCTATCTATCTATCTATCTGGATGGATGTGTATCTATATCTATCTGAATATAAATATATATCTTCCTAGCGTTTTCATGAAATGTATGTATATATAATTATATACATATATATGTATGTACATATATTTGCATGAAGGTGTGTATGTAAGCATATTTATATATACATACATATACATATACACACATACATATATATTTATACAAATATGTATATTTATATATAGGTACACATATATATATATATACATTTAAATATATATATGTATGCCTGTATATGTATATATATATGCATATAAAATAATTGTATATATATATATATATATATATACATATATGATGGCAATATTAGAAACTAAAAGCACTTGCCCGAAGCTAAAACGTGCAACACACTTACTGATGGGATTAGATTTCTGATTATCCTGTGGCATGTACTCTACTCCTTCCTTTCAAATTAGCTACTTAAATCGATATTTTTTACAATCTTAAACACTTCGTTTTTTACATCCCAATTGATGAAACACTTAACGTTACAATTATTATATATAAGGTTTATATCAGAGTAAGTCTCCCCTCCTTCACTCGCAAATTTTAGATTTGAAAACACAAGATTTCTCTCTCTCTCTCTTTCTCTTTAACTATCTATATATGCATATATAAATATGGACACACACTCACACATATATATGTATATATACACACACAGGTATATATGCTTATATATGTGTGTATATATGCGTATGTCTTTGTGTACGTTTGTGTGTGTATATACGTATACATACACATATTTATATAAATATGTGTGTACATATATATACATATACATACATACATATATATATACACACACACACATATATATATATATATATATATATATATATATATATATATATATATATATGTATGTATATATATATATATATATTATATATATATATATATATATTATATATATATATATATTATATATATATATATACTACCAGTATCGCCCGGCGTTGCTCGGGTTTGTTTCGACCCTTTAGAATTGGAATTTTTGGAAAGTAAACATTTTGCGTTATGTAGCTTTCTGGTTGAAATACACCGAAAAATGGCGACACAGCAGTAAAAAAATCGTAAGAAATAGGGATTTTCATAGAAAAAAAGCATCTTTTTGATGTAAATAAGTTTTGGTCTTAACATGGTCCAATTTGAAGTTTTTCTTCTACAGAAGGAAGAGCAAGCCTTCTTCTATCATACTCTCAATTTTGGTCAACTTGTGCCACAGGGTCTCGGAGGAGATAGTGTTAGTTGAGGGCTACCAGACCTGTCATACACAGACAACTTCAGCTTTATATATATAGAGATACAGAGTGAAGAGAATAAATTCTCGTCTAAATTACGCAAAAATGAAAACACTGATATCTTATTTTAACAGATATATTTACCAAATTACATAAAAATATCTTGAAATACTAAGGAGTAAATTTATTCAATTAAATCGCTAATAGCTTCAACTACGGTCTCCAAACGACTTCAGAATCTCCTGCAACCCTTCTGGACGGTCTCCCTGTTTAAAGTGGTGAATGCTGCCATAATCCTTGCCTTCGATCCATCTTTGCTGTTACGAGGATTTTTTGGGGTCTCTCACTCAACTGCGTTCCACACATAGTAATGAGGTGGGTTGCAATCTGGGGACTTAAGTGGCCAGATGTTCCAGTTGCAGAAATTGTCTGACAGCCATGACTAGGTCCTTTTGCTTGTTGACAGACAGGGCTTCCAGCAGAACGATCAGAGTGAGTTTTTCTCGTTTGAGAAAAGCCAAACCATGTTCGGTTGGAGGGAATGCTTAAGTTTGTTCAAAAGTTTTGTAGCTCGGTCTTTTTTCTTGCTCTTCATAGGTTGGGATAAAAATTGGCCCTTTCACATCTTGAATGAGGAATACCGAATGTCTTCCTGCACTAATTGCCTGATACGAAACTCATACACGGACATATCCGTGGCGACGGACCTGATTGACTTCAAGCGATCGTTGTCAATGATGGCTTGAATCTCACCAACAAATTCAAAAGTTGTTTTCTGATCAGAACGATCAGAGTAAGTATCCCGAGCTGCCGTACCTTCATAATCACCATTAGACTCATCCAACTCTTTCTGAATCCTCTGCACTGTCCTCAGATTAACACCCAAACACTCTGAAATGTTCGTATTGTAGCTTACGATGCGAATGCCAAGCAGTATAGCGTGTCGTTTCCAAATTTCTGGAATTTGTGTCATGGTGCTGTTTTCTCACAGACGGTGCCCAACTGACCCTACTATACTGTATAATCGACAAAATCAAAGCATGCGCGAAATATAAAATATAAGATAACGACAATTTACATATCGCACCCTGAATATACATATATAGTGGCTGTGTGGTAAGTAGCTTGCTAACCAACCACATGGTTCCGGGTTCAGTCCCACTGCGTGGCATCTTGGGCAAGTGTCTTCTGCTATAGCCCCGGGCCGACCAATGTCTTGTGAGTGGATTTGGTAGACGGAAACTGAAATAAGCCTGTCGTATATATGTATATATATGTATATGTATGTGTGTGTATATGTTTGTGTGTCTGTGTTTGTCCCCCTAGCATTGCTTGACAACCGATGCTGGTGTGTTTACGTCCCCGTAACTTAGCGGTTCGGCAAAAGAGATCGATAGAATAAGTACTGGGCTTACAAAGAATAAGTCCCGGGGTCGATTTGCTCGACTAAAGGCGGTGCTCCAGCATGGCCGCAGTCAAATGACTGAAACAAGTAAAAGAGTAAAAGAGTAAAAGAGTGTATATATATATATATTATATATATATATATATATATATATTGTAAGTCATATTAATTCAGCACTTCAAGTATGCTGGAGACAGGTCGCTTTTCGCCCTATCTCCCGTGATATAAGATATATATATAGTATATATATATATATATATATATATATATATATATATATATATATATATATATATATAAATCACAATATGTGTATGTGTATTGGCTAACGCGTACATTTCAACAATTCTCAACCGATTTCCACCGAACTTTATACGAACATTACTTATGTCCTAAGGATGGTCATGCACTATAACATTTTGCCCAGAGCTTCCGCGTAGAAGGACAAACCGTGAAAAACAGTGGTTTACACGGGTTTTTCTCTAATTCGTTGTATGTACCTAGTTTTTTTGCATCTAGGGTCGTCCATAATTTTTTACCCTGTATGGTCGTATATTAGAGAATCTTTTTAGTGGTTTTCACATTTTCTATTTATTATTTATTTATATGCTGTAATTATGCATTATTACTTTCTTTTTTTTTGTATGTGTATCGGTATGTTTTGATTTTGTGTTTTTGGTTAGACACTGTTATAAAAGTGAAAGGATTTTATCTATTTATTTATTTCGACTGTTTTCCATACTTTTTAAATCTATATAGTCGTATATTTGCATTACAGAATATTGTTTAGGTATTTTCACCTTTTTAATATATATTATTTGTCTGCCTTACAATGCAACATCTTTTCATTGCGAACTGCTAAAGATTCAAAGTAGTATTCGTGAACTGAAGTCGAACTCTTCATGTTTTTATTTTTCGTTACCTGCAGTCAATTTCAGAGTCGTCGCACACTGTAAGCACGTAGTAAATACATTTCTTTAAATCTACTTTTTCAAGTAGCTTATTGTCATTTTTGAACATACCAATCATACTTCTCTCCTAAAAAATAGTTCCCTTTGCTGTTGAATAAAATAAAGTCACAGAGCTGAAGTTTCAACGCTTTCCTTCAATTCCCTTACAAAATGTAGGTGATTGTTTCTGACAAGAAATTTCGCTTTCATGTAAAACAACAATATTTGGTAGTCATTATGAGTAATCTACTCTCAAAACACTTCAGTAGCTCTGCTTTGCATAGCTTGCAAACTTATAGGATGTATGATCATTAAAAGTGCAACGACTTCCACAGTAACCAACCTTCAATTTGGTCTTCTGTTCTTAGGTTAATCGGAAACATAGATTGCCATGCTACTCATACACCAAAGCAGCTTAAACCGTGCAAAGGACGAGTGCATTTGCAAGTATATATATATAGATATATATAATATATATAATACATATATATATAATATATGTATTATATATATGATATATATATATATAATATATTCATATAATATATATAACACATATTTATATAATATAGATATCATATATTTCTTTGATATATCTATATATGTACATAATATATATATATATATATATAATATACTATACTATTTGGCATCAAGTACTATACGAATACCCGCACAGGCCGCCATTGCATGGTACTGTCCACTGCATCTCACATAAGAACAAGTTATAGCAACAGCCTCGGTTTCAGAGGAACTCAGCTCTTTAATGCCCTGCCAAAACAATTGAGGGACCGACAAGGCATGGGTGTAGAGGTTTTCAAAAAAGAAAAACTCGACACTTTCCTATCCACGACACCAGACGAACCGATGGCTCGAAATCAGACACAGTTGAGGTCAGCGATGTCAAATTCTCTTATACACCCGATGTGCCATCGAAAGTCTTGATTGGACTACATCAGCTGCCGGGGAAATGCCATGCAATGAACGTGTAGAGAGCACATCATAAGCAGGGAGTGCCATGGTGGTGTTCCAGCACGACCGCAGCCACTTGGGTAAAAAGCATAAAAATATATATATATATATATAATACATATATAAAATATATATATAATATATATATTATATATGTATATAATATATATAATATATATGTAATATATATAATATATAATATATACATATTATATATATGATATATATAATATACATCTAATAATATATATATATATATATATATATATATATATATATATATATATATATGTATGTATATCAGGTAATCCCATAAGTTCTGTCCGATTTTGGAATAAAGAAAACAAGTGATCAAATGTTATATTTAATTGAAATTTAATCATCAATGTACTTTCCCTGATTATCTATGACTTCTTTCCATCTATTTACAAGCTTTTTAATCCCATCAATATAAAACTCTTTTGGCTTCAAAGCGAAGAACTCTGAAATGTCAGTTTCGACCTCCTCCTCGCTTGCGAAAGTTATGTCCTTCAAATGATTCTGTAAACTACGAAACAAATGGTAGTCTGAATGAGCAAGGTCTAGAGAATAAGATGGATGAGGAATTTTTTCCCAACCGAACTCTTCGATCTTCTCTGATGTGATCTTTGTAGTGTGGGGTCGCATATTGTCCTGATGAAACATCACTCCTTCTCGATTAACTAAAGCGGGTCTTTTTCTTCCAAGCTTGGTTCAAACGCTCTCATTGCTGACAGCAGACTTGAGCATTGATTGTTGCATTAGGTGGTAACAATTCAAAGTGAGTTACTCCTTGGCAATCCAGCCAGATAGAGAGAAGAAACTTTTTCCATTAAGTTTCCTTCTTGGTTGTGGTTGAGCTTTTTCCCTTTTACCAAGCCACTGCTTACGACGCTTAACATTTCGATAGAAGATCCATTTTTCGTCATCAGTCACAAGTCTATCCAAAAAGGATGAAATGATTTCGTGAGAATGGCGAGAAGAGCAGATGTCAACTCGGGATTTGCGGTTGCTTTCGGACAATTCGTGAGCCACCCATTTTCCAAGTTTAGGAAACTTTCCAAGTTGTTGAAGATGACGGAGAACAGTTGTATGGTTTGAACTAAGCTTTATTGCCAATTCTTCAAATGATAATGCAAGATTTTCATCAAGTAATGCTTCGAGGAGCTTATCATCAAACTCAACTGGACGTCCTGTTCGATCTTCATCTTCAAGGCTGAAATCTCCACTTCTGAATTTTGCAAACCAAGTTCTTACATTCAGGCATTCTTTCTCATAAACTGAGTGCATGTTTCGAGTCGCTTCGGCTGCAGAGTTTCATTTCATGTACTCATAAAACATTATGTGCTTTAAATGCTCTTTGGATACTTCCATGTTAGAAAGGGTTTTAATCATAGTAATTTTAATTCTGTTATTCTGTAAAATAATATCTAATTGGTTTAAATGTACACAAATACATAAAAGTAATTTTAAATTCCATTAAACATTCTAAAATACTATTAAATTTCATTCAATTTTAACAAAGGTAAAAATCGGACAGAACTTATGGGATGACCTGATATATATGTATATATATATGTATATATATATACATGTGTGTGTGTGGGGGGGTATATGTATATATATATGTATATATATATGTATATATATATATATATATAATATATATATAATATATATATATATATATTATATTATATATATATATATAATATATATATATATATATAAACACACCAGCGTGATTTCCATATCATCACATCATAGGTCGAACGAAGATCAAGAATTCAAAGAAATTGGCATGTGTAATATTCTAAGCTACATAACAATTAAAATTTCAACATCAGCGCTTTAATTTATCAGAAGCACCACATCAAACCAATGAGATTATCTCTATAATATAGAAGCGAATAGAAATACCCATTATTCATTTGGATCGTTGATGGGTTGTAGTGTACGTGATTTAGTTCAAATGCTTGGTATCATCCGCAGAATTTATGGTGCGTTTACAGGTCATATCTCCCCCACCGCTTTCTCTATCTATCTATCTATCTATCTATCTATCTATCTATCTATCTATCTATCTATCTATCTATCTATCTATCTATCTATCTATCTATCTATCTATCTATCTATCTATCTATCTATCAATCTATCTATCTATCCATGTGCCTGTTTGAAAATTATACATTCATTGGTAATAAAGTAAGAGGCTTTATTTTTAGACAAGGATAACCACAATAAATTGCGTGTTAAATATTTATATTAAACTGTTTGTATGCTACATATGTCAGAGTATATTTATATTATATTAACTCTACCCCATTTTTGAGAGGACGTATGTGTCATTTAAAGCTTTACAATGTGGAGGACAAAAGGAATGTTTAGTTAACATGTTTATTATATCCATTATTATCATAAATATAATAGAAAAGAAAACATAATTATATAGAAAAATGTCTGCATGTATATATGCATGAATGTAGGGATTAAAGCATAAGAATAATTATATATTCAGTACATGTTATGTTTATTTATTTATGCGCCCTTTTCAAGCCTAGCCGGGCTCATGGGCCCGGTTTCCCGGTTTTTATGGCGTATGTTCCCACCCACCCAGCTGAACGGGACGCCAGTCCATCGCAGCGTTACTCAAGAAACAGGAAGAGAGAGTGAGAGAAAGTTGGGGCGAAAGTGTACAACAGGGGTCGCCACCACCCCCTGCCGGAGCCTTGTGGAGCTTTAGGTGTTTTCGCTCAATAAACACACACAACGCCCGATCTGGGAATCGAAACCGCGATCCTCCGACCGCGAATCTGCTGCCCCAATTACTGGGCCGTTGCACCTCCACATATTATGCAAGGAGAAGTAAAAGGAAGTGAGAGCACATCTTGCAGAGAAAAGTGACAGAGTTCCATGTGAAAAGTGTGGTTGCTTTGTTTGAGGGTTCAAATCGCCAACCTTTTGTAATCCGCGAGCAATATTTCTAGAAACTTCGAAAAACATTTTGGCGGAAAGTTTATATAACTTTGCTTTAATGTCTGCTGTCGTTGACTGACATGTCTGTCGATAAACATAGGCATTGCCTTTTTTAAGTGTGTTCATACATTTCTAAACGAATCTTGCTCACGTGAGCCTAAACACAAATTTACTGAGATAAATACATATGTGTGCATTTATAGATAAGAAACTTGGCATGTGACAATCATATTTTGATATTTTCCTTAGGTTCAGTTTCATTTACTTACGACTGGTAGTAGCATATCATGTAGATTGATTCGAAAAGCATAGGAATGCATTGCACGCCTAAGAAAACATAAACATACGTGCAAATTGAATAATAGTGCGTATACAGGCGCACGTTGCTAGGATATACACTTTACACCTGACTATATATCTAACCAACTTGACAGATCTCACAGAAGACTGCATCAATTATATAACTATGCTTCACCTTCTACAAAAATCTTGACGGATTGTATATATCATGCACTGACTCGCATCTTATATTTATATATTATAGAAATATATGCACCTTAAACAAACAATTAGCATCTTAATAAAATGCACCACACTAGGAAAATGTATTTAACATGCACATAGCGACGTACAAATTTTATTAACCTAGCATGTAAACATACGACTTGTTCCTAAAATCAATACAATATATATATATATATATATATATAATATATATATATATATATATATATATATATATATATACATATACATATACAAACAAAGTTGTATTTATCTATACTGATGCATATGTTACTTGGAAATATTCGCACTCATTGATGTACATGCACACATACAAGGCAAATTTGTACACACAGATATACGAACGTGAACGGATAAATGTTGACATATATGTTTTAGAAGATGAAAGCTAGAATTCTTATTACAAACCAATGTTCTACGTATTAGCAAAACTATATATTGATAAAATTCAGACAGCGTTACATGTCAACATTCTTGCAATCATCAGTTGCTTCAAATTAGAGACAAATACCTTGAGAAAATGACTAAGTAATTATATGTCTCCAAGTTTTTACCTTTTGAGATACAAATTGTAAGGAAAATTGATATCGCAAACGATTACTTAAGTAATGCGTAAGAATTGATTTTTCAACTGGCATGCAGAGCTCCGTATCAAATAAAACAAATAAACAAAACATATAAACAAATATAAGATGGGAATAAATAAATAAACGAACATCGACGTAAGAATTCCGGAAATAGTGCAACAACGCTAGAGGCAAGGAAAGTTCGATACCAGATTGATCCTGGTTTATTTAGTTTTATATACGATTCTGTCTACAGACATGATAAAATAACGTAGAAAATGGCTTGCGCTAAAAGCAGGCGAACTTCATTTGAATGAATGAATGAAAGTAGAGCAAATGTAAATAAACAAATAAATGAATAAATTAATTCATTGAAATTTTATTTCTTGCAGTTTTGTCTCGAGGAGTAAAAAGCAAACTGAGATATTAGAGAATTATATGCAGGTATGTATTTATGCACAACTGTCTGTCTGTCTGTCTCTGTCTCTGTCTGTCTCTCTGTCTGTGTCTCTGTCTTTCTTGCTCTCTCTTTCTCTCTCTCTCTCTCTCTCTCCTTATATATATATATGTTTATATGTATATACATATATATATATATATTCACACACACACACATTTATTTATAAATATATGTGTGTGTATAAGTATCAATATATATGCACGTGTGTTTGTGTGTGTGTGTATGTGTGTGTGTGTGTGTGTGTGTGTGTGTGTGTGTGTGTGTGTGTGTGTGTGTGTGCGTGTGTGTGTGTGCTTGTGCGTGTACATACTACGTTGTTAGGTAGCTTTGGCTGAAACCCATTGATAATTACTCAATACTTTATAATGTTTTATGTGGTAGAGGAAAAGAAGTAGGCCAACAGGAAGAGAAAATAAATGATTATCCTAGAACAAAAGAGGAGGAAAAGCATTCAGACACCATTAGATATGAATGCTGTCTCTACTTAAAAGAGTTTTAAGCGTTGTTGGCATTCATGCGGAAGAAAATAATTCACAGAAATGAATTAAAATAAGTCTGTTGGAGTCGAAATCAGAATTTGATAAATCCATTTATTTTAAATACGAACCTTACTAATAAGTATTGTCTAGCTATTATAGTAGGTGATTGCACAGGAGTAGTAAGATTTCTGACAGTAAGATGTATTCTCAAAAAAATCGTTGTGGGTTGTTTACTAGTGAATCTGATGGCGATATTAACGTTGATGTTCTACTTTCTTTTGAAGAATGCATTACGCATTTTATCACTCTATTATTTTGGGGAAACAAATTGCTATAATTAAAAGTGGAGTTTGATAGAAATCCAAAAGAATTTGTTACCAAGGATTTGAAATATATTCCTAAGTAATACTCCTGTTCCTAAGTAATATTTTATTAAGAAAATAGGAAATAATATATAAAGCAGAATTGTGTTTCCTTCCTTTCAACTTCTATAATATTGGACTAGGTATGTTATAACAATTAATCCAAAGTTATGGGCCTTGATAAGTACTTCTATGACTATCGGCTTACTTGCTTTTAAGGTATATGCATGATATACATATATACATATAACGGCAGATAAAAATGAACATTAGCCAAGACAACAGAAGCGAGATAATAAGTTTTCTCTTAAGATACATGTAGCTAAAATTTTCCTGTCCACTTATTAAGAGGGAAGCCACAATTAATAGACAATTAAAGACAAACTATAACTCTCCTTTGTTTTTTTGTTTCGTCGTGTAATATATTTTATAAAATTTATTCATGTATAACTATGGAAGATAAAGGTAATATATGAGTTGCTGTATTTACAAGCCAACTATCTCCTCCAATAAAAACTTACACCTTCTCTTCCTTGGTTCTTGAATAATCATTTATCTTCTCTTCACATCGGCCTATTCTCCGTCTAACCACACGAAACCTGACTTATTGTCAACAGTTGTCTCAGTACGCCTTGTTGTAGATCTCTGGTTTATCCACTCATGTTTTACTGTGTATAGAGGGCGAAGGAGAGTGAGCTTTCATACGAAGATCAGAACGAGTTTACTTATAAATTTCTGAAAAATGCATTTCTAATGAAATTTTGCAGTATCATTTAACTTATTCTTGTTTCAATCATTGGACTGAGGCCATGACGGAACACCACCTTGAAAGGTTTTAGACGAATGAATCGATCCCAGTAATTATTTTTCGAGCTTATTATGCACAACAGAGTCTATGAAAGTACTCCAGTGGAGAGAGTTATTACTGAACAGTATAGAAGAGAGGGGAAATAAAATGCCGATATAAGAATAACTTTACGTATAATAAAATGAAAAAATATATAAAATTATAACCTCCCCAGTATTTCATCTCTTACACAATTATGAGGAAGATAGTTAAATGAAGTTATAATATAATTTATTGTTGTATTAGATACGGATATACCAAGAACCAAGAATTTATTAAACAAGATTACATTAAAAGGAATAGACAGGCCACATTTATCTAACATAAATCTAGGTTTATGAGTATAACATATTTCTAGTTATTATCTCCCATTGAATTCAACCTCTCTAATATTAGTTTTAGAGAATTTTTCAGAGTGTTTTATTTTATCTATGTTATTCCCATAATACTTAGCGCATGACAGAGGGAGCGGCCATTTACACTCGAACGAAAGGAGTAAATATTTATGTCGATAAATATTCTTCCGTTTTTAATTTTTTTTTCTAGTTTTATTCAATAAGTTTATAACGTACGTAGTGGTTTTTTACTAAATGATCTTATTAAACACTATTGACTTACGTTTGACATAAAAAATGTTTTTTTTATACTTGTATAGATGGGGGTAAATCTTACACTGAATTATTAATTCCCATAATGGTTATTTATATATGTTGTAGGATTTGATGTGTTTATAATTTAGTCGTGGATGATTTCCTAAGGTTTAGAATTTTCTATATATATCGATATTGTAATTTAGGTGTTTAATTTTTTAAAAATATATTTGTAATTTATATATTTTTATCATATTTTTATTCTCATTTTTATTTTTTATCTAATATGACTTTTAATATGTATTTTTAACTTTGACACGTAAATAATAATAATAATAATAATAATAATAATAATAATAATAATAATAATAATAATAATAATAATAATAATAAGATAAATAGCATGAGGATGAACTGGTGGATTTATGTAGTTGGAGTAGGCTTGATACATACCTCAGCGCAGAAACACGTGTGGCGTTGATTAGAAATACCTTCTTTCGCCACAGACTAATAACGTATAACTTATATATCTATTTTTTTTATTTATTATTTATTATTTATCTATTTTTTCCGTGTTAATTGTTAACAAAGGAAAAACATACACATCTATTTATATATACATATATGTATATATATCATACACACACACACACACACACTTATACATACTAATACGTACTAATACATACTAATACATACTAATACATACACCAACCCCATACATACGCACGTCCAGACCTATCATACGCACTAATACTCTCTCATACACACACACACACACACACACCCTTATACATACTAATACATACTAATACATACACCAACCCTATACATACACACGTCCAGTCCTCTCCTACGCACTAATAGCTGGTCATTCAACCCTATTATCAACCCTATTATCTCCCTTTATTTCGCTCTCGCGTCTCATGTTTGATTTTTGACCTCTGGCCGAAATCAGATCGCCATGTTGATTCGTTAGTTACTGCACGCATTTTTTTCTCTCCTTCTTTCTGTGTTTTTTTCTCTCTGTGTATCTTTCTGTTGAAGAGCGTAGGCTCGAAACGTTAAAGACTTGTTTTATTTATATTTCCTGAGCGCCATACTAATACAATTGTTTGTTTGTTTCCCACCTGCCTTCGTCTTTTGTCTATTTTCATAAAGCTTCCCGTTATATATATATATATATATATACACATGTATATATGTGTACATATGTATGTATATATTTATATATATATACATGTGTATATGTATATATTTGAGGAGATTCGTTATAGGTATAAGAACATACCATAAACAAGTATAAAATATGGAGAAAAGATGCTGCAACAGAAATAGATTTATTATAAAACTGGATTCAATGCATACGTTCGTTTCGAAAAACAATGTAAAAAAAGTAAGAAAAAATTTGAATCATAATAATTATAATTATAATTGAAAATAGAAAATTAAAATTGAGAATAAAAATATAAATTAATATTTAATTTATGCATTGCCATTCTCGTCAGTGAGGAATCTTTTGAAGGATATCAAAAAAGTTTAATAAGATAAAGTAAAATGAGATAAAAATAAAATAAAATAAGATACAAGAGAACACACATGAGGCAATAAGGGAAATCGAGTAATTTACAAACCAAGTTGTGAACGGAAAAATAATGATATCAACAATAATAATGGTGAGAGAGACGAAAAATAAAAATTAAAATATATCAATGTGTATGCAAGTGTCTATGTGCAGTGAAATTATAACATAAAAATCTAACGGATGTGTTTAAAAAAATAATAATAATAAACACCGTTCTAGACGAAGTACAGTGTAAAGAAGGCTACCTGTGTTTATTAGAGTACAATGTAACAATTTCACTAGCATAAGAAAAACATAGAGGGTTATACGTATACATAATAATATTATTGAAAAACGAGTAAATATATATATATGTGTGTATTATTTACCAGGAGCTTAAAGCTGATGACCAAGACTATGTTTGAGAATAAAAGCAGAGACAAAACCCAAGTTTTTTTCAAAGAGAGACGGCGATTAAAGAGAGCGTAGGCCAGTGTATTCAACAGAATTTCTCAACTCAAAGAATTTGCCAGGGGTAGGAGAGGCGATTGAAAAAAATCGAAAGATAAGAAACAAAGACGAATATATGAAGGAGAAAATATATATTAATTCACATTTTATTTTTTATTAATTAATTCAGAATTTTATTTAAAATTTTATTCTTAATTTTAATTTTTTATTTTCAATTATAATTATAATCACTATGATTTAAATTTTTTCTTACATTTTTACAGTGTTTTTCGAAACGTACGTATGCATTGAATTCAGTTTAATAATACATCTATTTCTGTTTCAACATCTTTTCTCCATTTCTTTATACTTTTTATGGTATATTCTTAAACCTATAACAAATCTCCTCAAAAATTATTTTCATATTCTTATTACCTGTTTTGGCTGATTTTCATGAATATGATAAATACTTATTAGAAATCACCTTTTCTCTCTTTTTGGATCCCCCAAAAGTTTGAATAGTTCTTTCTGAACATAACTTTGCTCACATATATGTGTATGATAGACCGTTAGCTCCTACACACATTTTTTTCTCTCCTTGTTTCTTTTCTGTGTATCTTTCTGTCGAAGAGCGTAGGCTCGAAACGTAAAAGACTTGTTCTATTTCTATTCCTGAGCGCCATACTAATACATTTGTTTGTTTGTACTCCACCTGCCTTCGTCTTTTGTTTATTTTCGTAAATCTTCCCGTTATATATATATATATTATATATATATATATGTGTGTGTATGTATGTATGTATGTATGTATGTATGTATGTATGTATGTATGTATGTATGTATGTATATATATGTGTGTGTATGCATATATGTATACATGTATATATATATATATATTATATATAATATATATATATATATATATATATATATATGTGTGTGTGTGTGTGTGTATACATATATGCATATATATTTATATATATACATGTATATATATATGTATACATATATGTATATATATATATATTTATATATATGTACATATATACCTATATGTATATATATATACATATATATATATTTATACATATAAGTATATATAATTATATATATACATGTATATATGTATATGTATATATATTTATAAATATATATATCTATATATATATATATAATATATATATATGTATACATATATGTATATATATATACATATATATATATATATATACATATATATATATATATATATATATATATATATATATATATATATATATATATATATATATATATATATGGGGGTGTCTCAGCGTTTGCAAATACGCGTATATCTGCTGTAAGTTAAACATCTGAATATTTTACATTTTTCACCGTTCCAAAACTGGTTTTCAATTAAAATTTCTCAGTTAGCTGTCTCTTTTGGGTTTTATAAGGTTCAATTCCTTAAAACTTGCACTAAAGCAGTTACATAACTAAATACACCAATAACCAAAGGAATAAATCTAAATTTATAGCTCAGATATTGTATCTGCAGATTTCTCATTATTTCACACTTTGAATATTTCCTTTTAGTAATTTAACGTCTGTTGTACAACTGATTGCTTCTACAGTACACATATTTTTCTGTCCCAGATTCTTATGTGTGTAAAATGCTTTTATTTTACAGAGGTCTTAAGAGATTTCTACCATTATTCTTTCATGTGTGGTTGAGTACATCCACTTAATACTGTAAATTCTTATATTTCTTAGATTTTAATCTCTTTCATATAGATTATATTGTATAGTGTATTGGTCACAATATCATGCCTCTACATTGCTAGTGTTCTGATAGCATTTTAGAGAAGTCCATGTTAATTCCTCAGCGTCTCGCACTTCACTTTAGCAGTGTGTCGATCAGTTATCGAAGTTCAAACAGCTTTACTGCCGTTTAATATTATTTGGCAAATGTTTCCAGATTAAGCTAATCTTATACTGGTTCCTTTATTTCTAGTTTCTAGTTGAGTGAAAATATTAACTCATTAATAAATATTCTTACAAGAAAGATTTACTAATAAAATCTCTCTAAAGCAAGGATGTTTGTAGAAACTTTCCAGTTTAAGATTAAATGCATTCGAATGTTTAGTTTCGTCTCTTTACATTCTGAATTCAGACACCGTTTATCATTCTTCCTACTGCTTTTGTTATTACAACTGTTATTCCTATTAATGCTGTTCTTATTGTTTTTGTAGTTATTATAGTCATTTTGGGAATAATTCCTATTATCATAATAGTTTTGAACCTTTATGTTATTCGGGTTATTTTTATTGGTTTCTGAGTAAAGGTATTTAATTTTTTGCTTATAACCTGCTTTTTCTAATGCGCTTTTGTAGAATTCTTCATACTTATTAAAGATATCTTCGTTGGAAGAGAGGTGTGAGATTCCCTTGCTGATGCCTTGTACTAGTCCTCTTTTTATAAAGTTAGGATGGCTGCTAAGTGCATTTATATATCTAAGGTTTGTATTGGGTTTTATGTAATCTTGTGGTTAGGTTGTAGTTAGCATCTAAGTAGTTAATAGAATTATGCTCTTTTTCTATTGTAATCGTTAAACCAAAACGTTTAAAAAAAATTATATAGTTTTTTCTTTAATAGTTCTAGTCTCTTATTTGAAATGTTCATCAGGATAAATAATACGCCGTCTCTTTAGAGGCCTCCCCTGATCTCTGGGAATTCTTCCTGTATATGTGATATTAAGTAAATGCTTACTAAGTCGGTTACCTGTACTGAATCAGGAGTTCTCATAGTGATATCGAAGTTACCCATAATTTATTATTGAAATTTATTATGCATTTCCTCGCTTCTAAGATTACCTTAATTTCATTCATTGTTAGTTCGGTATGTTTTTAGGCGAAAATAAGAGCGCTATGTAGGGTTAATTTATGAGTAGTAATCCTCTATGTCCTTTTCTTTTTCTTTGCCTTTTTTCCCTTTTGATCATTTTGAAGATGTTTATTAAACGTAACGAGGTAAATGTAAATGGACACCAATTTGATAAATAGAAACAGATTTAATAGAAACAAACACCAATGATCCACTTCTTATTGCTCTTATCTTCTAAGTGTATATATATGTATATATATATATATGTATGTATATGTATGGGTATATATAAGTGTGTATATATATATGTATATATATGTATATATATGTGTATGCATATATATATGTATGTATATGTATGTATATATGTATATATATGTATGTATATATATATATGCATATATATATATATATGTATGTATATATGTATGTATATATATATATGTATATATGTATATATGTATATATATATATATATATATATATGTATATATACATATATATGTATATGTTAGTTAGTTAGTTAGTTAGTTAATTTGGCTCAAAAGCAAATAGCAAGGCCATGTAGGGGGACATGGAGTTAAGTACAGGGTGGTGTTCATGTAAAGAGTTCAGGCCACTTGAGGTCCAGGGAGGCTTTGAACAAAGCGGTCGTCGGCATCTTCACCATCTCGTCTGGCAGCTTGTTCCACGGATCCGCAACCCGGACGGAGAAAGCTCCTCTCCTTCGATTGAGATGAAATCGTCGCAGGTAAAGCTTTTCGGAATGACCCCGCAGCCGACGCTTCGGAGCAGGAGTGAAGAACAGCTCTTTCGAGAGGTTACACTTCCCGCTTATGATGTTGTGGGCGAGAATGAGATCACCACGGCGGCGGCGTTTTTCAAGAGAATAAAGGTCGAGCGTCCTCAGCCTTTCTTCGTAGGACAAATTTTTGAGACCATGAACCATGCGGGTAGCCAGCCTCTGGACTCTTTCGAGATGCTGTATGTCTTTGAGGAGATAAGGAGAAGAGGCTTGAATCCCATACTCCAATATGGGTCTCACCAGCGTGACATAGAGTGGCAGGAATATGGCTGCTGTGAGCATTCCGAATGACCGTCGAATCAAAAACAGAATTCCGCGCGCTTTGTTGGCAGCATGGACGCACTGGGCCGAAGGCGAAAAGGAGGAATCCACCAAGATACCCAGGTCCTTTACCTGATCGGTCCTCTCCAGCAGCAGACGACCCGGCTCGAAATCAAGTTGAGTTGCAGGAGTAGAGCCGACAGGCAGATGACAGCACTTTGACACGTTCAGACACAGGTCCCAATCGTTAGACCACTTCCAAATTTGGTGGAGGCATCGACGAAGATCCTCTATACTACCGCGAGGAGCGACCAGTTTGATATCGTCGGCAAATAGAAGGGTGTGTTGCGTGAGGTCGTCGGGCAAGTCATTTATGAAGACTAAGAACAACACGGGCCCAAGCACTGAACCTTGAGGCACGCCACTGCTCGCACTGGAGACGTCGGACCGCGAACCATTAACTTGAACTTGGAAGGAGCGATCTGAGAGGAAGGCACCAACCCATCGTACAATATCCGGATGGAAACTATATGCTTGAAGCTTGACAAGTAGTAGGCGGTGGTTTACCGAGTCAAAAGCTTTGGCAAAGTCCAATAAAACGATGTCAACAGCATCACTATCATCGAGGATGCGCGTCACCAATTCTTCCATTACTAGTAAGTTGGTCAAGCATGATCTCTTCGGCACGAAGCCGTGTTGGGAATCAGTGATCGAGGCTGTGTTTAGGAGGTGGAGCATCATACTATTCTTAAGGATGGTTTCGAACATCTTGCTGATTATTGATGTAAGGGAAACCGGTCGGTAGTTAAGCGGGTCTTCGCGGCTCCCTTTCTTGAAAATTGGGCAGATTATCGCTGTTCTCCAGTCTGCAGGTATAACACCCGTCGCCAATGACATATTGAATAGTCGTGTTAAGGGCTCGCAGATGACCGGAACCAACGCTTTGATAACCCGTGGGTGTATGCCGTCAGGGCCGTGGCCCTTGTTGACATCGAGGCCTTGAATAACACGTTTGACTTCGTCCCGCGTGATGATCAATCGAAGCATTGGAGGTACCGATCTATCAAATGGAGGGGGTTCACGACCATCATCTTGTTTGTATATATATGTATATATATGTATATATATGTATGAATATATATGTATATATAGATGTATATAAAGATAGATGTATGTAAATATATATATGTATATATAT
>NC_043000.1:87620739-87623239 GCF_006345805.1 Octopus sinensis
ACAACATACATACATACATACATACATACCTACATACATGAATACATACATACATACATACATACATACATACATACATACATACATACATACATACATACACAGACACCCTGTTGTTGATGTTGAAATTCCAATGAAGGAGCCTTGAATCTAGGTTAGAAACCGGCTCTTTCTCTATAGGCAAGAAATCTTGAAGTGAAACTAAACGAAGACATACATGTATGTATGTATGTATGTATGTATGTATGTATGTATGTATGTACGTATGTATGTATGTATGTATGTGCGTTTATATATTAACGCATGTATGTATGCATGTATGTATTGGGTAAATTTTCTCTAAGATAGTTTTATGAAGATAGGTTTAGTAATTCCAGAGATATCTTTAAAAATATCAATATCCTTAGAATATTAATTTGATATTCTAATATCAATTAGAAAATTCACTTAAAATATTGATTTAAAACTATACTAGATTCATCGAAAGAGCATACACAATATAAATATTTAATCCTTAATTGCTTGCCGATTAATTTCAGATTCGTCCTGACTTTTGACGTGGTTTACAACGTCTGACAAATTATATTACTTTTAGTCTACAAAGCCAAGAAATATAGTCATAGAGAAAATCAATACCTATTGATTTCTAATATAGGCACAAGTCTTCACAATTTAGGCAAGAAAATAATTTAGTGCCAGAAACATAGCGATAACAGATTTGAAAACCCAGTTTTAGCGTTGTTAATATTGCTTTTTCTTAGTGCGGCGGGGTGGCAAAATCGTAAGCACGCCAGGAAAACTGCTTCGGAAGGAAATATTCTGTTTAATTGTATGACACGAATACACAAAAATGAACAAACCTTCCAGATATTAGATTACTTACACGAGAAATATAACTTCATTGAACATATACTGATTCATCCAATAAATAATGCAGTTTTTTCAACTGCATGATCTAAAAGTCGGAGGGGAAATGGGATAAACTACCTGCATCAACTTGCCATAAAAGTAGGTAGTAATTTTACTTTGTCCTCATTCTTAGTGCAAGTTTTGAAGAATGCAGTTCGATTTTAACAATTATTTTTTCAAAGCTATAATGAAAGTGACAAAGGAGCATATTCGGCATATTTTGCTTTATGGGTTCAATAAAGGCAACAACGCAAAGGAAAGTGCAAGGAATATTAATGCAGTATATGGGGATCGGACAATAAGCGTAAGCCAGTGTCAACGGTGATTCCAGAAATTCCATGCCGGAAACTACAACCTAGAAGACGAGCCACATCCTGGAAGATTTGTAGAGCTCGACGAGGACCTCCTAGTGGAACAAAACCCCATGGTAACTATTGAGGAATTAGCAGAGAAGCTTTGATTTGGTCATTCAACCAGTCATTTAAGTCAGTGCTACAAAAAAAAACGACCATCTTTGGTTTCAAGACGAAAGATGTACTTCCATCAGGATTATGCTCGACCACATACAGCGAGGACGACATTCCAAAGGTTGGAGGAGTTTAAATGGGAAACGATGCCCCACCCACCATATTCGCCAGACATTGCCCCATCTGATTATCATTTATTCCGCAGTCAGCAAAATCATTTGGACGGAAAAAATATGAATTCTGTAGACGAGGCCAGAACAGTACTGGGGAAGTATTTTTCGTTACAAGTGAATTTTGGAAGAGGGGGCTTTGCAAATCTACCAGATAGATGGAAGAGCATTGTAGAAAATGAAGAAGAGTATATTTTAGATTAAAAAAGAACTTTGTTTATCGTAATTATGAAGAATATAAGAAGTATAAAAAACCGCATTATTTATGGGATGACCCAATATATAAAAGTAATTAGATATTAATTATATGCAGGCTCAGTGTTGTGAATTGTTTATATCTGAACTTTTAGAAATATGTAGATTAAATATTAATCGATGATACATAAATAGATGGACAGATCAAGATTGAAATAACATTTTAACACTTATATCAGCCATGTGTATAATTTAGAGAAAAAACGCTTCACATACAAAGTAAATAGAGAGAGAACGGGGAGAGCGAACGAGAAAGAATGAAGGAAGAGAGAGAAAGAGAGAGAGAGAGAGAGAAGACAAAAAAGAAGACAAAAAATAAATACTAAACTGGAAACTGAATTATGGAAAAATGAAGAAAAACGCAGTAGCGATATGAAAGGCAAGAACGATTTACAGTGTAGTGACTTATGAATGGCGTCTGTGTTGCGTTTTATAGTCTGAAGGTAGATTATAGCAGCATTAAAGAAAAGTATCGGTTTTTTTTTGTTTTCTAGAATATAGGAAAATGGAGGATACACAAGAAAGATTCGTAAAAATAACAACTATCTAAATTAAGATGAATTTCGGTTAGAACACCACGATTAGAAATTTTGATAAAGTTTACTTCCTCAAATAATTGTATCTGTACTTCAAGGGTGATGGATTAGCAAAATAATCAGTTTTTGTAAAAAGTGTTCGGTTTTTTTTGCCATCTTTTTT
>NC_043000.1:87628239-87685739 GCF_006345805.1 Octopus sinensis
CAAAAAGCATTGTTATTGTTTATTTATTTATTTATTTGCCACAAGGAGATCAGATTATTCAGAATAACTCTGCTAAGAAAATCTGAAATCAAAACAGTAAAAATTCGTTAACAGAGATGGATAACTTTTCTTTTCGACAATGCTAGACCAAATGCTTCTCAATTCACACTTCGAAAAATAACGGAAGTAGGTTATGAAAATTTGCCGCACCCAAATTTTTCATCTGACATTTTTCGAATCCACGAATCAGAAACCACTCCATCAGAAAAAAAAAAAAAATAAATAAAATAAAATAAAAATAAAAACGTATTATGAAACATTTGAGCAGAAAACTATGAAATGCTAAGAATCTTTAAAGACAGGAATATCTAATTTAAAAGAATGAGACAAGAAGTACCGAAAACAAGAACGAAATTCATTAAAAAGAAAAGTGCAATCTCTACTAAGACCATATTTTCTTTCTTGTTTACCAACAAGTGCGTGCACACTATCTCATTTCCCCATACACACACACCTAAATACATTAATGAACGCTTGTCATCACAAACAGAAAAGAACAGACACGTACACATTCACGTACACACTCACATACATACAATAACATGTCATGCATGGCAGCACTAAGCGACTTGAAATAAACAAAAGCTCAAAAACATGAGGTATTCATACGAGAAGGTCGCAGATGTACAATGAAAATGTTCTTGAGATGAAAACTTAGTAAGAATAAAACATAAAGAAAACGTGAAGTATCAGTGCGTGCGTGCGTATTGTTTTCAATGTGGTAATATTTCAATGTGGTAATATTTCAAAGTTTCACAAACGTATCACTTTCAGAACACAGATCGCATGCATAAAAATGTATGAAATATTTTGACATCCCGTTAGCAAAATATAATTGAACATAATGGAACATATTTTGAGTAAGAAAAGAATAAAGAGATACTCTCAGGCTATAAAAATAGACATTATAAAATGTATCAATTGCATTGGGTGTAAATCAGTTATACGTGAGAGGGAAAGGTGAAGGAGATATAACGACGGACTGGTAAAAGAGGAAAGATAAGGGGGAAAGAAACATTAGATATGTGTAAGGGACGAGAATTCCCGAATGTAGTAGAATACAGAATTTCAGTGGAGAACAAGTGTTAAGGAGGAAAGGTGAAGGCGTAAAGAGGAGAATTCAAAGACTTAATTCGGTTAGGGCACAATGTGGAAAAGCTTTGTAATATAGATACCAGCAGGGAATAATTATAGCTGAGAAACTATTAAGGTGAAGGCGTACAATCTCATTAATATCACGAGGGATTTACAACAGCATGAATCAGGTGGTCATCACCTTCCAATAAACAATATTCCAGAATTGATTATGTACCAGGAAATGTCGTGGGGCATATCCTAAACTCTGAGGTAGTAGATGTGTGTTACTAGGTACGTAGATCGTTTTATGAGTTATTATTCGCCAAAGAACTAAGATGTGCAAAGAAATCGGTGCTTAGAGACAGTCGTAGATTTAATGGGGAGTGGGCGTGTGTTGTGGTAATTATGCATTTATACATTATATTTCAGCGTATACAATGGCCACTAGAGAGAAATTAATATGTATTCTAAAGTTACACTTCTTATCTCGATCTACGCGCGGTCCACTCATTGTCACGTCTAAATCGATATAGATAATACTATTATTATTCCTATGAAAAATACTATCAGTGCCACCGTTATCATTATTAGTTGATACTGAAGCTGCTAGAGTAGCTATCAATGTTATCGCTGTGTTAATTACTATGATCAAAGCAGTTGTGGCACAAGCCGCTACAACTATTACTATAATTCTTAGCATAATTATTAACGCTGCTTACCAGATTATCCGTATTACTCTGGGTGAGAATTAGAAAAGTAATATTAGTCGGGATCAATTGACCGTGTTTTGTAACTTTGGCCTCGATAGATAACGTCAGTGTGATGGCTGATTGATGCTTAATTATGATTATTTTTAATATAATCATTAATATTAGTGTTATGAGTATCTATATTAAATTTGTCATTCACAATTTTCTCACTAAGTGTGCACTTTCTCTTATTACTCTCATACTCGCTACGGTCAATATAAGTAAAATTACCAATAAGTATTGGTGTTGTTAATGTTATTAGTATACTTTATCTTCATTATATATGCATTTTCATTTTCTTTCTGTGACTGTTGTTGTTATTAAGCTAGTAGTATAGATGTTTACAGGTGTAGTAATGTTGCTATGAGGGGTCAAAGCCTAGTTTTGGGAATGTCGGTGGTTTTCTCCGAGAAGTAAGGAGGACTTGGTAAGGGAAATGTCCTCATTAGCAGAGAGATTTGAAATCCTAATGGAAGTATTTTTATGATACTATTTAAAATAGATAGAGGGTGAATGGATTTCACGTTAATATATCATAAAGATTCGTTAGGTTTACGTTAGTGGTAGAATATACCAGATTTTAAGTATAGAATGCCAAGTAGTTGGCTACTTTCTCTTTCTCTCTCACTCTCACCTTATCTTATGATACAAATAATTTAAATAACATCTTGTGCGTGTGTCTCCATTTTCCATTTCTCTGATGTTCTCCAGAAACGTCTTACTTCTCTTCAGAATTATCACTCATGCAAGTGTCGTTACTAATTTCTTAGGCGCTTATGTGACATTTGGCTACCCTGGTAACTATTTCTGTGAACCTTTCCTTACAAATTAAACATATATATATATACATACATATATATATAATCCAAACAAGAAAGCACAAAAAAACACAACAACGCGAGGACGTGCAACAAATATAGTATTATTGTATATATATACATCACGTGACCGCACAGACAATCAGATACTGTTACACATCGCTGGTCACAATGCGCGTTTGCATCGGTTTAGCTTTCGAATGATACCATCCCGCTGGGTAGGCGAGCAGGCAAACATTTTCCCCAATCGAAAGGGGAAATGGAGCAACATGAAATGAAGTATTTTGCTCAAAAACATGCTAAAGACCACCATGGAGGTAACTTGGGTCAACTTGACATCCGCATCTTATCCAAGCACCCAAAAGACCCAACACCGACAAATACGAGAGTACGTCCTTATAAATGAAACCTCCCCAATACTAAATAGGAAATATACATAGTAGATACCATACCTTCATACCCACAGTTTACACAGGTAGAGTAGAATAGTTAGTGGACTGTTAAGTAGATAAATGCATGTATGTGTGTGTGTATACACATTTTTGTATGTAAGCGTATGGATATGAAAATAAATAGATCAACATACAGACGGATAGGTACATAGGTTACAAGAACAGACAAGCACACATACGCAAATGGAGACTGAAACACATGACCATATATATATACACACTTTACTCGACACAGACACATATTGAGACACGAATCCACACATATAAAGTTGCACATCCATACATACAAACATGGTACATAGTTGCATAACACACACACACACACAGACATGCACACACAAGGAGACATGATCACACACACATACGTAGAAAATACACAAACACAGACATGCAAGCACATAATACGCAGTATACATACATAGAGATGCACACACATACATACACATATACATATGCATACACACACATATATACATACATACACATGCAAACACACATATATACATACGTACATGCATGTATAGGCACACACACACACACTGACCCACACACATGCGCACAAACAAACAAAAGGGAACGCAGTGTAAATAACGGACAGAGTCAAGAATGATGAAAAGGTTGCAAGACGCAACGAAAATTTTAGGAAAATATAAATAAGAAATAAGTGGAAATTTTACCGGTGAGTGTGTTAAATTATAAGGCACAAAAAGAAAATGACTCTCCCCAGAAACAACAGAATAAATTTAGTTACCTATATGATACGTTTAGCATATTTTTCCGTACGTATAAAACGTTATTTCTTTTTATGTTATTTATTTATTGTAAATATAATTTAGTAGTATTAGTGTATAATTTACTATATTATTATATGTCATATTAATATATTTGAATAATTTTAAACCTAGATATTTCCTAATACATAAATGATTATATATAATTTTATTAAGACCTATTAGTTATTATAATATAAATTAATTTAATATTATATGTATATTTTACGTAATAATTATTTGGAAATTAATTTATTGTAAATAGTCATTTAGAGTTCTTTTGTTATTCTATTTTTCTTTTATTCATGGAGCTTAAATATTTTTCGTCATTTTCATTAATAAATATTTTTCGTCATTTTCATTGATAATTTTATTCTATTTTTTTACACAACGTCTTCACGAGTTTAATTTCTTATAAACGCTAAGACCTACATTTTTTCGTTTAAAATTCAGTTATATTATTTTCATCGACAAGCTAAGTAACGTTTTTTATTTAACAATATTATTTAAATTTTGAATTGTATTAAGTTTGATTATTATTATTATTATGATTATTATTGTTGTTTAAATATTAATTTATACATAATTTCTTGATAATTATTAGTTACGATATGTATATCTATTTATTTACTATGTCTTATGATTATTATTAACTTTATAATATGATTTAACGAATTACATATAATTTAATTTCAGAATTAGTTTTGTAAGACAATATATTATCTAATAGTTAGGTGGTATTTTTTATTACGTAGTATTACATTTAAGTAAATTAGTTTAATATTGATTGATATTTTGGCCAACTATATAATTGCGTAAAATATTAAATCTATATATACTATATATATTAATAATATAGTTAGTTTATCTAATTGGTGTGTATATAGTTAAACCATTTCCTATTATTAATTCTAATATTTATAGCTTGTACTAACATTATGCATATTACTTAACATTAAGAACTTTAATATAAATAACTTAATGAGTATAATATTTTATTTAGATGTTTGTTAAATAAATAAATTAATCAATAATTAAATTTAATGTATATAGATTAAATTATAGTATTTAGTTTTCACTTAATGTATATTTTGTATTATATATATATATATATATATATATATATATATATATATATATATATATATATATATACACATATATTTGTTTTAAATATTTTAATTAATTGTATCTTATTTTTCTAATTCTATTTTTTAATTTAAGCAAGAATATATTTGTTAAGATATTTCGTATTTTACAAGATCATTTACGTATATTTATCAATTTATCTAATTAAATATTTTATTGTTTTTATCTTTAACCTGAAGAGTGGCTATATTTATATTAAACTGATTTTACAATTATTATTACTATTATCATTTCTTAAATATAGCCACGAATCACGTGTCGTTATTTTACCAAATATATACGTTTTATTTACAATTTTGCACATTACATAATCATTGTTATATGTTTTATCTTATAATTAATCTTTCTATAATATGTAATTTGTCTAAATGGTATGATTTAATTTTTCATTATTGAATTGATAAAATGTGTTTTTTTCTAATTTATATATATGAAAGAATACACATATATACACTTAAATACCGCAAATATGCCGCATGTTTTCTATACATGGCGCATTCAGCTTGAATATTTCATATAGGTGTTGGTCATAATCTTATAGAACACTTTTGATGAATAAACATCTTGATTAGACGAATTAAGATGTGTTTTGTGAAACTGATGCGTGGTTAATAACCATTATGCAAAATAATGCAAATTGATCACAAAAGAATTAGTATATATATATATATATATATATATATAGGCATAATTAAATCTCAGAATGAGATTGAAACAGTAATCGCTCGATAATGTAAAGTATAGAAGCCATCTTATCATGGCTAACCACATTGGGGAGGGGGTGTTACTGTAGCTTTATAGCCCCAAGAGATCTCCGTCTCAAGCTGGCTTTAGACACAATATCTGTGTCCTTGGAGTATTTGCAAAGGGAGGCCATCCCTTCCTCGCAAGCCTGAGTGATACGCTCGAACTAGTTTCGGGATTGTTGTCCCTCGTCAACGGGCGGTAACCACCAGGTAGCGATGAAAGAGAGTGGGGTAGAAGTGGGGTATGGGAGGACGAGAATGGGGTAGAAGTGGGGTATGTGGGAGTGGGTGCAAGGGATGGGACGGTTAGAGGTAGGGTGGTGGGGTGGCAGGTGATGGGAAATGGTTGACGGGAGACGGCAGAGAGGGTGTGGGGGTAGAGAGCAGATGTACGGTCCACGGAACGTGCTCTGGCAAGGGAGGTCTGGATAGTAGTGAGGGGATATCCACGTAGGATGAAGTGGCGAGCCATGAGTTGAAACTGAGTCTCAAAGTCATGGTCGTCACTGCAGAGCGTACGTAGACGGAGGAATTGGGAATAGGGGATGGAGAGCTTGGTGTGTTTAGAGTGTGAGTAGGAGAAGTTTAGGTATGAGTGTGAGTCTGTGTATTTGTAGTAGATGGAGGTGGTAAGAGTGAAGTGATGAATGCTGACCGAAATATCAAGAAATGAGACAGAAGTGTCAGAGAGAGTGCAGGAGAAGTGAAGGGCAGGATGGAAAAATTTGACAAAAGGAGTCTAGATGTTTGCAGGAGAGGGAGGTCACATCAATACATTCATCAATATAACGGCCGCATAGTTCGGGAGTAGGACCAGTGAAACTTGAGAATATTTGGGCCTCAACGCAGCCAACGAACAGGTTCGCATATTTGGGGCCTATTCTCGTACCCATGGCCACTCCCGAGACTTGCTGGTAAAACTTGCCAGCGAAGGAGAAGCAGTTGAGTGAGAGGACAAGTTCGGCCAGATACATACATACATACATACATACATACATACATACATACATACATACATATATATACATATATATATATAATTATATATATTTACATGACATATATACATACATACATATATACATATATATTTACACGTATATACGAGGGGTGTATGAAAAGTCTTGAGCCTCAAAAACACAAAACATGTTACAAGACCTCTGATGAAGGTACAAGACTTCAAGGCTCAAAACATTTCTTACGCCCCTCGTACATATATATATATATATATATATATATTTACACGTATGTATTTATATGTACATATATTATATATATACACACGCACGCACCCACCCACATACACACACATATATATATATACATATGTATGTATGTATGTATGTATGTATGTATGTATGTATGTATGTATATGTGTGTTTATGTGTGAGTATGTTTTAAAATGTATTGAACACAATCGAAAATTTGCCTTGTTGAACATTTGATGAAGATAACCAAGCTTGTATATATGTACAAATATTATATTATAAACTACGCATATTATATTATGAATATATATTTTTGACATATCGCGCTTAGGCAATATTAATATTACTGTATCTACTCAGTGTTTCCAATGCAAGGCATAATCCAATTTATTTATTAACGTTTACGATAAACAGAAAAATTACTCCTTTGATACAAACAAAAAAAAAGAGACAGAAAGGAAAAAAATATGTTCATAAGGCTTGATTATGTAGAACAGATAAAGTTGACTCCAGCCAGAAGCAGTTTAATGAATTATAAATTTAATTCATCACCTGGCCACCTGTCTAAGAGTAGGCACTGCTCTTAGCTCTCTTTAATTCGTTTACTATTTCGATCTTTGAACTGAAAGCGTGTTTCAAGTAATATATATTGTTTTTTCCTATATTTAACTTATAATTATATTTTCTTTGTTTATTCTGTTCTTTCTCAATCAGCTTTCACTGAAAGTTATCTACCTTCTGTTTTGCTCACATACTAATGTGATAATTGTTAATCCCGCCCTGTCTCTCTTCCCCCACCTCTTTCTGTCTCTCTATATCCCTCTCTGTAACTTTCTCTCTCTCACTCACTTTCTTTATCTTTATCTTTTTCTATCGTCAATCTTTCGACAATCCTCTTATCGTTCTCCAGTCTCGTTTTCAGTCGAGTGTAGAATAAATAAGAGAGAAGAAACCAGAATATATGTCACTGGAAATAGATCATATCCTTACTATTTCAAATAAACTATTTTGTAATGGATTGACACTGCAAATTGATGAAGGGAACAACGAAATATCAGTTCTTTCACGCTAGTAGTATAAATTCTTCTTAGAGGGAGTCTATAATGATAATTTACTTTCTTCCAATCTTTTTTCATTATACGAAGCAAATTCTTATTCTACGACAAATTCCACTAATAAAATGTATTGGTCTAAAGAAAAGGTACGAAATTGATCGGCACAAAATCGCTTGTCAACACACTCCCGAACATCACTATTCCACCTCCATTTCCACCTTTATTCCATCTCCACTATCTTTTATCATTTCAGTAGCTGTTGTAGTACCCTCTGTTCTCCAGAGCTTGCTGGTCTTGTTTTACATAAACTAATAAACTTCCAGTTCATATACTTCTGAACCTCACGTTATTAGTATTTTAGATCCACTCCAGGCTTGGCACCGGCTACTATATCCAGTCCAATCGCTCAGAAGCGTTGGTCCATAGGAATCTTCTCTCTGTCTATGATTCTCTTGCATTTGTGGGCTGTAACTATTAAGAGGTAATATTAACTTCGTCGGAGCTGTGAAGACAATTGCTCAGCACCTTTTTGTTGATCAAACGTAAGAAGAAAAAAACGAGAAGGAAAAAATGTGTTGCAGCTGAATATGTTGTTTGGTTGTATGTCTCAATGTGTCTCCATTTTCCATTACCCCTTCCTGTCCATCTGCCTGTCACTGGAACGGAAGTAGTGGGATGACAGGTTCAAGTGCGATTTGTTTTTATATACTTAGTGCGTAGGAAGGGAAGGACGCATGACGTCCTAAACTGGTAACGTAATGCTTGTAATATTCCGCTTATACCTTTTCATGTCAACACCTGCAGGAAAGACTTAAGCAGGGAAGAAATTCCAGGAAGACGATGTCCTAGGAAGAAATAATTGGAGATAATATTTAGTAAAGGGCTGAAGAGGGCAGTTGTAAGCACCAAATCTGATGAAATGTAGAGAGACAAGTGTTTCACAGTTGTCTGAATAGAAGAAGTACGATACCAGTCAGTTCCGAGGAGCAGAAGCCCTTTCATAGCGATATCAATAGTAAACGGTCTTGCACACATTTTCAGACTGACTTTAATGGAATTAGCAATACTTATGATGCTGATTGGTTTATGTTCTTTGTCAGAGACATTTTTGTTTGATGTTTTCTACTGTTTAGCCTTCTCTTTTTTAAAAGATCACGTAACACATTACTTAGTTTTCCCATTTTGTACCACTAACATGAAGTCCTTAACTTCTACGCTAATTTTAAACAACGCCTGAGAAATCCAAAAAGTTTTATGGAGTCATAGTACCAGAATCTTTGTTGCAGAAGCTTCAATTCGTTCTAGCCTAGATGACACATAATCTGTTACACGCAACATTCATTTCATTATTCATTCGGTTCTGATCGTGCCTTCAGGCGACAGCAAGATAATTCCACCTTCTAACTCTGAAAGTGTCCTTGACAGCTTGTTCCATTGTTAACCCTCTACTTTTAAGATCTTATGTTATTATTCTCCGTCACGTTTCCTTTGATCGGCAACACCCATTTCTTATTCCTCTATTAAGAGTCATGTCCTATTTATAATTCCTTTCTACGGGGCCTCAATTCGACAAGTGGTGACATAGTGAGTATAGTCCAATCTTTCTGTCAATAGCCACTCATCTAGATATCAACAACAAGGACTCTCAGTTACACAAGTTAAAAACTCTCCCTTTCTCATTTCTCCAAATACATCTGTTCAGTCTATCTCTTCAAACACCAAAAACACTTCGACCGTATCCTGTCCTGCATTAAGGAGATATATCTCAATTAAACCCTCTTCGAAGTCGTAACTCCTTTTGGTTCTCAAACTCATTCCATATTGATGGTTCTGGTCCAGAAAAAAGAATCTTTTGTATCCTTGATTCTCTCTTACATGACCTAATTTCATCCCTAACGCGCATCACTAGCTCACTAGTGCTTTATTGTCGATCCATTGAAAGTAATTAAACCATTGAGGCGTGTGAATGAAATCCTCCTTTCAGTTATGTCCTTCTACATCCCAAACCGAAGAACTCAATGATCCAAGTTTCTTAAGTGACTCATTGTTGCACTCCAACATTTTACGTAAAATTTCAAGGCATACAACGCCTTTTCCTTAACCTTTCAATCCTGGACGGTGTTTATTTCGAATATCTCAAATATAATGAAAATAACCATTAACAATGACCTTCTATAACATCTTGAGTTTCTGTCCTCAATGATCACCAGTATGTCTTTCATAATGTTAGATCTAAGAGAGACTTACTATTTTGTGGGCTGTTACCTTTTAGAAACGTAGGAAAATCAATACTGTTTCCCTCGACAGCAGACACACTTCTGACAAGGACCTGCATGCGAATCTCCTGTTAAAATTTAAAACTTAGTCCGTCTCCCATCTTTCTTGGAATGGCAGCTTTCGATTGGATCGCAACAACGTGATACGTCCTTCTGAAGCTCTGTCTGTCTCACACCTATACTTATCAACTCTGGCGTATCCCAGGATTCAGTCCTGATCTCATCCACAATCTATCTTACCTACATCAATGTTACTTTTGCGGTCGCGTTCGACGACTCCACCCCAAAACTAATACAAAAAATTCTGCTCTTCATTCCTCGGAGACAGTTTGTCTCGTACAACTTCCACTCAGGCACCTTCAAGTCATTCTCCTTCTTCTTTCATCATCCATGTTTGCTGAACTCCCAAACCCTGGCTAACACTTACTCTCCCTCCTACCTCCCTCAAAACGTTGACCTTCTGGAATTCCTTGCTGCTAATATCGTTCCTGCAATCATAACCGTGCAACAATTTAAGCGGAATGTTAACAGTATTAAGTCTGACAGATCTTGAAATACCAGAGAAAGCCGAAGATACTGCTCCTTTCTACAAACCTACAAATTAAAAAAAAAATTAATGTAAATATAACAAAACAGATAGAAGGCTGTTGAATCAAGTTCATTGTTTAGTTTTGTCAAATTGCTTTCATTTCTATGAATTGATAACGTGAGCACCAATTGATAACATAAGTACCTGATTAAATTTCCACCGATTGTATTCCTTCAGTCTAAATATTTGGGTTTGCTTCTATATCAGAAACCATATTATAATTTGCTATTTAATACAGTTTGGTTATGCTAGTCAAAAAGAAACCAATCCTATTAAATGTTTACAACAATCTATTTAAACAGAAATATTTCTAAGACATCATCAAAAGATCAGATTTATATTTCTTAAACGCAAAGAGATCTTTTCCTTTTGAAGCTTTCAATCCAGTTTTATTTATAGTTTAACAACGATTTTTCAAACAAACTCTCATCAATAAAGTGAACTATGCAGACAGTATATCATACGCTCACAATAACGTGCAAATAACATGAATATTGCAAGTTTGGTTGTGTGATTTACATGGGTATGCTACAAATATATGATTCCAGATTACATCAGATTGCATCTCTCCTGGGCAGGTATTTTTTTACTACAGTCTTCGGTTAATAAATGCTTTGTTATTTGAACTTGGGTAGTTGATCAATTATGGTATCTATATCTTGTATTCAACTTCGCTTTTCATTTGCTTCAGACTTTCTATTTAAATAATGGTTTCAAATTTTGGCACAAGACCAGCAAATTCGGGTGCGGGGTTAAATCGATTACATCGACATTAGTGTTTAAAGGGTACTTATTTTATCTATTCCAAAAGGATGACATGCAACGTCGACCTTGGTGGAATTTGAACTCAGAACGTAAAGACGGACGAATTTCCTCTAAGCATGCAAACGATTCTGCCAGCTCGCCTCCTTGACTTTCTACTTAATAATAGCTTAGGTAAACGTTGGTTAGCTGGTTGGTTGGTTGGTTGGTTGGTTTCTTTAGTCATGTTTTACATCGTATAGGGAGAGGTACAGAAAGACTTCAAAAGAGAGACATAGAGAGAATTAACACAGGAGGTTCAGGGGGAGTGTCAACTTTCTGGCAAATACAATTTTTTTTTAAATGGAATTTTGCAGAGATAAGTTTTCAATTGAGTAGGTTACGACTATGTTGATAAAATCTTAAAAAATAACAACGTATGTTTATTGCAAATATGCATATGAGAAATTTGTTATATCTAATTATATTTTAAGGTAATAAATATTTTTCGTTTGAAAAATTAATATTTGTATATAATTACTAAGAAATTTTATAAAAGTTAAATTATAATTCTTGTATGAATGCCATATTTTCTAATATTCTCCGCAGTGACAAAGTCAATAAAATAATGAATATACCCTTTACCTATAAACATGTCCTTGTGTTTAAACAGAAGTAATTAATAGTATTTTGTGTTTAGTATATTATTTAGCTTCGAGCTTCTATATTTTGAATATTAATAGTATCGATGTTAACTTCATCGTTCTCGCAGCTCGCTTCCAACGACTTTACCATATTTCAATATAGCCTGACCTTGTATTTAGTACAAAAATCAATACTACTTTCAGTGAAATAGAAACAAAATGAATCAAAAATCGATAAAAAAATATTTCTTAATGATTTTCTTTTAATGAAATTTTTCTTCTTTTAGCATTTATGATGATTCTTCCTTTACGTGAATGCTACAAAGTCACAAGGAGAGATCGTATGCTTAAGAAAGATACCTCAGTGAAGTATTGCTCAATAGCAATGCTTCAACAATTACCAAGATTCAAAGCGTTTACCAAGCAGAAAAAAAGGATTCAGCGTGAAAATTCAAAATTCAATAGAAAAACACGGTAAATATGATATTTTTGATTGATTTATGTCTTCCACTTCTAAAAGAAAGTAAACCTTACATGTCAAAAATCTCGCCTCGAATAGAAATTATATGCTATGACGATTTATAATGTTTTCTAATCATTTATAATGTTGTGTGAATTTAGTATTCGAATTTTCTTTATCTCTAGTGTTTGATATATGAATTATTCATTTGCTGAAAAGTATGAGCGATACATATATACTTCGGCATCCTCAGTATCGATATCATGGATATTTGACATGGTTCACTGCCAAAAGCTATTAGGAGCAGTCAAACAATATCTGTTGACAGTGCACGATTAATCTTTCTGCTAGCTGATGTAAAACTGCACGCACAAAGGTGAAATTCTTACCCAGCATTGTTTCGGTGTTTTAGAACACCAAATGGAATGTCAATAAAGCAACTTGATCGAGGCGAACCAAAAACGGTTTGTCTTGTTGTCTGACACTCTATCGCGTCGCACAACTGGGACTGCCAAGAAATCAAAATGAATGTGCAAACCAAAGTTTGTAATTAAGCACGTTTTTTCATAAATAAATAAATGAATAAATAAATAAATTCACTTGTCAGATCATTTAAAATTTTGATTTAACAATTCGTACTAATCGAATTGGATTAAGAAAAATGTTTTCGTGTTAACAAACGAAAAATTGAAATAGGTCATCGGATCTTGAAAAAATAATAGAAATGAATATTTAAAAATTTGTCTTAAGGTAAATTAACTTTAGAGAGCAATTAAGATATTCTCCTCTTTACTTTATTTGAGATAATTATTTTTCAGATTTCCCGAGAGATTTTTTTTCTAAAACAAAAACGAAAAACATTGATCCATCCCATTTTTTTTATTAATTCATTCTTTGACTTGACAAAAAATATTACCTCCACTATTATCATGATGCAAATGAGTGAAAGTACAATTAATAAGGCTCTTTGCTGATAATTAGTTGAACAGTCCTGCGGTGAAATGTTCTTTCTTCTTTTTGGTTTTCTTACTTCAAGCAAATCCTATTAATTTTTTTCTCGGTATTCAAAATAATAAAAGAAACTAGAGAAAATAAAAAAGAAAGCTTTCTATTCTTACGCAAACTATTCATTTATTGGTGGAAAATGATCTGGGGCGGAAAAAAGGTTACCGAAAAGGCATTTTTGATGCGTTCTTGAAAGAAGTATTAAACTTTAAAATAGCTGAGAAATCTCTTAGCTAATAAACGACATCTTCGTTTATCAATTCCTAATAAGTATGACTTACCATAATAAAGTATTTACTTGTTATGCTTAATTTAGCTGCTTGAGAGAAAGCAGGCAATTAATCAATTAATGTCTAATTTATGATTAACTCCTTCTCAGACTAATTATTTCCCTTAAAGCTTTTTATTTTTAATCAATTTCTTTTTTACTTAAAATAAAAAGTTTTTGTTTATTATTGCTGAAAAATGTTTTCTATTCAATATTTTATGATTTGCTCAGAAATACATGATGCACAGTATAAACTCATTCTGGCCATCATGCGTATCTCATTTTATTTTAAACACGCGTTTTATAATTATAATCATAAGGTTCCAGAAAAGAATTTTAGTGATTATTAATTGAAGAACTAAATTTAAGTTACCTTTTACTTGTTTAAGTCATTTGACTGCGGCCATGCTGAAGCACCACCTTGAAAGGTTTTAGTCGAACAAATCGAACAAACGCCGGTACTTATACAATTGCCTTTTTTTGTGGAACTGCTAAGTTACGGGGGCATAATCACACCAACACCGGTTGTAAAGCGGTGGTGGGGACAAACAGACGCAAAGACATATACATACGTACATACATACACACGCTCGCACACACACACACACACACACACACACACGTATATATAAAGTAATGGTTATTGCCACTTAAATATGGCTGTTCCGTAGGAACCGACGTTATTACCATTTTAACGCCAGGGAGACATCTCCAGATGGTTATTCGATGCAACCTGTACCCGATATATATTGCAATCAAAGGAGTGAAGCCCTACCATATTCCAGCCACGAGACCACCAGACCGTACGGTTTCGAGCTCTTTGTACTCATCCTCGGTAGTAGAAAATTTTTATAAGAGATGAAAGCAGCAACTATACTGAGAAGTAATGGTTATCACCACTTAAACATAGATGTTCCGTAGGAAGTGATGCTACTACCATTTTAACTACAGGAGGACGCCTCCACCAGCTGCTTATTTCATGCAATCTGCACCATGGAGTTAAAATTGTAGTAACGTCGGTTCCTATGGAACAACCATGTTTAAGTGGCGATAACCATTACTTTGCGCTTCTTTCAGTTTCCGGCTACCAAATTCACTCACATGGCCCGAGGCTATACAAAAAAACACTCACTAAGGTATCACACAGTGGGACTGAACCCGGAATCATATGGTTGGGAAAGCTTCTTATCACACAGCTACGCCTGCGCCTGCGTTATATAGATTCGAAAAAGGAAAATCAATTTGTATGGAAATTTAGGGCCTATACATGCTTTAAGGCAGGTATGGAGGTGTTGGCTATTCCCGGAGTTTTCTGTAACTTTGGGTTTGTATTTCAGTTGTCTGGAACTACCTAGATTTTGTTTTGCTCATATAACTTTCTTTTCTTTTCAGATGTCAAAGACAATTCATATCTCTTCCATTTCGAATTATTCTAGATGCTGGAAAGAACTAGACGAGAAGAAAGAAAGAAAGAAAGAAAGAAAGAAAGAAAGAAAGAAACAATTCAGACCTCAATGCATAACAAGAAAATTATTATGAAAGTCGATATCGGGAAGATAAGCATCTAGACTAAAAGTGTGATTTCATGATAGCGATACGAAAATAGGGCCAGGTATGTTGTTAAGCGAGGAGACTTTTATAAGTACATGGAATTGCCATTTTTTCTGAAAGGCAACGTTTTTTTTATGCTGACAACACAAAAATCCATTACACAGAAAAAATTGCTTTTACTATTTTTATTCTCTTGGTTGTATCATGTAAACATGAGCCGGTTACTACATGAATCAGGTACCACGTTATCTATAATAAAGCAAAAATCCTTAATGATTAAAGACAAAATAATATCAAAACATTTCCTTATCTGATTCTTTATTATTATTATTATTATTATTATTATTATTATTATTGTTGTTGTTGTTGTTGTTGCTGTTGTTGTTGTTGTTTCATCTTTTACTTGTTTCAGTCATTAGACTGCGACCATGCTGTTGCATCGTCTTGAAGAATTTTAGTCGAAAAAATGCGGCCCCAGTACTTAATATTTTTTAGGCCTGCTACTTATTATATCGTTTTCGTCGAGCCGCTGTCTTACGGGGACGTAAACACACTAGCACCGGTTGTCAAGTAATGCTAGACAAACACCACACACACACACACACACACACACACACACTAACAGTTTCTTAAGTTTTTATCTATCAAATCCACTCAAGGGTTTGGTCATCCCGAAGCAATAGTAGGTGCCATGCATTGGGGCTGAACTCGGAACCATGTAATTGAGAAGCAAACTTCTTCCTACACAGCCTTGTTTGCCCCTTGGTGATGTTGATGTTGCTGCTGTTGTTATTATTATCAAAAGTTGCAAGCTGGCAGGGTCTTTAGCACACCGAACAAATTAGAGGCATTTTATCCATCTTTACGTTTAGAGTTCAAAATCTGCCGAGGTCGATTTCGCCTTTGATACTTTCAAGATCGATGAAACAAGTATTAGTTGAACACTGAGGTCAATATAATCGACTTACTCTTTCCCACAATATTTTTAGCCTTGTGTCTATAGTAGAAAGGATTATTAATTGGGCGGAGGCACAATACTTAGCGGCACGTCTTACAGAGAAAAGGAAAAGGCTTTCAATAAAAGCATAGTAAAAGTACCGGAGGACCTGAAATTGGTAACGTTGCTATTAGATAGATGTCGGAAAATGAATTTCCCGCATGGTGTTGAGCATCCTAGCATTACAGTCTCGGATAGGCTACTTCAAGGTTTACTCAAGGACCCTCACTCAGAGAAGGGTCTTTGAGACAGTCGATTGCCTACTGAAATCCCATTAGGACATGTGGCACTCTTTTATTCGCACCTTCCCTCCTACTAACATAGCCACTTTAAGAGTGAGTTGCATAAATGCACGGGGCCTGGGATCACCGTGTTATCAGTGGTGCCTGCTCAATTGCCTCAGCTCACTAGCTGTGAAAGTGATAGCCATCAGCGGGACATACGTGATATTTTTGAGGATTTTGAGATCTATGCATCTCTGAACCGACCTGGAATGGGAAACGGAAAAGCAGCGTTGTTTTCAAAAGTTCTGGGTCCAGGGATACAGTTGATTTTCGTGGATCTGAACGTTAAGTTGATGGTCCTGGATGTGAACAATAAATAAAAGTTGCCTTCAGATTAGAGCGGGGCAACCAGATTTTTTCAGACGTCTGAAGGTTTTTCTCATAATTTCCTAATCTTTAGTGTTAGCGGAAGGTTGGAACGCCATCTTGGATGTACATTTGGATTGTGTGAGGCTAGATAATGGGAGAGGGAAGAGCAAAAACATCGCAAACTTGCTCAGACGTTTCCAACTGTCAGAAAGATACCGACTAAATTTCGTGAACGCTTGCGTGCACATGGACATGAGCAAATAACATTGAGTTTTCAGATTGTATCAAGACAAAAGTTGTTGGCTGGGTGATAGAGATACTGTAGATTGTGCACTGTTCAAACTGATCAGTTACATAAGCCACAAAATTGTGATTTCTGCAGTCGACCTAGACAAGCTTCTTAGGCAGGGACTCCGTTACTGAAAGCCGGACGCGTTACTCCTAGCCGGCAAGCTTCAAGAGACCAGATTAGCGAATTAGTAAGGCAGGCGTTGACGGTGTCAGTCGTCAATAACTGATTGTGGTTAATCCTGATTAGATTAAAGGGGCTGAAAGAAATATTGATAAGGAATTCTAGATTAGAGAGAGAAAGCATTCTGACTGTCGTGCTGCGGCGAGGTAGGCCCTTCATCAGTTGATCAACCAAAATCATGGAGGTTGTGTTGTCAGAGCTAGGGTGTGTTCTATAAGACATAAGGATAACGAAAACCGTTCGATAGGCTAAAGTAGCAGAGGCACAACATGGCAACAAAGCCACAATTTGGTCTTTGACGGATCGGAAGAGCGCGTTGTATAAGATTTCAAGCAGATGTGGGCGGCTTTCCGATGGTTATTCGCTCCACCATTTGAGGCGGACGGTGGACCGGAAACGAAGTGGCCTTTATTACCTTTCTCAACAGCCTTCTGCGGTTCTCGCATAAGGATACAAAGTTCTGAAAATAAATGCTGATGAAATGCGAAAAATGATAACGGGCTGCAACAGACGCCGGCGAAAATTGGATAGTTTGCCCTACGATCTTTATCATCATATACCAAACTCGACTGAGGGCCTATTGGTAGGTGTCTACTGCAACAGGCAGCATAACGCGGGAATTCCCAGTCCCGCGAAACGAGATGTGGTAGTGCTCCTAAGTGTGAAACACAAAGAGGAAGTAGGGTATCCATCAACCTCCACTTCTGACATAATGATCCAACAAGCTCGAGATAATGTTCTGGCAAAATGGTGAGTGATCCATGATAGGGTGAGATGTGCAAATTAGTCATGAATCCAACCTCAACTCTAACTATTCTCACCAAAAACGCTTCATATTCATCGTTGGAGCAGTCTAGTGTGAGTTGACAAACCTTTGCACGATTGCGCTTATTTGCTTCGGTAAGTTCTCTTGACATTCATCTGTTACAGACTTTACTGATGTGAAGCTTATTGTGGTGGATTTCGTCTGCAGAATCATGACAATGCATGCACACATACAGCCACTCACATCGTCGAAACCATGGTTTCGAGTTGTTGGGACACTCTTGATACAGTCTAAGTCTCGCTCCTTCCGACTATCACCTATTTGGCTCGTTCAAACATCTTTTATGAGGTCGTCGATTTATCTACCTTCTGTATATGCTCTCTCTCTCTCTCTTTCTCTCTCTCTCTCTCCCCCCCTCTCTCTCTCTCTCTGTGAGAGTCTAACGCTCTCACAGTTCGACCTCAACTATTTACTGTCTCATCTGCTTACAAGACACATCCAGTCCACTGACAGTCACGTGCGGCGGTATCAGTTCACTCCACAACATCAGCCCTTTTAAACTATACACTTCTCGAAGAGTATGGGTGTACACGTTTATTTATTTATTTATATATTTTATCTTTATTTCTCCCCCACATCTCCCCTTTTGAAAAAAATCACCTCCGAACGGAGTTCAATACTTTTTCCTCTTTGGGTCAACCATTAAAGGCTCTGGAAATTTTCCACATCCCAGTACTACTCAGAACGAGTGTGTCAATTTTATCTGGTATTTGTACTTCAAAAATTGTGTACATAAAATTCATCGGTTCTGCAATTCTTTTAGTATTGTTCTCGGTGTATCTTTTTCTCAACTGGTTTGCATATCTTTTGAAATCGAACCCTTGTCATTTTGCCTTTTTTTACCATATAGATCATTTTGCCTTTTTTACCATATAGATACCGTCCTCCCATGATTGTTTTCCATATCTATGTTTTAAACAGCACTTTTTAACTTACTTTAAAACTTTTCGGCGTAGCGCTTTTGTCATTATTGTTATTCCGAGTATTTTTCTCTGCTTGACAGCAGTTTGTCGAATATGGACTTAATTACTCTCTCTCTCTCTCTCTCTCTCTCTCTCTCTCTCTCTCTCTCTCTCTCTCTCTCTCTCTCTCTCTCTCTCTCTCTCTCTCTTTCTGTAAAAGTATTTCTTTCTCTCCGTCGTTTACCTACCCTGTTTCACACTTAAGATGAGTCTGGTGATTTCGGAAAGTTTTATAGTTGGCTTTTCTCCCTTTATTTTTTGGACAAATGTATGTAGAAGATGCTTGCACTTAGTAGAAACCTATAGATACAGTAAAGTCTTTAACAGCCACACGATTAAAATAACCTTTCTTTGCCCCCTAATGTTAACTCATATGTCAATAAGCAACAGACGAATCAAGCCTGCCCTGGATGCACGTGTAGAGACAATTCTAAGTATCCTCTAGGGTAGAAATGCGATATATCCTCCGTTGCTTATGAAGCAAAGGTATCAGCAAGCTATGATCAGAAATCAAACGTTATGTCGGAGCCATGGAAAGGAAACTTAAATCCAGACATAACAACCATATTTCGAATTTTAGGTACCCTGATATGTGATATTCAGTGACCCTTTCAACTTTAAACTGGAAACTTAAAGACAAAGAGAGCAGCTACATCAAATGGAAAATCTTCTCCAAAGTCAGGCTATATTTACGGGTTCAAAATATGTTCAGAATGTCCTCTTCAGAAACTATATACCTTAAAGAACTTGAGAATCTCCAACGACTACATAAATTCCTAGCGGAATTTAAGAATAGGTCACCAGAAACAGAGTAAACCATTAATAACTTTTTTATGCGTGTTTGACATTTGTTTATTGTAAAGTCGGTTACCTTCCTTATGCTTTTCTTTTGTCTTCGTCCTTATCAGCACCCTTGTTTAAACACAATCTGCTTTAAAAAAGCAACTGACAAACGGTCTTGTTCTCAGCTTTAAAAATGGCGAAGTAAATTAATGTCTCGACCAGGAAACCCGGGGTAGCTGTATTTAACAAGACCTGCAGTTGTTATCATAACACACGCACACACACACATACACACACACACACACACACACACACACACACACACATGTATGTATGCATGTATATATACGCATTTCTTTCTTTCTCTCTTTACTTTGCTTCTGTTTTTTTCTGCTTTTTAGGACCGTTACCTCTCCCACACTCTGCCTTTCCCCTTACCCTTCACCACCCGTTCTCTCTCTCTCTCTCTTTCTCAACCCATTTTCGGTACCAGGTGACCATCTTATTTCTGCTTTGTTGCTCGGCCGCTGACTTGTTCAATCATGCTCTTTTAGGCGCGCGCTTTAGCTTCTACTTTCACGGCTGGATTCGTCTTATTTTTTCACCTTTTGTTCGATCTTTCAATCACCATCTTTCAACCAATTTTTTTTTTACCTTTCTGTCTCTCTACGTTCCTTTCCAAGTTTTATAGCACATCATTTTCCATTAGCGTTACTTTTACACATGTCCTGTCTTAATGCTGCCTCATAGCTGAAAGGCCTTATATGCATGTATGTACCAACTACCTGTGACGTTTTCCATTGACTTGTTCCCATTCTATTAGCATTTATCGTTTATGTTCGCTCACTTATTCAAGCAACTTTTTGCTGTTGATGCTACGAAAATGAACAATATTATCGATGATGGCGCAAAATTGAAATGATTTTTGTTATAGTTTTGAATGTGATTTTTTTTGTAGGTTCCTTTGTCGTCCTCCTGTGAAATCTTTTTCCTCTTATATATACATATATATAAGCATACATACAAATGTACATATGTATATATATATATATATATATATATATATATATATATATATATATATATATATATATATATATATATCTGTCTCTTTCTCTCTCTCTCTCTCTCTCCTCCCTTATTCCCCTTCCTTTCTTTCCCTCTCCATCCGTCTTCCCCCCCCCCTTCTACGTTTCTCTATCTCTCTCACCTCCAGCCCCCTCGATCTGTCTCTTTCTTCTCCTCCCTCGTCCACCTTCTCTCTCTTTTCATCTGTCCCTTTCTCCTGTCTTTTGTTCTCACGTGACCGCTAGCCGCTGTTGAGCGCTCTTTTCGTTTCAGCAGTCGCAGAAGCAACACGTATTTGTTCGTCTCCCTGCGGCCATTAGGCACAACTTCACAAGCCAGCCCCATACTCAACTCGTCCTGTCGAAAGACCCTTGTCCTACGTCCTGGTTTTGTTTTGTTGTTTATTTTTTATTTTTACCGTTATTGTTTTTACGTTTTTGTATTCTTATTGGTGTCACGTATTCTGTATTTTTGTTCGTGTACTTCGTTCGTTTTCCGTCCTCGTGTTGTATACATTCGAAGCTTTCTTCCAGGGGATCTAATGCGCTTGGCTTAGATTTCCCTTGGCGGGCTGGCCATATCGGAGCAATCTCAAGATTAATCAGCCGAAATTGCTAAGATGATCTGGTTCTTGACTGATGACTGAGGGCTTCGAATGTCCCGTCCTGTGGTTCTTGTGTCGTCTCTGTGGTGTTTCATGTTCCTGTCCATGTCTGTAATTATTTTTACTGTTTACCTATATATATATATATATATATATATATATATATATATATATATATATATATATATATATATATATATGTATGTATGTATGTATGTATATATATATATATACGTATGTATATATATACATGTCTATATATATATATATATATATAATATATATATATATATATATATATTATATATATATATGTGTGTGTGTGTGTGTGTGTGTGTGTGTGGTTATCTATCTATCTACCTAGCTATTTTTCTTTCAGTTTGGCAAAATAAACGGGTGGAAATATAACTCAGTATATAAGTATATTACAATTTCTCTTTATACACTTTTATGCATTTATCTTATATTTAGCTTTATACCGGTAAAACTTTCTCTCAATAACAATAATGTCATATGTGTGTGTGTGTGTGTGTGTATGTATCCCTTTCTCTCTCACATTTCTTGGCCCTCTCTTTCTTTAACTTCCATTTTCCTCCTCGTTTATCTCCCCTATACCTTTCCCTTTGTGTCTTTGATTTTTTCTAATCCTTCAATCCCACTGCCCTTGTACCCTCTCTCCTCCTTCCACGTGACCGGTGTCCGAGCAGCCATCATCTTTCTTTCTTGGCCTGACTGCTGACCGCCAACATCTCTTATGTCCATCTTCCATCTCCTGTGTTCCTGCCTTTAGGCTTTCACTCAATTTGATTCGTCCTCAGTCGAAAGACCCCTATTGTTATATTCTTGTTGTTTTTATTTGTAATTGTATACCACGTTCTCCGTTTTTTCTCTTCCAAAAAATCTAAAGCTTTTAGCTTTGACTTTTTGGCGGGCAACCAGATCGAACAGTCCCAAATGTAACAACCCGAAACTGTAAGGAAATCTGGTAACTCGACTGAAGAAAGAAGGCCACAAACGACACGTCCTTTTTCCCTGTCCTTCTAATTGTTGTTTTTCCTATCCGCCTTTGTATCGTCTATCTGCCCAAATGTTTTATTGTCCTCTGTTGCGTTTCTATTCCATTATATATATATATATATATAATCTCTTCGTATTTACATATCATTGAATTATATTGTTCCAAACCTCCTTCTCCTTGCACTTTTATTAGATATTCCGGCTAATCGCGTTTTACACGAAAAGTATTTTCTTTCATATGACAGCGAAATATTTATTCATATAATAATATAAAAGATTGTTCCCGTGAGCTATTCTATTTTTAATATGGATTGAAATCTTGGAAGACTTGACAATGTTGTTTGCAAAGAAATTACACAGTGTGTACTGTGATTAATATTTCAGCCATTAACGTGCATCAATGCCTTCACAATGCTGGATATAGAGAATAAAATATTTTTCCTGTCTTTTTTTTACTTCATCTGACGAATGTAATGCATGGTCTCACCCCCCCACACACACACACCACACACACACACAGACGCATCAAAGCTGTTTTCACAGTGTTTATACATTCAAGAATTCCTTTAATTTCTGTAGAATACCAATTCACACGTCACTTCTCACTTTGTTTACAATGTCTTCCCTTCTCTGGATCTTTCCTTCTCCTATGTTTCAGACGAAGAGCTCCGCTCGAAACGTTAAAGCCTCCTTCTTTCCTTCTTTCATGAGCGTCCAATAATACTATATTTGTTCCACGTCCTCACGTTGTTGTGTGTTTTTTGTGCTTTCTTGTTTGGATTAACTATATATATATATATATATTATATATATATATATTATATATATATATATATATATGTGTGTGTGTGTGTGTGTATGTGTGTGTGTGTGTGTTGTGTGTGTGTGGTGTGTGTGTGTGTGGTGTGTGAAAGAAGAAATAGAAATGGCTTTTCTGATAATTTTTCCATAGAAAAACCATTTCTTCCCCAAATATATAATTATGCACCAAGGGCTTTCTATTTCTTATTCTACTATATATATATATATATATATATTATATATATAGATATATATATATATATATATATATATATATATAGCAAATCCAGAAAAAATGAAGAACAAACACAAGAAAAAAACAACATCGCGAGGATGAAGTACATGCAAAGTATTAGCAGATACACAGGGAAAGATATATATATATATATATTATATATTATATATATATCATTTGTATAAAACATAAATCCGAAAGAAGTACACACTAAAACATCATGAGCCAACAGGTCTTTGGGACCTGACGATACGCCATAGAACAAAACCCTTTATAGACGGGAAACCTAAGGTAATCCCATAAACCGACCTTCCCCATTTATATATATAGATATATATATATATATATATATATATATATATATATATATATATATATATATATATATATATATTAATAAAAGAAATTCCAACCTTGTCTGATTTTCACGTTTTATTTACAATCTTATAATGATATAATATAATATAATAAAATAAAATAAAATAATAGAATGTTAAATGTTCATTCTGATTGAACTAGTACTTAAGTAATTGACTGATACTACACACTGATTGATCAAAATACAGTTTGCAAAGCAATCTGGAGCCTACACAGCTGTATTTAAGGCACAGGTTCAATCATCTCGCTACAGTCAAAAATTGTGAAGCATGACTATCACCACTACTACATGAACCTGAAGATTGCAGAATTTAATGCATGAAAGTACTAGTTCAATCAAAATGAACATTTAACATTCTATTATTTTATTTTATTTTATTATATTATATTATCTTATATCATTATAAGATTGTAAATAAAACGTGAAAATCAGACAAGGTTGGAATTCCTTTTATTAATATATTCTTTTATACACAATCACACACACCCGTATCTCTCTCTCTCTCTCTCTCTATATATATATTATATATATATATATATATATATCACTCAATTACTTAAGTACTAGTTCAATCAGAATGAACATATATATATATATATATATATATATATATATATATATATATATCATTTTAATGGAATAAAAATTCCGGCATAACAGAGGTTCAAATTATTCTCAATGAAGAAATATATTTTAATTTAGAGATAGTAGGCCCCTACATCTCACCATATAAAAAGAATTTTTATTTTTATTTTAAATACCTACTGTTTTATTACTTGGTAACACGTGTTTCATGAGGTACATCCTCTGGTTCCTAAACCACTCCGTGTTTTCCTGGAACCCTTCTTAAAATGTAACCCCAATCATCAAGCCCTTATATCTCTTTATCAACGTTCAATACAATAAACTATATTTTAATTTTTTAAAGCCCTTAAGTATGTGTAAAATAGGTATGTTTAAATTAGGTTTGCTGGACCCTACAGTACAAGCCATAATTCAAATAAAAATTCAAATAAAATGTTACAAAAATAAAAGTTACACAAATAAAGTAAGGAATACAAAAATATACGAAAATTTACAAAAACTATGTTAGTAATATATAGTGCCCCAAATAAAATTAAATTTACAAAAACTATGTTAATAATTTATAAAAAATATTTAAAAATATATTTAAAAAATATAAAAAATGTGAATAAAAATGAAAGTAATGGCAAGAAAAATATATACAAATAAAAATAAAACAGTAGGTATTTAAAATAAAAATAAAAATTCTTTTTATATGGTGAGATGTAGGGGCCTACTACCTCTAAATTAGAATATATATATATTCAAAATGTGGCGATTTTTTTTCCTCCGTCTTCCCTTCTCTGGATCTTTCCTTTTCCTATGTTTCTGACGAAGAGCTCCGCTCGAAACGTAAAACCCTCCTTCTTCCCTTCCTTCCTGAGCGTCGAGTAATACTATATTTGTTCCACGTCCTCGCGTTGTTGTGTGTTCTCTTTGTGTTTTCATGCTTGGATTAACTTTATATATATATTATATATATATATATATATATATATATATATATATATATATGTATGTATTTATACGTATGTATGTATGTATGTATGTATGTATGTATGTATGTATGTATGTATGTATATGTATATATATGTGTGTGTGTGTGTGTGTTTGTGTGTATAGACAGTAGGTACATATAAGCTCTCTTCACACTGGTTATCTGTACGACTTTTGTAACAATTATAGATCTTATAAACTCTTTTGCATTCCCTGTTAATCCTATAAACTCTAAGTAACTAATGATGTTGAATACTTTTTTGAACCGGTACAATATCTATCTATTTAATTTATTCTAAATAATGCTGTGTGGCTTCTGTTACTATAGCCACTACGATAACGTCATTTACCACTATCTAGGTATCATAATTCTGTTTTTCTCTTTTAGGCAGATTCTGACCTTCAGTTTAATGGTTCTTTGAAATAAATTGACTGATACCTACATGTTTCGTTATTCGAATCGCATAGATTTCTAAATTCTTGGATTTATTAATTTAAAAGTTTATACCCATGTATTAAAATAGAGTATTAAGTGTATAGATTTCGTAACTGACAGTGAACCTTACATTTTTCTTACTTGTTCTGTTTATTCATTTTTTTTTTACTTGCTGTACCGGTGAAAATTCTACGATGAATTCGAAAATTTTTAGATAGCTATAAGATTTATGTAGAGCCATAAAAATTAGTGTTCTTTATAATTTGTATATTCTGCATTATTTTCATTTAAAACACCTTTCAGTTCTTCTGGATAAGGATGTAATTGAAGGTGCATGATTTTGCTATTCTTTCACCACCACCACCACCACCACCTTTATTGCTTTCAGTAACAAATATCAGTTTAAGTTGTTTGTGAACCAAGATTATTTCATTTCTGTTCAGTTCATTTGTTGTTTATATCTACAAAGTTCGAATAACAATTTTAAAAGAGAATAGTAACATCCACGGCTATTTTGTTAAGTTATTTCACTTTCATCGATGTATTTGTCCATGAGGATAGATAGACTGACAGATAGAAGATATGAAAATTGAATATCAAAATGTAATTTTCTTGTCAGTCGCAATAATATATAATGTCTAACATTTCCTACAGCTAAACTCTTCATTTCTCTCTCTTTTTTTTTCTATCTGCCTCTCATTTTGACAAACTTTTTCAAACCATGTCATATCATTTCTCTCTCTTTATCTTCACCTCTCACTTCTGCGAACCACATGACAAGCCTGTCACTGCATCGGCTAGCAATAATGTCACTACTCTTTCTCCTCTCTCTCTCTCTCTCTCTCTCTCTCTCTCTCTCTCACTTTTCTCTCTCTCTGTATTTAACTTTCTTTAACCTCACCACCAGAACATCGCCCATTTGCTAGACATCCTATTCTCTCTTCTTCTATATCACATCCTTCAACTAACTTGTTAACCACGTAATATCTATTACATTCTCCTTACAACAGATCGATTACATGTGTATGTTTATATATATAATATTGTTCTAATAAAAAATATAGAACTACTTAATAAGTGTTCGGGTCGAAACCGAGACAAAAGATAAGAATTAAGATATAAAATCAAATTAGGCAATCATACAGTTATAAATTTGACTAAATATTTATAAGGAGTGGCTGTGTGGTAAGTAGCTTGCTAACCAACCACATGGTTCCGGGTTCAGTCCCACTGCGTGGCATCTTGGGCAAGTGTCTTCTGCTATAGCCCCGGGCCGACCAATGCCTTGTGAGTGGATTTGATAGACGGAAACTGAAAGAAGCCCGTCGTATATATGTACGAGGGGCGTTCAATAAGTAATGCCTCTGACCCACTTGCAGTTGTTTGATCTAGCTGAAAATTTACATGTGCAATTATTTATATCTCCATAGATTAAGTGGCAAATTACAGCTGTGAACTAATTGTGGTTTCTGATATACAGGTGTTTGAACTGAGTCAAGTGTGAAATGGAGCCTGTTGAGTGTCGAGCAGTGATCCGGTTTTTGTATTTGAAAGGACGCACACCACGGGAGACTTTTGATGAAATGAAAGTAACTTATGGTGATGATGCCCCATCATATGATCTTGTAAAACGCTGGCATCGTGAATTCAAACATGGTCGGAACTCTGTGGAAACAGCTCCCAGATCTGGTCGCTCCCCTTCTGCCATTGATGAGGCATCTGTCCGTCAAGTTGAGGCTGCCATTTTGGAAGATCGACGCATAACTATTCGCCAAATAGCCCATGAGGTCAAGTTTAGTACCGGGTCTGTGGAAACTATCATTCATGACCATTTGCATATGCAAAAAGTGTCTGCCAGATGGATTCCCAGGTTGCTCACACCTTTCCAGAAGCAAGAACGCGTCGAGTGCTCGAGGATGAATTTGGAGATGTGCCAAGAAGATGAGTCAAAATTTTTCAAAAGACTGATTACACAGGATGAAACCTGGGTCCATCACTATGATCCAGAGACCAAAGCCCAGTCAATGCAGTGGAAGCTCCGTGACTCACCTCCTCCAAAGAAGGCAAGGGTGCAGCCCTCCGCTGGCAAGGTCATGCTCACAGTCTTCTGGGACCAGGACGGAGTAGTGATGACAGATTTCCTGGCAAAGGGTACCACAATTACAGGAGCCTATTATGCTTCACTTTTGAGGAAATTAAGAGAAGCTATCAAAATCAAGAGGCGGGGCAAGATCAGCAAAGGCATCCTCCTCCTGCAGGACAACGCTCCGGTCTACAACTCGCGTGTCGCCAGATCAGAAGCACAGGCGTGGGGCTATGAACTCCTCCCCATCCCCCTACTCTCCTGACCTTGCACCCTCTGATTTTCACCTCTTCCTAGCCATGAAGTTGTTTTTGAAAGGAAAGCGTTTCCCAGATGATGCAGCCTTGATTTCTGAAGTCACGTGTGGTTGGAGGACCAAGCTGGGGTCTTCTACAAAAACGGTCTCCAGAGTTGCATCAAACGATGGGAGAAATGTGTAACTCTGAGTGGTTTCTATGTAGAAAAAGACTAATAACTGTGCCAAGTTTCGTTGTTCTACTGCTATGGGAAGTGGGTCAGGGGCATTACTTATTGAACGCGTATATGTATATGTATGTGTGTGTGTGTGTGTGTGTGTGTGTGTGTGTGTTTGTATGTCTGTGTTTGTCTCCCTAGCATTGCTTGACAACCGATGCTGGTGTGTTTACGTTCCCGTCACTTAGCGGTTCGGCAAAAGAGACCGATAGAATAAGTACTGGGCTTACAAAGAATAAGTCCCGGGGTCGATTTGCTCGACTAAAGGCGGTGCTCCTGCATGGCCGCAGTCAAATGACTGAAACAAGTAAAAGAATAAAAGAGTATATATATAAATATACATAAAAATACGTGTAAATAAAACCCATGTGACATACGTATGGAAGGAAGAGTGAGAAAAAGAGAACTGATAAAAATTATTTTTGTACTAAAGTTAAGAGCGGTTAAGAGTTTCAAATAAAAGATCTTTAGAGTTCGATGTTTTTTAAATATATATAAGGTATATAATACAATTCGAGGAAGTCTACTTTTTATGGTCGCTTCCAGAGTTCATGTCCTGGTAGAAAATTTAATGAAAATTCTTACAAACCATGCGGATAGTGTCCTCTTCATCAAGAAAGGTATTTTCATAAAATCACGTACTTGACACAGATTTTTATAAATTAATATTTCTACTAGGACATGAACTCTGGAAACGGCCGAAGAAAGTGGAGTTCCTCGAACTGTATTATATAGCTTATATACCACTAGAGTTTATACCTTAATTCTTATATTCCTTGGGGAAGTGACTTCTACTATAGCCTCGGGCCTACCAAATCCTTGTTAGTGCATTTGGTAGAAGCTAAAAGAAACCAGTTGCATTTATCCATGTGTGTGTATCTTTGTGTCTGTGTTTGCCTTCCTCATCACGGCTTAATAACCGGTGTTGGTATGTTTACATCCCCATAACTTAGCAGTTAGGCAAAAGAGACCAAAAGAATAAGTACTAAGTTTAACAAAAAGTCCTGGGTTAGATTTGTTAGACTAAAAATCTTCAAGGCGGTGCTCCAGCATGAGCGCAGTCAAAAGGCTGAAACGAAACAAAATAAAACAAAAAGAATAAAAGAATATGTGTTTATGTGTGTGTGTATACATATATGTATATATATGCATACATATATATATAACACATACACATGTGTGTATTTATGTATATATATATATATGTATGGGTATATGCTTATATGTGTATACGTCATTATATTTGCTTATATATATATGTATATATGTGTATTATATGTATACATATGTATGTATGTATGTATGTATGTATGTATGTATGTATATATATATATATATATATATATATATATATATATATATATATATATATATATATATATATATATGTACATACATACATACATACATACATACATACATACATACATACATACATATATATGTATACATATATATATATATAGTTGAAATTTAAAGTTGAAATTTATAGAAAAACAAAAGACGAAGACGGGTATATGAACAACAAACAGGTGTATTAGTTTGATGATCGGAAAGTGAGAAATTATTTTACGTTTTGAGTCTGCGCTATTCAGCAGAAAGGAATAAGAAAAAGTAATTAAAAAACCTGCGGATTTAGTGATCAAGCATGGCGACTGGTTGGGAAAAAGGTTTGACTGGACGGTTTGAATGAAGGAGAGATAATAAAGTATTGGTGATCCCCAAATGAAGGTGTGCGTGTGCATGTATGTGAGAATGTAAGTGTGTGTGTGTGTGGATAGAGTCTAGTAAATTTAGCGTGTGTAGATGTGTGTATGCGTAAGTGAGTGCGTCTGTAATGTGTGGGTGTGTGGATGATGATGTGTGGGTGTGCGGATGATGGTGTGTGTGCAGATGATGGTATGTGGTGTAGGTGCTGGGAGGTTGTCAGTGCTAGCGTGTATGGAGTGGCGTGGTGTGGTGTGATGTGGAGGTTTGGGGTGATGTGGGGGTTGGGTGTAGGTTAGGATTGTGGGTGTGTGGGGTGAGATATGGGTATGGGGTTAGGTTGTGAGTGTGGAGTAGGGGTGGGCTATGTGGGAGTGAGTGGAGGGGTATCAATGAAAAGAGAAGGTGGGTACGAGAGGTAGTAGGTGTCAGAGCAAGAGAGAAGAGAGGTGGGTAGGAGTAAAGAGAGGAAGTAAGTGTGAAATGAAGAGAGGGGATGGAGGGGAGTCAGATGAAGAGAGGAGGGCAGTTTAGCCCATGTGGCGCAAAGGAGAGAAGATTAATCCCTGCTCACGGTGAAGGTGTGAGTCCGGGTGGCCCCTGTGTAAAGACAATCCGAACACAGGTGTTGTAGTGAATGACTGGTAGAGCGGAAATGGCGCAAGACCGGAGTGTCATCGCTGAGTCTGACGTCTCTGAGGTGCTCCGCGAACCGGTCAGACAAGCGGTGTCCCGTTTGAGCGATGTACATAGAAGGGCAGAAAGAGCAGGAGATGTAGTGAATGTCGTTGCTAGAATTGCAGGTAAAGGAGTCGGTGATATGATAGGGACGATGATGGGTGCTTACGAGATGGTGGTGTTGGAGAGGTAGGGGCAAGTGCGGCAGCGTGGGCGGGAGCAAGGAAATGAGCCAAGTTGGGAGGTGGGAGTAGGGAAGAAACTGTGAACCAGAAAGTCACGTAGGTTGTGGGCTCGTTTGAAGGAGGGAAGGGGTAGCTTGGAGAAGATGTGCGAGGTGGAGGGGTTGGACTGGAGTCGTTGAAACTTTCGAAGAATGGTGCGAAGTGTACGTACGCCGCTATATATATATAAAGAAAAACAAGGACGGGTCATTCGGAGTTTTCTTTCCAGATTATCTTTGCAATTTCGGATGGTTATACTCTAGATCGCTCCAATCTGGCCAGCCCCAAGGAAAAACTAAGCTAAGAGCATATATATATATATATATATATATATATATATATATATATATATATATATATATATATATAATCACATAGTTCTTTAAAGAATATCATTATTCTTTGCAAATAATGTATATTGTATGCAAGATTGAAGATCTATTGAGTAAGAATGAAATGAAAGATAGTGAGAAAGGAAAACTGTGATCTAGAAAATAAAGGCTGGGAAGAAAGAGAAGTAAAGGGGAACATAATTAAAAGTAAAAAGCGAAAAACGAAGGAAGACAGATAAGAAAGATTGTCGTTGTAGCATGAAAAGGCCGATATTGAGATTTGAGATTTATGACAAATTAATGAATTAAAAAAAGGAAGAAAAAGAGGAACGATCTTGTGATGCTATCGAATGAAGATGTGGAAACAATGGAAAATAAATGTAGCATGAATAATCATAGCGGAAACCGTACAAAAACATAACAAATTAGGAAAAGAGAGTAAGATACGGAGAATAAAGGAGATGATGAGCATACGTAATTAAAAAGAAATAACAATAACAGAGCCTTTAAGCAGTCATGGTATTGCATTGTTAAGCCGAAAAATTAAACCTAAGGCCAAAAGATAACTAGAACGAGAAGGAAGAATGCTAGAGACTACAGAAATAATTATGAAAGCTAAGAAAGTAAAGAAGAAGAAGAGGGGGTGGGGAAAGAGAATAGCAGCGAAGATAGAATAATCCAAAATATTCGTTTCATGTTGGAAAACATTTAAAGATAAAAGGAACCTCTTCATCCGCGCATATATATACATATACATATAAATACATACATACATACATACATACATACACACACACACATACATACATACATACATACATACATACATACATACATACATAAATATATATATATAATATAAAATCCGTTCTGTGTGTGTGTGTGTGTGTGTGTGTGTGTGTGTCTTCTAGGATCTCGAGCATCCTCCATCCGATTGCGCTCAAATTTGACATGTAGATACCAACGGTATCAGGGCGTGTATAAGTCTTGAAAAAATTACAAAAATCGATTCCAGGTGAGAATGTGATCGATAAAGCCGTGGGAACGTGCATTTGTAAAATTGTTTTTCTTGGAATAGAAAGAAGTTTATCTTTATTTCTTCTTTTGCTGGTGTCTCAAATTTAGGTTAAATCAGTGTTTTTCAAAGAGGAGGCCTATAGGACGGTCGGACAAGTTGTTTTGAGAAAATTTGGTTTAAATGTTTGACAACTCAGCACCGTCCATTGGACGGGGGGCGTTTTGCTCGTATATATATATATATATATATATATATATATGTATATATTATTTACAAGGTGAGCAAAGGTGTACGTACACCGCTATAAGTATATATAATTTTTTTTTAAAAACGGAACAAGAACGCAGCAGGTGACAGCAAAAACATACGGACAGATAGACGATACAAAGTCAGACAGGAAAAATCAGGACGGATCATTCGTGTCCCTCTATTCATCAGTCAAGCTTCCAATCATTATCATAGTGTTTGTAATCGTGTAACATTTTCTCCGTTTTCTCGGTTTTTGTCCGTGTTGTCGTACAGGTTCGCTTGCTTTCTCCCAAAAATGTTATACTCCTAGCTTAGATTTTGGAGGCCTACCAATTTTAAACAGTCTTGAGTGTGACAGACCAAGGCTGTGATGATGATTGGAAGCTTGACTAAAGAATAAAGGACCACGAATGATCTGTCCTGGTTTTTCCTGTCTGTCTGTGTCGTCTATCTGTCCGCATGTTTTTGTTGTCTGTTGCGTTTGTGTTCCTTTTTTTTTGGTGGGGGGGGGGATATATATATATATATATATGCCATAATAGATCGTTAGCTCCTACACGCATTTTTTTCTCTCCTTGTTTCTCTCCTTGTTTTTTTTCTATGTGTCTTTCTGTCGAAGAGCGTAGGCTCGAAACGTAAAAGACTTGTTCTATTTCTATTCCTGAGCGCCATACTAATACATTTGTTTATTTGTACTCCACCTACCTTCGTCTATTGTTTATTTTCGTAAACCTTCCTGTTATATATATATATATATATATATATATAAATCCATTCTGCCTGTCTGTGTGTGTGTCTTCTAGGATCTCGGTCATCCTCCATCCGATTGCGCTTAAATTTGATATGTATATACCGACGGTATCAGGGTGTGTATAAGTCTTGAAAAAATTGAAAAAATCGATTCCAGGTGTGAATGCGATCGATAAAGCCATAGGAACGTGCATTTGTACGCGCAAGTACATCAGCTGTTGCGATCGATACTACGCGTACGCGAGAAAAATGCACGTGCAGTTTCCGCAAAAATAGCCTGCTGGCTTGAAATAACGCTACAAAATGGGACGGTCGGACAAGTTGTCTTGAGAAAATTTGATTTAAATTTTTGACAACTCAGCACCGTCCGTTGGATGGGTGACGTTTTGCTCGTATATATATATACGGTTTGATGCTCTTCCTAACGTCAACCACTTCACAGTGTGTACTAGGTGTTTTTCGAAATCGTGGATTCGGTGCTAGTGTAGTCGCCGTACAACTTGCGAGACAAACATCTCCTTCGGCAAAGTGGCGCTACAGTGAAAAAGGAAGTGGCTCTATACCAGGAGGGGTCGGAACAGATCGGGTTTCTTGCTGTGGAAGAGCGACAGGGCTACACTCATTGTAAAAGTGAGGATGAGAATAACTGGGGTGGCCCTAGGAAGAGATCAAAACAGTGGTGATGAGGTGTCAAAGCTGAACCTCAGGGTACGAGGTGAGTAGGGACAGAAGAGGAACTGTGGGTGGGTAGAGTTGCAAGAGTGCATGGGAGAATGAGAGATGTCTAGCGACATTGAATGGGTGTGTGGGTAAATATAATAAAAGAATAAGTGCTGATGAGTTATAATTAGAGATGGTAGGGAAAATGAAGAGTAAGTGACAACTGTAAAAATTAAGTAAGGTTAAAGGGATGACCAATGACAGATGTGATTTGGGTGAAATAAGGGAGAGGTAATGACCGAAACTGTAGTAGAATAGTAATTATAATCAAATAGTAATGAAGAACAGCATAATAGTAATAATAATCCTTTCTGCAAAAGGTGCAAGGCCTGAAATTTTGGGAGAAGGGACTGGTCGATTACATCAACCCAAGTGTTTCTCTGCTGCTTAATTTATCGATCCCGGTAGAATGGAAGGCAAATTTGACCTCGGAGGAATTTGAACTCAGAACGTAGCGACGGGCGAAAAACCGCTAAGCATTTCGTCTAACGATTCTGCCAGCTCGCCGCTTTGACCATAGTAATGATAATCCTTTCTACTATAGGCACAAGGCCTGAAATTTGGGGGAGAAGGATAATCGATTACATCGACCCCAGTACTCAACTGGTACATATTTTATCGACTCCGAAAGGATGAAAGACAAACTCGACCTCAGCGGAATTTGAACTCAGGATGTGAAAACATACGAAATGCCGCTAAGCCTTGTGTCCGGCGTACTAACGATCCTGTCGGCTGGCCGCTTTGATAATAGTGATAATGATAATGATACAGTAGACAGACGAAGAATCAAAGAAAGAGCAGAAGAGAGCGAGTGCGAGAGAGCGAGAGAGAGAGAGAGAGAGAGAGAGAGAAAGAGAGATGACATATAAGTGAGATGGAAATAAGAGTGAAGACTAGATGTAGAAATGGGGAGAGGCGTATGGTGGTAGGAGAGAGTTAGTATGGTGGTTAAGGAGGGTGATGAATGTAAAATGTTGTTAGAGAGGACAATATTAAGAAAGATGGATAACGAGTGAAATTGTTTCGAGCAGTAAGAAAGATAAATGATTACAGAGAAGAACTGGTGAAGTATGCAGTTCTGTTCGTATTTAATTACATCAGTAGAATAGTGTAGTTAGAGCGATGATAGATAGTGGGAATGTTTTGAGGAGGAAATTGGGCCAGGGGTAGGGTAGTAGTTGTGCAGTAAATGACGTTGCTAGAAGTACAGGTAAAAGAGTCAGTCATTTGATAGGGACGATGTTGGGTGCCTGTGAGATGGTGGTGTTGAAGAGGTAGGGGCAAGTGCGGCAGCGTGGACAGGAGCAAGGAAATGAGTCAGGTTGGGAGATGGGGTTAGGGAAGAAACTGTGAACCAGGGTCACGTAGGTTGTGGGCTCGTTTGAAGGAAGGTAGAGGTAGGTTGGAGATGTGCGAGATGGAGGGATCGGACTGGAGTCGCCGGAACTTTCGGAGAATGATGCGTTGGAGGGCAAGGTGAAGGGTTGGTAGGTGAAGGGAAACGGGATACGGGCGGGTAACGATGGTGCGGGTACGGAGAGAGAGAGAAGAGCTATGGTCCACGGAACGTGCTCGGGCAAGGGCCGTGTGGATATTTTATTTGATTTGCTTTTCGCAAGAAGGAAAGTTTCTATCGAAGATGCGTCTCGCCTTCACCTTCGAAACGCAGAGTAGATGAAACCATGGCGACTGAAGAAGGGTTTTTTTTCCTTGTGTTATTTGTCCTGTACTCTATTTTTTTGTTGTTTAAGAAAAATGTCCAGTTCCTTGGTTTCGTGTCTATGTTTTCGTTTCTCATTGTGTTCGACGTTTTTTTGATGTCCTGTGCTCATATATGCGTGTATATATACATGTAGATGTAGGTACGTACATATATATGTATATATATATATATGCATATGTTTTATTTATTAATATACATACATACATACATACATACATACATACATACATACATACATACATACAGACAGACAGACAGACAGACAGACAGACAGACAGACAGACAGATAGATAGATAGATAGATAGATAGATAGATAGATAGATAGATAGATAGATAGATGGATAGATAGATGGATAGATAGATAGATGGATGGATGGATGGATGGATGGATGGATGGATGGATGGATGGATGGATGGATGGATGGATGGATGGATGGATAGATAGATAGATATGCATATGCATATGCTTATAGAAATATACGTATATCCAGTATACGCAATTGAGACAGTAACTGATTAAAAGAGCTATCTGTTTATCATACTTAATGTATACACACCGTCGATAGGTTAGTTACTAAACTATTTCTCCTGCGATAAAATCTCTTATGGACTTGCTGTATTAAAAGCACAATAAATAGTAGAGAAAAAGTGAGAGAGAGATGGGGAAGAGAGGAACATTCGTTCCAGCAGCGGCCAATCATTTGGATCTTTTCAGTAGCGTGCACTCGTGGGCCGTCGTACGCTTGGATGAGAATTTGTCGTCCCTGATATAGGAAAAAAATAAATAAAAGATGCACTAATGTTAAGAATTGCCTCCTCGCTAATTAAAATCCAGCATACGCAATTGCTGCTGTATTTAATTAAAATAGCTATCTATGACCGGTAGAGCGGAAATGGAAGAATTGGACAAAAGAGAGGAAGGAGTCTAGTTGTTCGCGGGAGAGCGAAGTCGCACCAATACTGTCATCAATGTAACGACCGTATATTTCGGGAATGGGACCAGTGAATCTTGAAAATATTTGGGCCTCAACGTAGCCAGCGAACAGGCTCGCATAGTTGGGGCCTATTCTCGTTCCTGTGGCCACTCCCGAGACTCGTTGCTAAAACTCGCCCGCGAAGGAGAAGCAGTTGAGGGAGATAACAAGTTCGGCCAGACGAAGAAATGTGGACGTGTCAGGTTGGGAGTTGGGTCGAAGGTCTCGGAAGTGTCTGAGGGTAAGAAGTCCTCCGTGTTATGAGATCACCGTATATAGATTCTTGATATCAAGAGTAAAGAGAAGTTTAGAAGGGCCAGGAGGGAAGGAGAAAGAGTTTGAAAAGACGAAGAGCATGGTTTGTGTCGTGGTTGTGCGAGGGAAGGGAAGCCACTAGGGGCGTAAGTACACGGTCGATGTATTTAGAGATGAGTTCCATGGGGTAGTTACAGGCAGAGACGATGACGCGGCCAGGGTTGTTGGGTTTGTGGATTTAGGGAAGGAAATAAATGGTATGGGTGCGAGGAGAACGGACAATGAGGTGGGAGGTGGTGAGAGGGAGATGGGAAGAGGATATGAGATCATGGATAATGGAGGACAGTCTGTTGGTAGCTAGGTGTAGAGTTTGTGTGTTGAGGACACTAGAAGGAGATGTTTTGAAGTTGGCGGAGAGCTTCAGGCTTGTAGAGGTTTGCGCGCCACACAACCACGACTCCACTCTTGTCGGACGGTTTTATGATAATGTCTTTGCGGCGTCGGAGACATCGAAAGGATGAGCGTTCAGCTGGGGAGATGTTCAGATGTCGGGGACGCCCGCGAATGTTAAACCGGTCCACAACACCTTGAAAGATGCCCGCAAAATGATCGACTGCTTGGAACTGGCCAGGTGCTAGTGTCCAGTTGGATGGTCGGCGGCCCAGGTCGATGAAGCAGTGTTATGGGATAGTGCATATAGCCTGACACGGCGCACAAAGCCATGAATATCAGCACCGGTCTGAAATTCATTACTGGATGGTGTGAGAGGTGGGAAGCGCAGAGCCCTACTAAGAGAGCGCTTCGCCTCAGATGGGGGAAGATCAGGAGGAATGGTAACAACAAACTGAAGGGGGTGGGTGGATGGGTTAGATGTGGGAGGGGTGGTGGGTAGTGGAATGCTGGGAGGGAGAGAGAGTGGTGGGATAAGTGTGTGTAGGGCTTGGAGTGACGGAGGGGTTGTTGTTAGGATGAGGGAAAGTGTATCGGGGTGGGAGGGGTGAGGATAGTGGCATCGGATGTGACGGAATGGAGTAGTGAGTGGCGTTTACGTTGTTTAGTGCGAGCGAGAAATTCATGGAAGAGATGATTTAAGTGAATTATGTAATGTAGTGTGCAGAAGAAGATGAAAGAGGGGAGAAAAGGATGGAATAAGTGAGAGGGAGAAGGTGGTCGATGGTGTGTATTTTAGAGAGATTGGAACGAATGGTGGCATGCATAAGGCGATAGGAGGTAGTACGGAGTATGGGTAGGATGGCTGAAGAAGAGTGGAAGGTGGGGCTGAAATAGAGGCGGAAACCTTTGAGGATGAGGCGGTGGTGAACGTAGCGACTGAGAAATGAATCGTGGCTAGAGAACCGTGTTTTTTTTAAAATTAGTAGGGAAAGATTAATAGAAATTTGAAAGTAGCGGAAAGAGGGTGTGGAAAGGTGTGCCTTTAGGCGGTGGTAAAGGCGGAGGAGGAAAGATTTGTAATCGGGAATGATTGAAAAAGGAGAAAAAAAGGAGGAGAGCGAAAAGCATAGTAATGACATGCGGAGTATAAAAATTCAAAACATTCAAAAGGCGTGAGGAGAAAAAATTCAAAAGGCAGGAGGAGAAGAAAATTAAAAAAAGAAGAGAAAAAAGAAACGGAGAGAAAAGGAGAAGAAAAGAAGAGAAGACGAAAAGGAAAAGAAAGGGAGTGAGAGAGAGAGAGAGAGAGAGAAAACAGTAAGAAAAACAGAAAGTTCGCGCGCGCGCGTGTACGATGTCCATCTTTCATATGTTTCCCTAGAGTTTCTTCAGAAAGATTCACCTATTCAAACAAAATGTGTAACTAAATAAAGGATATATTATTTCATATGAAAATATGAGAATGAACGAGACGTAATTCTTATTTCCGAAACAATGAGAAATATAAGTGATGTGCAGTTTCTGAATGAATATGATTTAAATTGATAGGGAAAAACTAGAGAAACACCTTGGCAACTATCAGAAAGAAAGAGTGAAGGTTCAGAATCTAAAGGGAGGGGGAAGACAAGAAAGTGAGAATTGACTGAAGAGAACAACAAAGTCATGGTTGACGTAGTTAATAAGGTCTATGTACACTTATGCGCGCGCACACACATACACACAAATGCGCACGCATTATACATTTATATATATGCGTGTGTACTGTACTCGTGTATTTGTGAATATATATATGCACACATAATATAATATAATATATGATATATATATATATATATATATATATATATATGTATATATATTATATATATATGTATATAATATATATATATATATATAGATATATATATATATATATATATATATATATGTATATATATTATATATATATATGTATATATATATATATATATATATATTATATATATATATATATATATTATATATAATATATATATATGTAATATAAATTATATATACTTACATATATGTACACATATATGTATTTATACATGTATATATGGGCACAGGACATAAAAAACATTGAACACAATGAGAAACGAAAACATAAAAACAAAAACGTAGAAAACGAACTTTTTTTTCGAACAACGAAAAATACAAACAGAGAAACGAGCCATGCAACATAAAAATATTCCCCTTCATCAGTTGTCCCCGTTCCATCTACTCAGCTTTCGAAGGCAAGGACAATACGCGACTTCATTTGAAACAATCCTTCCCGCAAAGGAAATTAAATAAAAATTTGGGATTCTTTTGCGGAGGGTGAAAGTGGTAACAAAAACAGGACAGTGAGAACAAGACTGTAAAAACAAACGGTGAGGGTTGTTAAGCCAAGACGATAGAACAATTATTATGAACGCTAGGAGGACGATCTTATGAGGGGAGACAGGTATAAGCACGTGTTGTCTTTAGGAAGGAAATGGGCAGAAAAATAGATTCCCTTTCATCACGTGTCAGCGTCGGGAGAGTCAAGGAGGAAGAGTGAGAGAAAGGGAACGGTGAAGAGGAGAGGAGAATAATAGGGAAGGGTGGGAGAGAAAACCAGAAAGGATGAAGAACATGAAAGGGAGAGAGATAGACAAAAAAGAGATAGTAGTGCGCATCATAATTATTAAAATAAAACTTACTTTGGAAAAGTATGCGTGGCGTTCGATTATATAATAATATAAATAATATATCAATATATGCATATATACATGCATATATGTATATACCTACATATATATGTATATATGCATGCATATATGGGTACAGGACATAAAAAAAACGTTGAACGTAATGAGAAACCAAAACATAAAAAACAAAAACATAGAATACGTCATTATCCGTAAAATTCGGCCACTTATGAAGATCTTTAGTCCAATCTGATTTCAGCACATTAGGATCAGATAAAGCTTCACGGAGAGGAGTTACAAGTTTCTGCTTATTCCGATCTAAAGCACACTTCTCGTCTGTTGATTTTAATTCATTGACATTCTTTATCGACAGAATTTTAATACCTTTTAACCTTTCAACCAAATCCGCCTTTTTTCCAGTAACATACTGTCCATGTAATCGCAAATAATTCTTTAATTCGAGCTGCTTAATATTCATGATATGACATGACACACAACAACAATGGCGTGGGTAGCCCGCAGAAGTAGAATTGTCTGCATGGAGAGCCGCCTAACCAAGGGAGATAATCTACTTATCGGGCCTCAAAATTTATTTCCTCTTATTTTACAATTTCATACAGAATATTTTTATGGTCTTAAGGATCTACACGTATTTCCACTGCACAGATTACGAGCAATTGCAATTACAACCCGGCATAATTTTCAGTGCAGCTACTTCAGGGTCTTTCCATTCGACTAGTTTCGAAGCGAACTGAGTGGAGTTAGTTGTTTGTCAGTTATGGTTCGGGGGGGGGGGGCGTGGTCTTTTGAAACTGAAATCTGATCCGTTTGTAGGCTTGCCCAGATTCACACCAGTGACTGTCCGAAGTTAGGATTTGATACAATTGAATCATGGACGCACACAGATAGATTCCATCTACGTACATTCTTCTGTGAACCCCTATTAAAAATTCCCTTACAAAAAGGCTGACACATCCAATTACTAAGGTTTTAAATACTGGGCATTATATATTTGACCTTTTTATTATCAAAGCAATGGATTAAATCCAACGAAACTAAAAATTACAAAAACTACTGACATATCCACTACATACCTAACCAAAGGGCAACACACCTCTTTATACACACTCGCTTGCAAAGTTTTACATATTACTCTCTCTTTACTTGTTTCAGTCATTTGACTGTGACCATGCTGGAGCACCGCCTTTAGCCAATCGAGCAAATCGACCCCAGGACTTATTCTTTGTAAGCCTAGTACTTATTCTATCAGTCTCTTTTGCCGAACCGTTATGTTGCGGGGACGTAAACACATCAGCATCGGTTGTCAAGCGATGTTAGAGGGACAAAGACAGACAAACAAACATATACACACACATACATACATACATACATACATACATACATACATACATACATGCATACATACATACATACATACATACATACATACATACATACATATATATATATACGACGGGCTTCTTTCAGTTTCCGTCTACCAAATCCACTCACAAGGCTTTGGTCGGCCCGAGGCTATAGTAGAAGACACTTGCAGGGTGCCACGCAGTGGGACTGAACCCGGAAGTATGTGGTTGGTAAGCAAGCTACTTACCACACAGCCACAAACAATAACATACCCCAAATTTAATCTATAAAAATTTTTCCAAACATTTCTCCATAACAAGCCACTCTAAAACATAACGAAAATTTTAAGTCAACAGAGACTATATAAAGCTAAGATTAACTTCAAAACATTGCAGTTCGACGATGGTTTAACTGTCCGAAACGTCGAAGACATTGTCAATAATATTTAATATTCTTGTTTAAGAATAACGTGTGTGTATACATACACACACATACATGCATATATGTACATGCATACATACACACACATGTATATATGTGTGTTTGTGTGTGTGAATGTGTGTGTATACTTGTATGTATGTATGTATGTATGTATGTATGTATGTATGTATGTATGTATACAAGTAACCACATCCTATTTGGCTATTTGAAAGTGAATATTCTGGTTGCAACATGGATTTTAAAATGCAAAATAATTTCGCATCCATTTTCATTTAGGAGAGTTGGTTGAATGGAAAAAAGGAGAAACGTCTCGGCAGCGACTTGTACTTTAATATACTTTTGTATGTGAATGATGGCGTAAACAACAAAATACATTTAAAGTGAGAAACTTTCCAATTTATTGGTGTTTAGCCAGAGGTTGTCTTTGATTGAGTAGATCTAAATATAATGAAAGCCTCCAGCAACGATTACCCGTCATTTCGTTTGTATGTGTATATATGAATACACACACACACACACACACACACATATATATATATATATATGTGTGTGTGTGTGTATTCATATACACACATGTGTATGTGTATGGCCGCGGCCTTCGGGCTAAAACATTTTTAAGGATTTTAAGAATTTATATATATATATATATGTATGTATATATATATATATATATATATATATATATATTATATGTGTGTGTATGTGTGTGTGTATGTATATATATATATGTATGTATATATATATATATATATATATATATATATATATATATGTATGTATATATATATGTATACGTATGTATGTGTATATATATATATATATATATATATGCGTATGTTTGTGAATACATATCTCTCTCTGTCTCTCTCTCCCCACCATCTCTCTTTCTCTGTCTATCTGTCTGTCTCTTTGTCTACCTACCTATCTATCTATCTATCTATCTATCTATCTATCTACCTGTTTTTGTCCTCTTTCTTTCCATTTACGATCCCTTTTGATCGAAAACCAAACCCTCTTCTTTTACCCCCAAAAGAAAAGCTCTACCTTGTAATTTCGTCCTGTCTGTGTGCAGCGCTGTGTCGCTAATAAAGAAACATATCTATCTATCTATCTCGCTAGCTAGCTAGCTGTTTGTCTATGTTTGTCCATTCCAATATTTTGTTTTCGTCGTGATATAATAAAAAATTTTTTATATAAAAAGTAAAGGATTACTCAATACTTTTTGTACAGTATATATTTAGTATAGGATGCAGTTTCGAAGTTTCTATCAACACTATACTTGTAAAAGAAAAATATATGTGTGTCTGCGTGTGCACGCGCATATTCATAGATTTGTATGTGAGTGTATATGTATATGTGGTAATAAGAATAACAAGAATGCAACAGAATACATCTCAACTCGTCTAAGCAAAGAATAAACTCATTGAATGTGTTCATTGGATAATAATAAATACTTATTGAGCGGTGAGCTGGCAGAAACGTTAGCACACCAGGCGAAATGCTTAGCAGTATTTCGTCTGTCTTTACGTTTTGAGTTCGAATTCCGCCGAGGTCGTCTTTGCCTTTCATCCTTTCGGGGTCGATTAAATAAGTACCAGTTACGCATTGGAGTCGATATAATCGACTTAATCCATTTGTCTGTCCTTGTTTGTCCTCTCTGTGTTTAGCCCCTTGTGGGCAGTAAAGAAATAGGTATTTCGTCTGTCTTTACGTTCTGAGTTCAAATTCTGCCGAGGTCGACTTTGCCCTTCATCATTTCGGGGTCAATAAATTAAGTGCCAGTACTAGGGTCGACGTAATTGACTGGCCCCCTACATCAAAATTTCGGGCCTTATGCCTAGAGTAGAAAAGAATAATAAATACTTATAGATAAAGCCAGTCTACGACCTGAAAAGGAAGGGAGTATATTCTCATACGCTTAATGCTATCACACATTTCCTACGAAAGCAAGCGTTTGTTTCTACAATCATTGACTTCGGGGTTCAGAAAGTCATTGGTTACTGTGACCGGTGATTATTGGGTAAATTGTAGCCAATCAAGTGGTTTTGTATTTCTAACAGCTTGGAAGGACAAACATACCGAAGCGAATGTACAGAAATGGACAAGAAATTTTTTGGTTCTGCTAATACTTCAAAAAACATATATATTATTTAATAACAGTTTGACTCAGCTCTATAGGTTCGTAGAACGAACCTATCTTTTCAGGCATATTGAGTAACGGATTATGAGACTAATTCAAAATGGCTGTTAGATGTTGCATTTTTATTGGTCAACTCAAGTCACGTGGTTTTGTTGGTCTGGAAGCAACATCAGTTATTTTTTTTTTATTCTTAGGCCCACTTGCTCGAGCAGGATGTTGATAGGTAGCGGTCTCCGCAATGTCTGGAAGCTTCTGTATGATTTATTTAACCTTGTGACGTTATGTCCCTCTTAGATTCTAAAAGAGGATTTGTAATTATTCAGCCCTTAAAGAAGCCATCCGTTACCCCAATGTGTTTCTGTTTGTGTTCCTCATCTGTTGTTCGACATGTCAACTTTACTTTATAGATTACAGACACTGTATTTCTTTGAATGGGTACTCACAATTAATTGTATATGAACGTCTTGCCTCTGTACGGGACATTAGGACGTTCAGTAAATTTATTTGATTCTACACGCACTGAGACAACCCAGCTTATACATATACTTTCGTTATAAAAGAGGCTAGTTGTGAGAGGGTTCCATCGTGGTCGTTGGATTGTAGTTTCAATTCCTGGACCAGATGATACGTTGTGCTCTTAAGCAAAACACTTAACTTCACATTGCTCCACTCTTGGCCGGCGAAAACTCTTGCGACGGATAAGTCCAGTATACGGCTCAGAATCCGGGAAACCGACCTTATGAGCCATAGCCCGCGAAGGATCTTTGTTCATTGTTTTGATAAAAGAGGTTATGCGCTTCCTGCCAGTATGTCTGAGGTGTCGTAAATATCGCCGAGTGTAGTAATCGTTGGTAAAACGTCGATAATATTCTGACCATCTCTATACCATAACCAATAATATACAGTTTGACCCTTCTAGCCTCTTCTATTTTACCAAAAGCTAGAATTAAGATAACAAGTACAACCAACGAAATCCATTGTTCTCAATGATATGTTTATCTTTCTGGATAGTTATAAAAACAAGAACCCCCCAAGCAAAAGTTGGTGACAACCGAGTTAGTGAGAACCTGAGTTAGGGAGAGCGACCATCATTTAGTGAACGGACAACTAGTCAGGGCCACAAGCAGGCAGCTACTATAGACAAATGGTCAGAGGGAGAAAGTTTACAATCAGCAACTATGAGACCCAACTTCCCTCGACTCTTCAACTTTCACTAGCTCAATTTCTTTTCTCTTACAACATCATTCTATCCCTGTCTGTAATTACTACTACCCAATGATGAGAACACAAACTGTACAAGGAAAATCTATTACATCTATCTTTACTTCGCATGATTCACGATTTTATCACCTGCCCGTCGAGGCAAGGTATGTTACAATGTAACGGCAAAATAAATATTTTCTTTACAACCTCAATCACTGTTCTTCCATCTTTACATAATGGCAATCAACTAAGAACCAATCCTTACAAACTGATTACAACTCCGACGTTCCATACTACTGTTTACAAATTAATTTCAACCGTTACAAAAATAAACTACCGTTACAAATTGGTGATCCCGACGTTGCACCATAACAGGTATTGATTACAAATTGATGACTCTACCGATACACACACACACACACACACACACACACATATATATATATATATACAGGGTGTCCCAAAAAAATGTATACACATAGTGGTTCGGCATAAGAGAACGATAGAATAAGTACTAGGCTTACAAAGAATAACAAATTTACAATTATTTAAGGTGTGTATACATTTTTTGGGTCACCCTGTACATATACATACATACATATATATATATATATATATATATATATATATATTATATATATATATATAATATATATATATATATATATATATATATATATATACATACATACATATATATGCCTGTGTTATTTTCCCATGGATTCTCCTCCTTGAACTATCTCTTATATAGCATAGCAAATACTTATTTCTTAACTAATCTTATCGCACCTATTTCATTCAATTTAACCGAAGTAAACTTAATATTATTTAGAACTGATTACAGAGGTAGGCTATAATTAATTATATACATCTATTAGAAACGAACTCCAGTCCTGTTCTTTTATCATTTAGTTACCATCAAATATCTTCTCTGTAATAACTTTTCTCTATACTACCCTTCCATTTCTGTCGTTTTATGATTGTAGTAGTGAAAATATAGAAGTACATTCCTTTTTCTTTATATTCATTGCTCTAGTATACTTTTAAACTTGATGACACTTGCGCCACAGAGATCTGTGACATTGACAAGTTTATTCTAAATCAAAGAAGGTAATTCGATATATCAGAATCAGTGGCGGCTCGTAGATAAAATTAGTTGGCTGTGCTGTTTCAGAAAATTTTTAGCCATTGTTTTAATATTGTATAAAAGGAAACAAACATATATTTGTACATAAACTTGATCGGTTCGAGTTTTAACCACTGCCGGGTGGTGTGTTTAATTTGTTCACTAAACGCTGCCGCGAATTCCCCTTTGTTTGTAGTGATGAAATGAGCTGTCTTTTTTTATATATAACTTTTTTTGATAAGGTTCATTTCAGGAACTGAAACATGTTTAAAAATTGTATAATACAGCAGCATTTTCGAACTTCATTCTTTACAAATATATATATATATATATATATATATATATATTATATATATATATATATAATATATATATATATATATATAATATATATATATATATATATATATATATATATATATATATAATATATATATGCTGGACTCTCTCGTCGAAGACGACGTATGAGTGTTCAGCTTTTTGCCGAACGACCTGCACAAATGATTTGTTTGTAGTGATGAAATGTTCGTTTCGTACTGTAGCTCACTCTCGCCATCAAATCGATGTTGTCTGAACAGATGCACGGTGTACCAAGCATCAGGTGTCCATGTAGCGATAGAAAGTAGGGATTAAAGACATCCAGAATGTCAAGTAAGGAAAATGAATATCCATTTAGGTTAAATACACAGATCATTCCATAAATGCTGTAAGTCCTAAGAGATTCACCAATCAATTAGTTGGTGAATTTATCACGGGGTATGATAGCAATCAGGCGAAAAATTGATGACGTTGTTACATAACTTTATTCAAAGTCACGATCGTTGCGAATACCTACACGAACTATTTCATCACTATACACGTTGATTTGTATACATAAATTCGAATCCTTACAATAATTAATCAATTAAATAATTTGTCCTCCACTATTCTCATCAGAGCTGAAAGTCATTATGGTAGATTTTTTTTAGAGTTTCCAACAAACATATAGTGAGGTAGCGCTGCATGGTATACAGTTACAGATATCTAGTATTCCCCCCTATCAAGACAAATCAAGATATAAAGATTGTAGATTCAGGCCAGAAACGGCGGCTCGTGTGTAGGCACTGTGGAATTGCAGTACCCCCTATTTCCATTCGATATTATCAATAACATTCAATATAATGAGTCCTTTTTTCTTTAATTCTTGGTTTAAACTTGGTCAGTATATAATCTTAAGCTTAATGTCAGTAATCATCCCTTGGTTTATGAAAAAAATGCAAAAATCCTTGTATAGACCTGTGCGCTTCATAGTTCCAGCGACGCGGTGTTTGGCTGTTGTGCGCATGCTCACATGCCCGAGATAGGAAGCTGCACGCTAGGGAGAGACAGCACTGTGATTCACGCAGTGCCGAAACTCGTGTGCTGGTGAAAGGTAGTGTTTCCTTTTGACTCTGGATGTGTTGTGCTTAAAAACGTGTTTATATTCTTCAATGTGATAAAGTGCAGATTTTGATTATTTGCCTGCTTCTAGCTACTGTGTTGCTGTCAGGATATGAAAAATTGGGTAGATTTCACCCCCTTATTTTGTCTCAGGTCTTCTATACTTAATTTAAGTACCCGTTGGATTGCACTGTCTATTAGGGGCTGTGGATAGTTTCTATTTGTGAGTGTGGTTCTAAGTTCCTAAGTTCCCAGATGACACTCGAGAAATATGGAAACACCTTCGCCACCTATATCCATAACAACTGGAAAAGATACCTCGATGACTGTTTCATCATCTGGGACAAAGGTATAGAGAAACTTGAGGAATTTAAAATACTATTAAATGGAATAAATGACAATATACAATTCACGATGGACAACAACGAAAAAGAATTACCATTTTTAGACATCCTCATTAAGAAAACCGGCAACAAAATAGAGAGATATCTACTATAAACCGACAGACTCTAAACAGTACCTACCCTTTGATTCATGCCACCCACGACACACTAGAATGAATGTCCCTTTTTGTTTAGCTAGAAGGATTTGCACCATAATATCAGACACAAACACCCGACACACACGTCTCCAGGAACTTAGAACCACACTCACAAATAGAAACTATCCACAGCCCCTAATAGACAGTGCAATCCAACGGGTACTTAAATTAAGTATAGAAGACCTGAGACAAACAAAACCAAAAAAGAAAGAACAATTAAAAACCCTTCCCTACATCTCTACACACAACCCACTCAACAATGAGGCCTTCAACACCATACTACAAAGCACAGCCCTACTAAAGGGAGACCCAAAGATGAACCGGATCCTCGAAACACACACCATCATTAAAAGTAAACGGCAACCAAAATCCTTGAAAAGGATTTTAACCAAGCTACACTGCACTCAACATCAACCACAAAACCAGCAGTTAGAAAATGTGGAAGGCCCAACTGCGGAATCTGTGTCATCTTGAAAGAAGGATCAGAATTTATACTGGAACAAGGCCACCAGTTCACCATTAGAACAAACTTCACCTGCACATCAGAAAACTTAATTTACGTCATAACATGCGCAGGCTGCAATAGGCAGTATATAGGCCATACAAAAAATAGCTTACGTAACAGGATGGCGGTGCATAAATCACAAATTAGAAACCCTGATTACCGCAAAATACCGGTCAGCGGACACATAGATAGATGTGCTGGAAATGTAAATCCGAAATTTACAACTAACCCGCTCTATAAATTCAGTGACAACGCAACCTTCACACAACGCCAAAATAAAGAACTATATTTCATAAAAAAATTTAGACCAAGTTTAAACACCCTAGGCCAAGAATACTAAAACAAAAGATAAGTCCTCCGAAAAGGAGAAGCAAAATTCCACCACGGCCGCTACTTTAAACAGACACTCGCTCTGACGGAAATATGCCTTAGTAAAAAAGGAAAAAAATTCTTTCGTGCAAATCTGACCCTGATACATACGATACAGCTAAGGGTCAGACCCGATTCTGATTGGTCAACAAGTTGATGACGTCTAGCTCTGCTAGAATGGACAGGATACAAACAGGGGACAGTCATTAGTCAGAATATTGATGACGTCCTTTTCTGCTTGACTAGTCACCTAACAAGTACAGACAGGGGGCAGATCTAATGTAGCTATAAGTCGTGATTGGGCAGAATCTGGATGACGTCCCGTTCTGCTTGACTAACGAAGCGACTAGTCAAAACAGGAAACAAACAAGAGGCAGTTATAATGCAGCGATTGGTCAAAATAATGATGACGTCCCGTCTGCTTGACTAAAGCCACCTAACGAAACGATTGGTCAAAACGTTGATGACGTCACGCTACGCTGGATTGACCACCTAACAGGCATTATAAAACCGAGCACTTCACAAAACCCACTAGAACCACCCAGCGAACATCCACCATGGGTCATCACAATTGCTTAAGGTAAAAATGAATTCCTCGCTCTTTCGGAAACATCAATCTTCTGTATTGACCGCTTTCCACCACTTGATCTGTTTTTTGTATTGAATACGTATCGCCACCGTGGGCCACTGCATCGAACACTTTGAACATATACTTCAAACTATATATCAACTATACATGAACTATATATCAACTATACATGAACTCTAAGATGTCTGACTCCGTTGTGTATATAAATGAATTTCTTGTGTTTGACGGCATGAGCTGTCTTTTTTTATATATAATTTTTTGATAAGGTTATTTCAGGAACTGAAACATGTTATAATGTATATATAAAATTAAAAATTGTATATAATACAGCAGCATTTTCGAACTTCATTTTTTACAAATATATACCTACTCGTATACGAGCTAATCCTATTATAATATTATATAATATATATATTATATATATATATATATATATATATATATATATATATATATATATATATTATATATATATATATATATATATATATATATATATATATATATATATATGTATGTATGTATATATATATGTGTGTGGTGTGTGTGTGTATATATATGTATGTATGTATATATGTATATCTACCATAATGACTTTCAGGTCTGATGAAAATAGTGGAGGACAAATTATTTAATTGATTAATTATTGTAAGGGTTCGAATTTATGCATACAAATCAACGTGTCTAGTGATGAAGTTCGTCTAGGTATTCGCAACGATCGTGTATGTATATGTATATGTGTTTGTGTGTGTGTGTGTGTGTGTGTGAGTGTGTGTGTGTGTGCGTATGTGTGCGTATGTGAATATATATATGTATATATACGTATATATATGTATACGGACGTCAGCCTGTCTATCTGTTTGTCTATCTGTCTGTCTGTATGTATGTATATTTGTATATATGTATGTGTATGTATATTAGTGTGTGTGTGTGTGTATGTGTGTGCGTGTGTGTGTGTGGTTTAGATAGAAACAGAGATGTTATATGTATGAAGAGTTAAATGATATTTTTTTTTTAAACATGAAAATGTTGACTAAAGTGAATATAGGTCTCAAACAAATACACATCCATCTGTTGCAGGACAGAAACTTAACCTTCTCATTTATTTATAGAATAATAATTTCTATAAATATTATTAAAAGACTTCTCAGAATAGATGAATATGGTATTCAGTTGGGTATTGAGAACCTATTCTATTGAAAAATAAAACTCCTTTAATAGAACTCATAAAAATCAATAAATCTTTTACTATAATTCTTATTTAGTTTTTGAGTCATATTTAAAAGCTAAGAAAAATTGAAGTCGAGTAGAAAAGCAGTCGTGATGATCGAAAAAATCTTTCATTTCATGCTATTTGATAACATTTCCGAATGAAACTAGTTTTAGCTGATTTTATTATCTTTAGAAAATCATAAGCAACCGGAATCTTCATGCTGCCATCAGTCTGGAAGCAATATTGACATGAAGCCGGATACATCCTTTAATCCCAATGGAAGAAAAGGAAAGAAAATATGATTGGCAGAGGAATTAAATTTATGAATTTTAGTAGGTAAAAAAAAAAGTATGTGTGCTCAAAACTGATTTAAAATTTTATTTTGCAGCAATTTCTGCTAACAGGAAGTAAGGCAGCAGAAACAGTAGAATATCAGAAAAAAAAATGCATTGCGACAAAATACATCACCACGGTCAGAAAAACCAAACGATCTTCCAAATTGTTTATTGCTTTACCTATGTAGAACTTGATAAAGAGCAATGGAGAATAGAGCAATGGGTTGCACTACTACTCAACAGTCACATAGAAGTACGGGTCGACGAGAGAATTTTGAAAATAATAAGACATGTATATATTCATATGCACATACATACACACACACAGATATACAAACACACATATATGTATGTATATAGTTGTATCTTTGTTTGTTTCATAGACAACGCTGTGAAGTGCTCAGATAGACAACCTGAAACGTTAGCTGTATATATATTTAAAAGGAAAATTCAGGTAAGTTCAACAATTTAAAATTATAATACAACATATACTCAGCCATAGAACCGGTGTATGCAAATTATTAAAATGTATTTAATGAATAGATTAAGTATATTGACATATATATTCAACGTATATTCTTTTATTCTTTTACTTGTTTTAGTCATTTGACTGCAGCCATGCTGGAGTACTGCCTTTAGTCGAATAAATCGACCCCAGAACTTATTCTTTGTAAGCCTAGTACTTATTCTATCGTTCTATTTTGCCGAACTGCTAGATTACGGGGATGTGAACACACCAACATCCGTTGTCAAGCGACGGTGGGGAGACAAGCACAGACATACAAACACACACACACACAGATACATGCATACATACATACATGCATACATACATACATACATACATACATATATACACACACACACACACATATATATATATATATATATAATATATATACGACTGGCTTTTTTGTCTATCAAATCCACTCACAAGGCTTTGGTCGGCCCGAGGGTATAGTAGAAGACACTTGCTCAAGGTGCCACGCACTGGGATTGAACCCAGACCATGTGGTTTGTAAGCAAGCTACTTACCATACAGTCACTCCTGCACATTAAATATATTTTAATAATTTGCATACACCGGTTTCATGGCTAAATATATGTTGTATTATTGTTCTAAATTGTTGAACCTACCTGAATTCTCTTTTTAAATATAATATATATATCATTTATGTATACATACATACATACATACATACATTTTGATGGCAATCCCTCAAGGTCAAGGATGATGGTCTTCGCGCAAATTTACTGGTGAGTCCGTAGGTGACCGATAAGACCAATTCTTGCTTGAAAAGATCGGTCGCAGTGCGGACATCTAGTGCCGAAAGGGAGAGTCGCACGTGGTTGTTGTTGGCGCTCCTTCCGTCGTTGTCTTTTCTCCTCCAGCTCTGCAGACCTTTTCGACTCGAAAGTCGCCGTTCCCTCATGGATGGTGGTTTTCCAGAGTGGTCTATTTTTTGCCGTTTCCTCCCAGTTAGTGAAGTCGATGTCACACTTTTTGAGGTTCGTTTTCAGGGAGTCCTTGTAGCGTTTCTTGCCATCTTTGAGTTGGGAGTAGAAGATCTGTTTGGGAAGTCGTTCGTCAGTCATTCTAACCACGTGGCCGCTCGATCTTAGTTGGCCTTTGATGACATAGGCTTCGATGCTGGTCATTTTTGCTTCTTGTAGCACGCTGACGTTTGTTCTTCTGTCTTCCCAGCTGATGTTAAGGATCTTCCGAAGACAGCGTTGGTGTGAAATTTCTCGAGCGTTTTCAGGTGGTGATATAGGGGTCCAGGTTCGGATGCGTAAAGGAGGGTTGGAATAATGACTGCTCTGTACACCATGAGTTTGATTTCGGTTCGGATGTCCCGATCAGCAAAAACTCTTGTTCGAAGCTTGCCGAAAGCTGTTCCTGCACACTTCAGACGGTGCTGGATTTTATCGCTGAGGTCTACCTTTGCTGACAGATGGCTCCCAAGGTAGCAGAAATGGTTCACATTTTCCAGTGGAATTCCTTCGAGTTAGTTTTGATGGGTAAGTGGGGCGGGGTCAGTATTATTTAGGTGCGGGTTACCTCATTTAATTAAGCACATTTTTTCTCACGTGTGCTTCTCGTTTTACAGATGTACATACATACATAGGTATGTATGTATGTTTGTATCTCGAAGGATACATCTCGTTTTACAGATGCACATACATACATACATAGGTATGTATGTATGTATGTATCTCGAAGGATACATACATACATACATACATACATACATACATACATACATACCTATGTATGTGCATCTGTAAAACGAGATGCACACGTGAGAAAAAATGTGCTTAATTAAACGAGGTAACCCGCACCTAAATAATACTGACCCCGCCCCACTTACCTATCAAAACTAACCAATCTACCACAAGCAAACCTCTACGCAGCGAATTTACCAGTGCAAGAACAAAATCTTAATGTAAGAATTACCACTTTGTTTACATTACCATCACATGTGTATCAATCATTTTCACATCCTAACCGATGCATCTATCTATATTCGCATTCTGAAGAGATTTACTTACTCCAGTAAATCGAAACGATCGTAAATACCACCCTCATCTCTGCTTCTTACTTCTTTGTTACGTATTTAATTAAAGACATGCCAGCGTAAACCACGAGTTTCCCACTATTATTATTATATCCATTTAATAATGTTGGGTAGGCAAGAAAATGATTTCGCTTTTCGCAAATAGAGTTACAATTTTTTAAAAAGATTTTTGTGAATGTTATGATTTTTTCCTTTTGACATTTGATAGCCATTACTTTTAGCTTACTTTAGAAGTAAATTGCACGTAATTTCGTTTACAGCTGTTAGTATCAATTTTAACATGGAGTGCAAAAGTGAACATTTTCACCATATTTTGCTTTTTTATTCCCGTAAAGGCAAGAAAGCTGCCGAGGCTCACAAAGAGATATGTGGAGTTTATGGTGTGGATTGCTTAACAGAACACACATGTCAGAAATGGTTTAAATAATTCCGTTCTGGAGATTTTCACTCAAAGATGACCAACGCTCTGGTCGATCTACTGAAGTTGAGGATAACCGAATCAAAGCCATAATTGTATCTAATTATCATATAACTGTGTGCGAGATTGCAGAGAGGTTATATGTATCACACACAACAACTGAAAATCACTTAAAATGTCTTGGTCTCGTTAAGAAGCTCGATATTTGGGTTCCACATAAATTGAAAGAGATTCACTTAACATAATGAATCAATATTTGTGATATGCATCTCAAACGCAATGAAATCGACGTTCTTTTGAAACGAATCATCACTGGTGATGAAAAATGGATTGTCTACAATAACATCAATCGAAAACGATCATGGTCCAAGCGTAATGAACCAGCACATCAAAAGCTGAATTGCAGCAAAAAAGGTCATGCTGTCAATTTGGTGGAATTAAAAAGTTGTATATTTTGAGCTGCTTCCAAGGAACCAAATGATCAATTCAGATGTTTACTGTCAACAACTAATGAAACCGGAGGAAGCAATCAAAGAAAAACGGCCAGAATTGGCTAATCGTAATGGAGTCGTGTTCCACTGTGACAACGCTGGACCACACACGTCTTTGCTAACTCATGAAAAATTAGTGAAGCTTGGGTGGGAAGTGATGCCACATCCACCATATATCCCTGATCTTGCACCATCAGATTACTATTTATTTCGAAGTTTTCAAAATTCTTTGCATGGTAAAATTTTCAATAATGATGATGACCTCAAATCACACTTGCTCCAGGATTTGGCTGATAAAGACCAAAAGTTCTATTTGCACAGAATAGTGAAGTTGCCAGAATAATGAAGTTGGCAAAAGGTCATCGAACAAAATAGAAAATATATAATTGACTAGCTTAAGGTGACCCGCTCTACGCGCGGGTAAGAGTGTGGTATATATAAATGTATACAAATTATATATATATATATATATAAATACAGATATATACACTTTGTATATATACATTATATATACATATTTATATATAGATACACACACACACACACACACACATATATAAATTAACCCAATAAATATCTGATTCATAATATTTGTTCTCATGATTGTGTGGTGTTTGTGGCGATGATAATTCTCTGTATGAATGCAGACAGACGTAGAGAGAGAGTGTGTGAAAGCGCTGTGGAAGGCAGGGAGGAGAGGGGGAGATATAGAACGCCATTTGACGAAGTTATAAAGAGAAAGTGAAGGGGAGTTAGACGCCGTTATCGACGTTATATATAGAAAGTTATGGGAAGGGAGGAAAGATAGTGAGTGACGGAGGAAGACAGATACATAAGAGAATGAGAGTCGACTTGTCAAAGTGCGTTTTTGGCCCTAGCAACACCTTTTAAGATAGGGATTTCTAACCTAGCCCACTGGCATCCTCAGCTCATTTTACATGTCCCTGTAAATTTTGGAGTTAATCCGACGGGATGTAGTGGCCTTTAAACCGTTCCAGACAAACAAACTTTTCGCATTTCAGTTTTATAAATAGAGATTAAAAAATTACTTTTATTTCACACTAAAAAACACGAAATTACTTTCTTGCCAACCTAATATATATGTGTGTGTGTGTGTGTGTGCGCGCGTGTGTGTGTGTGCGTGTGTGTGTTTGTACGTACGTGCGTGTATGTGTATGTTTGTGTGTGTATGCGTGTGTTTGTGTGTGTGTACGTGCGTGTGTATGCGTGCTTGTGTGTGTATGCGTGCTTGTGTGCGCGCGCGTGTGTGTGTGTAAGTGCGTGTGTGTGTATGTTTGTGTGTGTGTGTGTGTGCGTGTAGAAGACGCATTGTTCAGTGATCAGAGCGTCGGGCTTACAATCATGAGGTAGTGAGTTTGATTCTCGGACCGGGCTGCCTGTTGTGTTCTTGAGCAATGTGTATTTTACGTTCCTCCAGTTCACTAAGTTGTAGAAATGAGTTGCAACGTCACTGGTGCCAAGCTGTATCGACCTTTACCTTTCCTTTGGATAACATCGGTAGCATGGAGAGGTGAGGCTGGTATGTATGGGCGACTGTTGGTCTTCTATAAAGAACCTTACCCAGACTTGTGCCTCGGAGGGGAACTTTCTAGTGCATCCCATGGTCATTCATGACCGAAGGGATCTTTACCCATTTTTTTTTATATATAATAGAATAGGAAATAGAAAGTCAGTGATACAGTATTATATATTTGGGAAAATGAATAGAAATGGCTTTGGCTTATCTGATAATCTTTCCATTTTAATAATTATATGTTTATAAATTATTTGATTTATATAAACATCTAATTATTAAAGTGGAAAGATGATAAAAAAAGATATTTCTATTAATTTTTTTCAAATATATATATATTCGTTAGAAAAGTGCTCCCACGTGGATAAGAGTTGTTTTGACTCTTATTCTTAGCAATGCTGGTGCTGACTACCACCGTCAGTCACTTTAGTGACGACTATTCTTGTGCCTTTCGGTTGTAAATCGCAAATAGTCACTTTAATAATTTATAATTCTCACTTCACCATTTTCGAAATCAGTCAATGTTTCCTATGGTGTTAAGGTGAGTTAAGTTTTTAACCCCCGGCGGTGGAGTAATGGGTCACTGATGAAGATTAATCAAATCTGAAAT
>NC_043000.1:87690739-87740739 GCF_006345805.1 Octopus sinensis
GAAAACAATAGAGAAATGTGTTGGGGGCACTGCTGTTAACAGTGGTTCTTGCAGATATGCCCTCAGTTAAACAGACAGGCATACTTACAAGCTATGTAGATGGTACAAATGTATTACAGGTGATAAATAACCCTGGCAAGGCTATGCTTATGCAACATGACTTAAATGCAACATATAAGCTGACTGAAGAAAGTAATATGCAACTTAATTCTGAAAAATCCTTAGCCTTCCACTACTAGCACAAATAGTTAAATGCAATGCAGACAAAATGCATTGTGCTACAATGGATTTCAGTCTCAGAGTCACAATCAGTATGTGATTAGTGTGGTAACATGAGTAATAATGCATTTTCACATGCATATCACAAAGGAAGTGATGAAATGTAGATGGCAATTTGTAAGAACTCTCTCAGTCTATGGTTTTCAATGGCACTTTGGTTTTCAAATCCTGCAACTACATGAAGGACGCTCTATCTCCCGCATAGGTAACTCTGTCTTTTGTAGACAAAATCTATGCCCCAACATCTGATTTTACATATCCCTTTAACTCCTCAACTGTTTTTATTGACTTAAGACTTGTTTCCTTACACAGTATTCATCATTATCATCATCGTTTAACATCTGCTTTCCATGCTAGCATGGGTTGGACGATTTGACTGAGGTCTGGTGAACCAGATGGCTGCACCAGATTCCAATCTTGATCTGGCAAAGTTTCAACAGCTGGATGCCCTTTCTAATGCCAACCACTCCGAGAGTGTAGTGGGTGCTTTTACGTGCCATCGACATGAGGGCCAGTCAGGCAGTACTGGCAATGGCCACGCTCAAATGGTGCTTTTTATGTGCCACCTGCACAGGAGCCAGTCCAGTGCATGGCAACGACCTCGCTCGAATGTTTTGTGGCTTTACATCCTTTATTTAAACACACTGCTTAGACATAAGTATACTGTGCTATTTTTGATTATGTATCTGCTGACAGTGTACAAATTTACTGATATATTTCTACTTTTGGTATTTGCTTTTAATATATGTCATATTTTTTTTACTAAGAGTTCATTGCACTCTTTACAATGCTTTACTTCCTTTATATACACTTTCCATCCGTCTCTGATTTTATATGAATGTATAAATCAAAATCAAATCAAATCAAATCAAAATGGATGAACATCAATGGAATTTGTATCTCTGTGGTACCAGTGCCGGTGGCACACAAGAAAACCATCCGAACGTGGCCGTAGCCAGTACCGCATCGACTGGCCTCCGTGCTGTGGGCACGTAACAAACACCATCCGATCGTGGCCGTTCGCCAGCCTCATCTGGCACCTGTGTCGGTGGCACATAAAAACACCATCCGAAGACCCGGCAAGACTAGTCAGGCCATAACCCGTGGCCCCTACCTGGGACGTAGTCAGTCCACCTGTGCATACCTTCCTTCTTGTGACACTTGTGAAGACCTGTTGAGGCAAGTGAAAATCAAATCAAAACAAATCAAAGTAGATGAACATCAATGGAATTTGTATCTTTGTGGTACCAGTGCCGGTGGCACACAAGAAAATCATCCGAACGTGGCCGTAGCCAGTACCGCATAGACTGGCCTCCGTGCTTTGGGGACGTAACAAACACCATCCGATCGTGGCCGTCCGCCAGCCTCATCTGGCACCTGTGTCGGTGGCACATAAAAACACCATCCGAGCGTGGCCGTCTGCCAGTCTCGTCTGGCACCTGTGTCGGTGGCACATAAAAACACCATCCGAGCGTGGCCGTTCGCCAGCCTCGTCTGGCACCTGTGTCGGTGGCACATAAAATCACCCACTACACTCTCGGAGTGGTTGGCGTTAGGAAGGGCATCCAGCTGTAGAAACACTGCCAGATCTGACTGGCCTGGTGCAGCCTTCGGGCTCCCCAGACCCCAGTTGAACCGTCCAACCCATGCTAGCATGGAAAGCGGACGCTAAATGATGATGATGATGATGATGATGATGATGATGATGTATGTCTGGTCTATTCCGTATTTGTTACTTTCTCTATCACCCTGTCTTCTCATTTTTTAACCTACTTCATTTAACCTGGCTCTCATCATTTCTTTCCTGTAGACTGTTACCACCCTTTTTCTTCATTTTATTTCCTCTGGCATCACTCATCTCCCAAACATCTCACTCTTATTCTACTTTCACACCACACCAACCTATCCACAATAACACTTTCTTTATGTTCTTTTTCTGCAACCATGGTATCAACTTCTATATTCTGTCTCACCAGAGAATAAATAACATGATTGAAATGTCAGATTACTCACTTTTCATGAGAAAAGAAAAGAACAAAAATCACCATAAAATTCACTGTAATGTATTTTTCTACTAACCAAATGTGTGCGCATTTGTATGTTGTGGGTTTTTAGTATTAGGCAACCTATGATTGGTGGGAATGGGCAAAAGAATATTTCCTCAAAAAGGCATAGCAATTGTATCTTTGGATGTTGAAGGAAACAATATTGATATGAAAAACGGAATGTTGTTTTTGAAGTCTCTGTACTTGGAAGCAAGGCAGATTTTGCATGAAGTGTCCAAGTTTGCATGTACATGAAAATTGTGTACAGAAGGTTGGGGAGGAGTGAAAGATGATATAATTTGCATGGGAGTAGGAGTTGTTGGAGACAATTGCAAATAGGCTGTTGATTTTATCCTCATCATCATTTAACGTCCGTTGTCCATGCTGGCATGGGTTGGATGGTTTGACCAGGCTGGCATACTCAAAGGCTGCACCAGACTCCAGGCTGATTTGGCATGGTTTTCTACAGTTGGATGCCCTTCCTAACGCCAACCACTCCAAGAGTATAATGAGTGCTTTTACATGCCACTGGCATGGGTGATGTTTGCATGATACCAGAATGCTTTTATATGCCACTGGCATGGGGGCCAATTGCGTGACACCAGTATCTGTCATAACAGTGATTTTGCTCAGCCTTTCACTCTGAGAGAGAGAGGCCCTTTGTTGCTAGCAGGGGTAGGAACTCTCTGAACTTTGCCCATTCTAATCTTATTCTCACAGCTACACTCTTGAAACATCTATCTCCTCTACTAACTTGGTCACCTAAGTAATGGGAGCTATGTACTATCTCTAGCTTGCACCCTTGGCAGTTGATAGAGTCTATTTTCTGAGTTTATGTACCTGTGCATCTTCCACATATAAAAGCTAGTTTCCTTATTAACCTTCCTCTGATATTGCTGCACCTTTTATGTGTCCAAAGCTTACATTGGATGCATCTTATGGAGTTTCACCCAACACATTTTCTATAGATTGAGCAGAGCCATCTACCCGAAGGGATTTGTGATTTGTCTGCCTTCCTACTTACTAAGACTTTGGTTTTTGCTAGGTTAACTCTAAGGCACTTCCATTCTAGGCCTTGCTTCCATACATGAAACTTCTTCTCTAGTTCTGGTAATGACTCAGCTATAAGAACAAGGTCATCAGAATAGAGGAGCTCACAAGGGCAGCTTGTCTTGAATTCCTCTGTTATTACCTGAAGGACTATAATGAACAAGAGGTGGGCTGAGCACTGATCTTTGGTGAACCGCCACTGGTACACTGAATTCTTTGCTGTACTCATAGCCAACCCTCACCTTACTGGTAGCATCCCTGTACATAGCTTGTACAGTTCTCACCAATCACTCACCTATCCCTAGTTTTCACATTGACCACTAGGTAAGGGATTGGGGCTCCTTGTCAAAAGCTTTCTCCAAGCCAACAAAAGCCAAGTACAGAGGTTTATCTTTGGCTAAGTATTTTTCCTGCAGATTCCTCACCAGAAAAAAAACATCAGTGGTGCTTCTCCCTGGCACAAAACCAAACTGCATCTCACCTAAGCTAATTCACTAATTAGTTGGGCTATGACTCTCTCCACAACTTTCATCACTTGCTTCAGCAATTTGGCACCACTGTAATTATTCCTATCTAAGGCATCACCTTTACCTTTGTAGCAGCTGACTATGGTACTGCTATACAAATCATTGGATATGACTCCTTCGTGAATTACCTGATTTACAATATGAGTGACTAGATCATAAACCTCGGCGGAGATTCCTGATAGGCCAGGGTTTTTTCCTGTCTTCATATCCTTAATTGCTTTATCTCCATGGAACTGTTGATTTGGGTAGCTGGTCCCTCAATTGGGTCAACATTTGGCAGACTCTCCTCCTCCCACTCATTCTCTACATTCAGCAGTCTTTCATAATGACATTTCCAAGCCTCTTTCTTTGCAGAAGCATTACATGCAAGAGCACCCATAAGTATATATTTCTCGCCTATGACATCGTGATTTTCTCTTACACACTGTTTTGCAATCCAAAACACTTCAGTTCTTTTGGTTCTCACATCACTGAACATTGGCAAACTTCTTTTTTTGCTTCTCCCTTGGCTAGATATACTTGTCTCCTAGCATCCCTTCTCATTGATACAGTATCCTGCTACCTCCATTCTTCAAAGCCTGTTTCTTAGTTCTAATGGCCCTGTCTACTGCATCATTCCACCACCACATTATCCTAGGTCTGGATGGGACTTTGCAACAGCCACAGATTTGATCTGTAGCACCCAGCAAGCTGTCCATCAGGAATTCCCACTTGCCCTCTATGTCACAAGTCTGTAGCACCACCTCCCCTTCATCAAATTTCTCAATTAGGCTGTCTCTAAATCTCTGACCATATGAAGGGTCCTTCAGCTTCCAAATCCTTCTTTTCCAGATTGGAGTCTAAAGTCACTAATGACTAGTCTATAATGCTGGGGTACATTCTTCACCAGGCAGGGTCTTTTATTTAGGAGCAACCATGCATCCTGCTGTTTGGTGAGAATGTAATCAATCTGGCATGCACAGACACCTGATTGGTAGGTTATCAGGTGGTTGGCTGGCTTCCTGAAGTTCATGTTGCAGATCAAAAGGTTATTTGCATTACAGAACTCCAGTAGCCTTGTTCCCTCATATACACAATAGCCCTCATGCACACCATGGAAGACACCAAGCTGCCGTCCAACATGCCCATTGAAATCCCCAGCCATGAAGAGATCATTGTCACTCGTCTTTGAGGTAGCCTGCTTGAGGGGCAAAGGCAGAGATAATTGTCACTATACTGTTCTGTAAGAATAGCCTAAGCTTAAGCACTCTATCACCCATTTTGGCTACCTTTATGACCTTATCCACCAATTTATCTGCAAGAAGTATGCCCACACCACCTATCCTGTCACTGTTACCTTTCCAGAAGATTTTATACTGATGTGTTTTGCCTGTGAGAAACCTGGTTGAAGCTCCTCTCCACCTTACCTTTTGGATGCAACATGCATTAAAACGCCTCTGGGAAAAGTGTGAGGGAACATAACTTAATTATAGGTGCCCCACCAATGTTAAAAACTGTATGTCAGAGAGGTCTCCATCAGTACATGGTATGATTATACAATCTGACAGGAAGCTTCCAATCCAAGAGACAGAAAACTGGTGGAACCTACATACAAAGAGTTCAGCTAAGAGTTCTGCGTGCCAGACAATAGTGAATAGCTATTGGCATCAAATGTCAAGTGCAGCAACATTGTTTTCATTAGTGAAAGGCTCAATGGAGAGTAATACAGGAGAGTATTTCCAGTTGACCTTCTTATACAGAAGCCATACTGACAGGAGATTAAAGGTGTTGAAGAATGTTGTTATTAATGATTGCTTCATCTCCATTGAGATGTTGGAAGGTAAGGTCAGAGCATTTGCCCTTTATGGAAATGTGACACACAACAACAAGTTTCTGAAGATTATTTTTTTCAGCATCTGCTAAGTTAATCGTATATTTATGAATAGCATGATAATATTTTAAGAAAGATATGAACTAAAATTAGTTAAACAGATTACCACCATTAATCTCGAGATTATATCTCTTATCTTTTACTTATTTCAGTCAATTGACTGTAGCCATGCTGGGGCACCACATTGAAGGATTTTAATTGAATAAATCAACCATGGTACTTATGTTTTTAAAGTATGGTACTTATTCTATAGGTTACTTTTGCTGAACCACTATGTTATGAGCGTGTAAACACACCAAACCTGTTGTCAAGCAGTGGTGGGAGACAAACACAAAGACATACACACACACAAAGATATATACATATATACATGATAGACTTCTTTCAGTTTCCTTCTATCAAATCCATTCACAAGGTTTTGATCAACCCGAGGCTATAGAAGACGCCTGCCTAATGTACCATGCAGTGGGAATGAATCCAGAACCATGTGGTTGGGAAGCGAGCTTCTTACCACATAGCAACACCTCAGCCTATTTACTGATTTGGGGCAACTGAAGGAAAAGAACAATATTTTGGGGATAGATTTTATTTCCAAAATATATTTGAAAGAGGCATTTTTATTTTACTTTATACACAACAAAAACAAAAAAATTGGTAATTCCTCAGGAAGTTAGATGCTAACTTTATATGAAAATGTTACTCTTGTTCTTTTACAGTTGGTTCAAGTAAATCTTTAAAAACTTTGTTCCAGACTGATGCCCTTTTGAATTCTTTGGTATTCCGCAGGTTGCACAAACAATCTGTAGGAAAAAAAATGCACATAATGGTATTAATATTTAGAAAAAAACAAATTTACCAAGAGTTATGGAATATGAAGTAGAGATTTTCTTTCATAAGTGAAGTATTTGAGTTGTGAAAGAAGATGATTGTGGATTGCAATCTGCCATGAAGTTTCACTAAAACGTAATATTTAGCTCATTATGCAATAACTATAATTATATCTTATATGAGTATGAAGCATTAAGTAATGCTTAATTCTATTTATTAAAACCTAAACTCATATAATAGTTCTACAATTGGCTCATCAGAGGTGCAGCAAAATTGTTGATTCATATTAGTTAAAAGCTAATTATCTAGAAAATAATTAATGAAATTTTTGAAGTTGATAATTAAAAGAACAGGTTTAGCATGTAAGGATTGATGAATTTTACCATCTTACCAATGTTTGTCTTAATTAGTCCTAATATTTGACTAATTGTCAAATATTTATCAGCTGTATTTGTGGTTCAAATACAGTAAACCATTTCTGGACAAATGAAAGATTAAAAATAGTTACATTTGAATTCTCTAATCTGGTATGCGATAACAATATCTTCAAATGTATAACTATAAGTCTCACCACTTTTTATCTACACTGACAGTTTCTTAAGAACTTAAGAATAAACTTGATAATTAAATTTACGTACAAAGATAAAGGTATAGATTATGTCCAAGAGACAGGAATATCTGAAATTGTTGGTTGTTGGCACCAAATTGAGAATCAGTGATTCATCATCATGAATTTTAATCCTATGCCTCTACTTTGATATAAGTTATTGTATATCTTCAAAAGTATATCTATGTCACCACTTTGCAACTGTACTGAAAACCTCAAGGGAATTAAAGTACAACAAATTAAATTAATGTTCAGAGATAATAGTAAATATTGTGTCCAGAGATAAGAGAAACTGAAAGTGTTAGGTGCTGGCACTAAACTCAGAACCAGTGATTTTAAACTTTAAACTCTGTCTGAATTGATTTAACTTCTTTACATTTTAGAATTTGTAATATAAACCACTATATCAATCAGAAACAGCAACTAACATTTATCAAATTTTACTATAATTTGACAGCAAAATAAACATTGATAGTGTGGTGTCATGACCAGAATTTAAAAAAAATGGAAGATATTTCATGAAAATCAAGAAAAGACATCAGTTCTAAAAACCCATGTGTATTAAAGAGAACTACAAAGATTTTACAAAATGCTCAATAAAAATTTTGGTTTGTAACTATTTAGCATTCAATCTTGTTAAATGTAATAATTATTTATTTACATTTTTTAATTAATCCTGCATTATGTTGTAGCTTTGAGATTTTGATGAAGTGATTGTATATTTTTGCATAATGATGTTGTAGGGTAGGTGTGAGAGGCTGGATCTGGCCATTTTGAGCTTCAAACTGGTAGAATATTTGTGCTGGATATAGCTGGTTTAAATGCTGAAGGGTTAATGTCTAGAATATTTCATTGGAAGTTAGGTACTTTACTATGAGTTGCAGGCAATAATAGGTTTAAGAAGCAGAAAATAATACATATAGAACACTAATTAATTATAAATATATAAACGTAGGATAGAAGTAATATAATAGAATATCTTATTTCATTTGCACAAATTCATTTAACCTCACTATCATGACATTCAGAAGACAAAATCATGTATAAGTGTTTTGGCTTATTTCTCGTCTTCTGTATGTATGTTTTATCTTTTATTTTTAAATGTCAAAGTTCATATAACCAAGTCTGCAGTAATGTTCTTGGTTGTAGATAGGTAGGTTGGTAGGTAGGTAGGTTGGTAGGTAGATAGGTAGGTAGATAGGTAAGTATATATGTATGTATGTATGTATGTATGTATGTACGTATAGATATGTACATATAGATATATATCGATATATGTTTAGATATGTAAAATAAATATTATTATTTAATTGAATGCCACAAATCCATTTCCAAGTGTATGTATATATATATATATGTGTGTGTGTGTGTGTGTGTATGTATATATATGTGTGTATGTATACATATATATATATATATATAATATATATATATATATATATATATATATATAAACACATACATACATATATACATATCTAAACGAACATATCTATACATATCTATATATACATATCTCCATACATATGTACATAAGTATGTACATACATACATACATACATACGTACATATGTACATATGTACGTATGTATATATGTATGTATATATGTATGTATGTATATATGTATGTATGTACGTATAAATCAGAATTGCAGCTTACCAAAATTGGAGCAATGTTGCTGTCTTTGCAATATATTATATGAATGTTTGAATGAATATATGTTTATTATCATCATTTAACATCTGTTTTCCCTGCTGGCACTAGTTGGATGGTTCGACAATAACTGCCAAATCAAAAAACTGCATCAAGCTATGTTGTCTGCTTTGAGGAGATGGTGATGGGGATTGTACAACAAATCACTAGTTGTCTCAGCCTTTTGTCATCTCCAGTATGAGGATCAATATTGGAAGATCATTTTCCACAATTTTGCTTCATATTTTCTTGGGTCTTCTTCTTCCAAAGGTTTCCTTCACATTTACAGATTGGCACTACTTTAAGCAGGTGCTTTCATCCTTATACATCACATGACTTTATCAGCACAGTCTTCTCTCTAGCACACAACATTTGATGCCACTTATGCCCAATTTTCTTCTCAATGCTTTTACACTTTGTAGCAGATGCACAGTGCATTGCACTTCCAGTGAAGCATACTGGCTTCATTTCTTTCAAGCCATTGCATATCCTCTGCATGCACTGTCCATATCTTACTGGCATGTGGCATAGCTGTTCATACACAGGAATCATACAATCTGCCTTTTATGCTGACGAGAGGCCCTATTTAACCAAAAAAGGTAATACATGTATGGACAGATGGACATTATAAATATAAATATGTGTGTGTACATGTATATATATATATATATATATGTATATGTATATATATATATATATATATATGTATATATATATATATATATATATCATCATCATCATCATCATCATTTAACATGTTTTCCATGCTAGCATGCAGGCTGCACACACACAGAGGAGCTGCACCAGGCTCCAGTCTGATCTGGCAGTGTTTCTACAGCTGGATGCCCTTTGTAATACCAACCCCTCTATGAGAATAATTATATGTTTACAAGGGCTGGATAGGCATCTCCAACATGCTACTCCACACTGATGATGATCAAAGACTCAGAAACTAGACTCTGGCTGCTGCATTAGCTGGGTGGAGGTGCTTATCTTCCTTTGTAAACATAAGGACGAAGGAAATGTGTCAAGGCTGACAGGAAGCATTGCTGCTTCCTAGGGCTAAATAGCAGTAGTATTATTCCCTTCATGGGACTGTCATATTAAGTTGACAGCATACAACTACTTTATCGTATCACTACTGCATAAATCTCTCTGAGAGATTTAGAAATGTATTATTTCTATTTTTGAAATCAGTGAATGTATTTCACTAAAATAATTATATGTTTACAAGGGCTGGATAAGCATCTCCAACTAGCAAGCTATGCTACTCCAGAGCTCTTTTGAGTTTTGTTTTTGAGAAGCAAGACCGAATGATGCAAGACTGTCATGTTGGGCAGAATGAGAAATGATGACATGAAAGCGTATGTGGAGATTGTAGAAACGCAGGAAGCAATGAATGGAGGAAGACTGAAGCATCAGTAGATAGAGTGGGATATAAAGAAGTTAAGAAAATACAGCAATATGGAGAAGTTTGAGGAAGAATTAACAATACTTGTTATGCTGGAAGAAGAAAATAGAAAGAAGAACAGTTAAATTTCGAACCTTTTCAAATGAAAACAGAAGGATAGAGAGAGTACCAGAAAATGAGATTGAGACACTAATTTTGAACAGCATAGAGGAGAAAATTGTGTTCATAAATAAAGGAAAAGAATATGGAACTGTAGAGGTAACTTTTAAGAAAGAAGAGGACGTGGTAGCTAACAGCAAACAAGTAACAGAAGGCAGAAAATGGTCACTATTACCCAGCATGATGGGAAACACTTTAATAAGAGCCAGAGTGGGAAGACTGCTCCCAACGATAGAGCCAGAATGGGTGATAGTGGCAATTTTTGGAGAAAAGCTACGAAAAGGTAGCCTTGATTTGGAAATACAACTAGTCAGCAAAACTGAATGTAAAAATTTCTGGGGATACGGCATTGAAATAATCGGAGCTGTAACCCCAGAATATTACAAAGAAGTCCCAGAAATAATAGCGTTACCAACAGGAGATAGATTAGACATAATTAATTATGACAGACAGACTACCCAGATGTTATAGGTGTGGTCTGAGAGGCCATAAAATTAAAGACTGTAAACCAGTCGAGGAAGTGGCAAAGGAAGTAATGGAAAGTATTATAGAAGAACAAAGACAATGGGCAGAGGAACAGGTGGAGAAGGAAAAAACAGAAGAAATAAAAAGCAGAAAATGGGAAAGGAAAAAATCCCAAACAATAATGGAAATAAAAAGAAGCAAAAACAAGGAAGAGGCAAAACAACATGAAACTAAAGTTATGGAAGAGCTAACAGCAGAGATGTCGGAAGAGGAAATAGAGATACAAAGGAATGAGGAGGCAAAACAGGGGAACCAGGAGAGATACGCAAAGAGAGAATGAACAAGTACAGTTGAACAGAGATACAGATGAACACAATTTTCTCCTTTATGCTGCTCAAAATTAATGTCTCAGTCTCATTTTCTGGTGCTCTCTCTATCCTTCTGTTTTCATTTGAAAAGATTCAAAATTTAACTGTTCTTCATTCTATTTTCTTCTTCTCTTCTTCTGGCATAACAAGTATTGTTAATTCTTCCTCAAACTTCATGAACCGGAATATGAGAGAGTGCAGAATGTGGAGTTGCAGTGGAGAGAAGAACCAGAACGGCGAGTAGGTGAAGGAAGGAAAAAGCATAGAGGAAAACAAAAAACGGAGAGAAACATAACGGGAAAGGATGAAAATGATAAGTAGAAAATAAGAAGGAAAAAAGAAAAATGAACATAATAAATTGTAATAATGAAAACTTGATGAACAGACAATTACATTGTAAAAAAAAAAAAGAAAAAAGAAAGAAATATAATTCGTAAAAGGACATATATGAACGGTAGAACAAAAAATTAAAGAAAAGGACACAGTTTCGCATTGTAGCAAAGCTAGCATAGATGTAAAAATCAATGTTTTTTGTAAAGTTTTTTTGTAAGTTTAACAAAGTAAGTTCTATGTACAGATAATCACAGTTCATCTTGCAGTAAGGGCAAGGTGACTGTCTCATTTACATCCTGTTTATATTCATTTCATTTTCATTTTTACATTTGTTTTGTGTCCCTGCATGTATTTTGTATTGTCCCCTCTATATAATCAGGCCATTGTGCCTATAATAAAGAAATAAAGTCATGCTACTCCACACTGATAATGAGCAAAGACTCAGAAACTAGTCTCTGGCTGCTGCATTAGCTGGGTGGAGGTGCTTATCTCCCTCTTGTAAACATAAGGATGCAGGAAATGTGTCAAGGCCGACAGGAAGCATTGCTGCTTCCTAGGACTAAATAGCAGTAGTATTATTCCCTTCATGAGACTGTCATATTAAGTTGACAGTATACAACTACTTTATATATATATATATATATGTATATATATATATATATATTATATATATATATATATTTATATATAATGTCAGGTCCTTAAGAATGAAATGCCTGATTTTCTTATGCACTACGTTTGACAGTCGTTAACTCTAAAGTTTTATCCTGACAATTCTTTGTTTTACAACACTAAAGAGTTAGATCATCATTTTCCAAAATGCAATTCATGGTGTCTGATTATATTGTGAGTTTTCTCTTATAAATCCTTTTTTGTTAACCCATGGAGAGATAAAATTTTTTTTTGTTTACGAATATGGGTTCTGTTGTGGAACCAATGCATCTGAGACAGCTTGTAACATCAATGAGGTGTTTGGTGAAGATGTAGCGAATGAGTGCACTGTACGTCGATAGTTTGAGAAATTCTGGACTGGTGACTTTATTCTTGGAAATCAGCTCTGTAGTAGACCTGAGGCCAAAGTGGGTAATGAAGAGCTGGAAACTGTAGTGGAAGCGGATACATCTCAAACTACGCATGAACTAGCAGCAAGGTTTGATATTTTGATTCCAACTGTATTGGACCATCTGAAACAAACTGGCATGGTAAAGTAGCTGGAACAAGTGGATACCACGTGAATTGAACAAGCATCAAATGACACATCCTCTTGAAACTTGCTGTTCTTTGCTGTCATGGCATAAAAGTGAACCATTTTTTGCATTGTATTGTTACATGTGATGAAAAATGAATTCTTTTCAATAGCAAGCATTCTGTACCATGGTGTCTGTTTGGTGGCACAGCACTGGTGTCACCCACTACAGCTTCATGAGACCTGGCAAGTCAATTACAGCAGATGCATACATCAACCAACTGGATGAAATGATGAGTGAAATTGCAATTAAATAACTGAGATTGGTCAATAGAGACAGTCCAATTCTCTTGCAAGACAATGCTCAGCCACATGTTGCACAAAGAACGCTACTCAAGTTACAGGAACTGAACTTGGAAGCACTCTGTCATCCACTATATTCACCAGACCTTGCACCAACTGACTATCATGTTTTCCAGGCATTAGACAACTTTTTGTAAAGAAAAAACTTCAAATCTGAAGAAGATGCTAAAACAGCCTTTCATGATTTCATCTCCTCTTGCTCTCCAGAATTCTTTGCTGCCAGCATAAATAAGCTACTGATAAAACTGGCAAAATTGTGTTAATAATTTAGGTGTATACATTGATTAACTGCATTGCTTTTCGTTGAGATAAAGTAAAATAAACTTTCAGTTCAAAATTGGACATTTCCTTCTTAATGACCTGATATATATATATATATATATATGAATAAAAAAAAAAATGGAGTTAACGCAGGTGTAATCAAATATTTTTACTTTTGACACATGTTTCGAAAATTCCACTGATACTATTCAAAAGAATAAATGGTATAAACAATGCTGCCCTGGTAACTATTTATTTTTTTTTTCCGTGTTAATTGTTAACAAGGTAAAAATACACCCATCTATTTATATATATATATATATATATGCTTTGTGTGAATTTATGCATGCATGTATGATTTCCTGCATATGTATTTATATATGTATATATGCATATATGCAGATGCATGCAAAACACACCAATGCAGGCATATGCATTCATTGTTTTAAAAAATATTACTTTAAAGCATTACTTAAATAATAGCACAAGTTCATGAGGAAAGTTATTAGTGTGACCTCACTTGTAAGAAGTTTAAAACATAGAATATTCCCAGAAGAGCCAGCAATGAAATGAAAAATTAGAGTTTGAAGCACTTGAGTATATGTAGAACTTACATATACTCAAGAAATAATACTGGAACCATTTCATCACTGATTAGGAAACATATATAATGTAGCTACTTGACTAAGTAATTCATGAAAACGAAAAATAAATCCTACAAAAGGTTGAAAGATACTCCAAAAAATATATTTAAGCAGGCCCTACTTTATTACATAATTTATATCCTACAGAGTGGCTTCCAGCTAAATATACAAAATATGTACAAAACTCAATTATAAGGCTTAATCAAATGTACACAGAGAATAGACTGAATTATAAACAGTACCAAATTATTCTTTCATATTCTGACTTCCTTTCCCTAATTTATGAATATCATACTAATAGTTAATGTTTGTTCATGCAAAACAGAATTACACAGAATATGGGACTTGGCTACACAGTGTAAAGGAATGGACATTTTCATAGGACTTTGAATTCTTTTTTCACTTTCCAGTGATGACCACACCATCCCCGTTTTTCTTATTTCTTCCATCCTACTTCCTAAAATTGACATCTTTGAAAGGTCAACAGCCCTTGTGAGAAAATGTGTTTATTTACAAATATGTTGATAGGTGTACAATGGAAAGAGAAAAAGAAATATGCTTGTAATGAAATTTCAATGAATCAACCATATCAAATTGAAAAGAAACCACTCTCTCTCTCTCTCTCTGCCCTTTCCCCATCCTTTATTATTATTATTTTTTTTCTCCTCTTTCTTGATTGTCCTGAAATCTTTCTCTCCATCTATTTCCCCACCTCTTTACTTTCCCCTCTCTCTCTTTCCTTGCTTTTCCAACAAAATAAAAACAATATTTTCCTCTTGTAAACAAAGCAAAAAAACATCCCATTCATATAAATGAATAACGAAATATACTGTTTTTACCATTTTGATTTTGTCTTGACAAGTTCGAAAAACAAATGAAAGTGCTAATAATGGATTATCCAAAATTCTAACTGCCTCCTGTTTCTCAATATATATATATATATATATATATATATATATACATATAAACAACTTATAAATAAGGGCAAACGAAATAATTTCTAATGCCAAATATGTCGAAAATTGGACATATTGTCCATTACCATATAATTTTTCACAATATGCATGCATATTGTGAAAAATTAGAAATTTTTTCGTTTGCCCTTATTTATAAGTTGTTTATAATTTTGACCATTAAAGGTATTTTTTAATATGCTGGCCATTGATAAAATTTTTTTTTTCGAAAAAAAAAAAAAAAATTATCCTACATTAAATATATATATATACATATATATGTTCATGGTTTAATAAGTTTTCTTTACAACCACATCATTCTGTGTTTCTTCCATATGTGCATTTCTTTAGGTGAGTGTGCTCTTGCTGAGAAATTTCCAGATAAACCAGTGTTGTAAAATAAAAATACTTTATCCCTCCACCCATGTTGCAGAGATTCCCTTACACTTTGCACTATCCCCATTGGAAGTGCAGTTAACCAGGGATTGGCTCAATGATATTGGTCACAAAATACAGAACATAAAAAAAAAAAACCTAGTAATTATTTATGTTTTAGCACCCATCTTAATTGCTTCTCTTTAAAAGTAAAATGGAAAAAACTGTTATAAAAGGATTGAAGAACAAGGTTGGATAATTTCTAAATTATCTGTCAGTAGGAGAAATTAAAATAAAGGTTAAAAAGAAAAAAAAAAAAGACAACTTACTATTTAGAATTCTTTTAGTTTGAGGTGTGATCTTGTCATCTGGTAGTTCATACATAATTAACAACCAGTCAATAAACTGAAATTATACAAATAAGATAATATAACAGTTAAACAAGTTGGATGTGATGTAAATGGTACTTGTGAATTGTAGTTTTGTAGTTATATTTGTTGATGCTGCCATATAAATGGTACCCATGAATCATAGTTGTGGTTGTTGCCAGTACGGTATAAAAGGCACTTGTGAATTATCATGACCGTTGTCAGTGCCATGTCAATGACAACCCTGCATTGTAATTGTGGTTGTTGTTGTTGCTGGTGTCATGTAAATGGTGCCCATGCTGATGGCATATAAAAGCACTTACTACACTCCTAGAGTGGTTGGCATTAAGAAGGGCAACCAGCCATAGAAATCATGCCAAATCAGCCTGGAACCTGGTGCAGCTCTCTGGCTTGTCAGTTCCAGTTAAACCATCTAGTTTGTGCCAGCATGGACAGTGGACATTAAATGATGATGATGATGATGATGATGATGATGATGAATGTGAAAGGATGCTGCTTAACCCTTTCGTTGCTGTATTTATTTTGAGATGCTCTGTGTTTCTTTCAATTACTTTAACTATAACAAAGAATTTAGTAAAATAACTTCATTATCATTAAGCCAGTGTTAGGAACATAAATTGTGACTAAGGTTTGGTGGAAGATTTTAATTCAAAACTTATGAAAAGAAGACATTTGTATTACAAAGCCAGAGCCGGTTTCAGCCGGGTTGGTAATGAAAGGGTTAAATAATCTAAGAAAATAAGATGAAAATTTGATAATGACAATGATGATGTATGTGATTTGGAGATGACTCCCTGATTAATATAGTAATTATGATGATAATGTTGTTACTGATGGTGATAATAAAGTAAATGTTAGTCTGATTTGCAGTGATATTCTTTTACAATTTATTTTATTTTACTCTACATTCTAAAAATGGTTTAGGTAGGTTAATTTTAATGCTAAAATAATCCGAAAAAACATTGTATGCAATAAATCTACATTTTCTAGTTAAGAGTATTAGATAACCTGATCCATGTTTTACAATATTACAGTTCTATAACTAAGAGACAATATACAGATCAAAGAATAACTAAATAGTATAGGGGTAGCTAAAGTAGACCACCTATATTTTACTCTAAGGTTTACTATTTCTGCTGCACTGTTAAAGCTTCAGGTTATAAGCATCACTTTATAATAATAATAATAATAATAATAATAATAATAATAATAATAATAATGAGGAAATTATTGTATACAGTGCTCAGGTGCACTACAACTTGTCAAAAGTGTGTGTAAAGCATATGCAGTAATGTACAAATGTCTGGAAAGTGAACAGTGTATGAGTCAGATATATGCTTGTGTGTGGATGGAGGGGTGAAAATCAGGTGTAGTGTTGGCAAATCTCAGGAAGCATGGAAGTTTTGAAGGATGCAGTGCTCTGACAACAAACAACTGATGCCAGCAGTTTGTTCCATACTTCAGCAACTCTTAGCGTGAAGAAATGTTTCTGAAAGCCATGGGAGCTGTGCTGTTTTCTGACTCTGTAAACATGTTCACAGGTGCTAGACAGGTGGAGTTTGAAAAGGTGCTCAGAGTTATTGTTAATAATTTTATGGGTGTCTGCCATGGTTAATAATTTTATGGGTGTCTGCCAAGTCAGCTGCCAGATGTTGGAGTTTCAATGTATCCATACCCAGGGAAGTAAGGCGTTCAGAATATGGCAAATGCCTGATGGCGGGTATTCTCTTAATTGCACGTCACTGAATGGTTTCCAGATGATTAATATCCTGGGCAAGATAGGGGTTCCAGACCAGTGATGCAAATTTTAGGTGAGGCCACACCATCGCTAATGAAATAATTTTGTGTTCTAATGCCAGACACTAACACTAAAAGTTGACATCCAAGTAAAAGTCCAAAATGTTTAATTCTAATTCAAAATTCAAAATGTTTCTTCACTGTTAAACATAAAAATCCCAAATCTTTTTCTGGAAAGTTCTTATATTCTAGTTTAGTGAAAAATCTATGGATAACTAAAAGGTTTACAATGTTCAGATTATGTAAAGGAAGGGTTTAAAATTAATGTCAGAGTTAATATTCAATAAGAAGCTTTGGTTTTAAGCAAATATCCATCAATATACAGTCATATACTCTGTAATCTTGTCATTGAAGCTATTATAAAAGAAACTAAGTTGGACATAGTGGGTTCTCTAAACAAATAATTTGGCTCTCATGATGTAATCAATCTAGAAGCAGTAAAATTTTGAAATACAAAAGTGATGTTGCCTCCAGTAAAAATGGTTGAAAGTGGGTAAGATCAATACAAAGTCATTTACTAGTGTTCTAGAGTGTTCAACACCATTGGGAAAATAACTATGCTTCTCACATATGTGTGTGTGTGCACGAAGAAAGTGAGACAGTAAGAAAGAGAGAGATGATAGAAGTTTAGTTTTTTGTAAACATGAACTATAACAGAATTTTACTCCAACTAAAAATCAATACTATACACCTTAAGCAACTATTAACAAAGGCAGCCACATACTGAAGACAATGAATCACACTACTGGCCTACAGGAGACAACAGATTAAGTTATATTACTTAAAAGACATAATTAGTATAGGTAAAGAATCAATTATTGTACAATGTCTAGAATACAAAGTTTAATGACAATGATATATGGCAGTGAACATTTGAGAACTTAGTGATGTAATAACAACTATAAGCATGTGGTAAGCAGTACAATGGACAAATATAGGATCAGTGAGTTATCTAAAATCAACTATAGGAGGTAAACTTTCACAAATGAAATGAAACAGGGATAGCATGTTTCAAAATATGGTGTTGTGATAGAAATCTAAGGCCAGTACAAAAATGAACATTTTATATTGGTAACAGTGATGGTAGTAGTAATAATTCTGCAATTTAAGAATAATAATATTGATTGTACACATACAGTGGAATAATTTTAGGTAAATAATGTTGAATGAGTAGAATAACAATAAAAATGGTTGAATCATAACAAAGTGTTGCAGTTAGTGTACATGTAGGAGTTCACCAAGGATCAGTTCTCAGCTCCCTCTTGTTTATCATAGTCCTCCAGGCTATAACAGGAATTTAAGACTGGCTAACCTTGACCTTGGTAGAACTTTAATTCAGGATGTAACGATGAGCGAAAAACTGCTAAGTATTTTGTCCAGTGCACTAATGATTCTGACAGTACATGGATTTACTAAAGAAATAAACATAAAATTTGGTTTAGAAAAATGTGCCAAAGCAACTTTTAAAAGAGGAAAACTAGTTAAGAGTAGCAACATCACACGAGATAAAGCAAATGAAATAAGAGAATTAGACCAAAGCCAGACATACAAATGCATAGGAATCAACGAACCAGATACAATACAATGCACACAAATGAAATAGAAGATAAGAAAAGAATACTATAGACAAGTTAGCTTAATATCGAAAACAGAGCTCAATGTGAAAAACAAGATAATAGGTATCAAAACTCTAGCTGTCCCTGTAATAAGTTACAGCAACAATATTCTTAACTGGGTTCTAAATGAACTAATCAAAATAGACAGGAAAACAAGAAAAATAATGACAGGATTTAGGATACATCACCCAAAATCTGACATGGAAGGTGGTAGAGGCCTTATACAGTTAGAAAACTATGATAAAATAACCACCATAGGACTACAAAAATACCTGCTTCAGAAGCAAGGAAAGTTAATATAAATAACCACAAAACACGAACAAAACAAAAAACTGTTTTCAGTCTTTAAGGAAGCTGACAAATACAAAAAAGAAATCATAGTATCTAACAACTAGGAAGAAATAGAAGAAACAACAAAAGCTGTAAAACAAATGAAATCCAAACTAAAACTGGAACAGCAATGGATCATGATAAGACAATGGCAAGAAAAGCCCCTTCATGGCAAATACTGGGTTAAACTAAACAGAAAAGAAATAGATAAAGCCAAATCCCAACAATGGTTGAGAAGATCAGGACTCAAAGCAGAGACTGAAGGATTTTTAATTGTAGTACAAAGTCAAAGCCTCCCCACCAAAAATTACTAAAAACATGTAATAAAAAGAAATACAAATAACTTCAGAATATTTGGTGATGGAGAAGAAATAGAAAATCATATTGTCTCTGGCTGCCCAGTCCTGGCTAAGAAGGAATATATTCACAGACACAACAGAGTTGGGATCTATATATACTGGAAGTTATACCAACACTATGGAATAACAACAGAAAATAGATGGTATAGGTACATGCTAGAAAACGTCACAGAAAATGAGAAAGCAACCATACTATGAGATATGCTAATACACACAGATAGAAAAATTAAGGTCAATAGGCTGGATATAGTTGTCAGAGATCAATAAAAAATGCTTTCTAACTGATGTATCAATACCAGCAGTTGACAACGTTTCTCTAAAAGAAACGGAAGAACTTTCAAAATACAAAGAACAGGAAATAGAGGTAACTTGAATGTAGAGTCTAGAAACAGAAACAATTCCTATCATAGTTGGTGCATTAGATATGATAAAAAAAATATTCAGACAAATACATAGCAAAAAACACCAAGACTAACAAGTGTATATAACATACAGAAAATAGTAATACTAGGCACCACACACAACCTATGTAAAACACCTTCAATACAGTAACAATAAGAGCATCACAACAAACCACAGCACATACCCAAAGCATACAGAGCTGTGGTCAGTAGTGCAGTGAAAGTATGTGATAAAAATAAGACTACAGAATAATGATGTTTCTGCTGTGCTGCATCTGTAACAGAGTGGATGAAACCATTGCCTATATGATGAACGAATGCCCTGGACTTGCCCCAAACCTCATCATGTTGTGGTGACATGACCACATAGTGAAAGTGCTGCATTGGAAACTGTGGAAAAAGTGGGGGCAAGAGAGAAAGAGAGAGGCAAGACATGGAATAAGTACAAACTGCAGAGAGTGACAGTGTTGGAGACTAGCAAAATCCTCTAGAATTTCCCAATCCAAACCGATCAGGTGCTAGTTGATGTTTTGTGCCCTTTTGACCCATGAATAGTCAAGAAGGAAGGTGAAAAAATAGATAAATATAACCCTCTTAAGTACAAAATAGCCCAGCTAAAGAAAATGAAGATGAAGATAGTGCCAATTATAAGAATAATCAGGAAAGTACCAGATAGTTGAAAAAAATGGATAGCATGGTACCATAGGCTGCAGGTAGCAAGCCTGCTACACATGCAAGACTCCAGGAATTCCAACAAAACCTGTGATAAAAAGAAAATAATAATATAGTCCTTTATGCAAAAGTAAAAGGTCTGAAACTCTGCGAAAGTGAGCTAGTTGATGACATGAACCCCAGTGCTTGACATGTACTTATTTCATTGACCCAGAAAAGATTAAAAGCAAAGGTGATGATGATGATGCTAACAGTGGTGGTGGTGATAGTGGTTGTTGTTATGGTAGTGGTTTGTGGTGGTAAAAATGATGGTGGTGGTCTTAGTGATGAGGATAATTTGAACCTTAACTATTGATAAGGAGTTCAGTGGCAAACCCAAATATAAATAAATCTTGGTTAGAATTTCCAATCATGAGTGTTCAATAGATCAATCAATTGAAATACCAGACTCGTAGAATTAGCACGCAAGCGGCTGAGTATTCCTCACATGAAATCAAATAGGACACAGTGTGTGTGACAAAGTTGAAAAATTTGAATTACAGATACAATCCATCCAATGGCATTCCATACAGTTTCCATCTGCTCAATTTCACTCTCAAAGTTTGGGTTGACCTGAGGTTATAGAGAAACACATTTGCATAACATGCCATGCAATGGGATTGAACCTGAGACTACATGATTGTGAAGTGAACACTAACCATTCAGCCATAAATGATACGCAGAAAGTTTACTTATATAAAAGACATTATTTAAAAATATATAATTCATAGTATCCTTACAAAGACTTCAGCAAATTATCAATTTAATTTCAAGTGATAATTCTAAGTGATTAATTTAGAAGGTAAGAAAACTATTTTCCATTAATTATAACTCAAGCAATAAATATTATCCTAAGAGTTCTAATAATGTCAAGCTAATAGCAGCTAATTACAACAGTGAAAATATATAAATATGGAAACTTGCCATGTTAAGTACTGCTTTCCAAGGTTCTTGAGTTAAACAAGTGACACAAGTTGGCAACAACTGGAGCCAATAATTGGGTTGATGCTTTAAAGAGAGAGAGATTTCCTGCATTTTTATACCATCTTGATGTTTTTCGACCAAATCCACCATAAATGCTGGATGTTGACCAGATATTGTGCTGGCTATAGATGATGTCCAACAACAAATGGCTGCTGAAACTATCTGAATTGCAAAATCTAAAGCCTGCAAAAAAAAAAAAAATTCAACAGAGAATAATTTATTAATTCATAGACACAATATCTATAAATAATTTGAGACATAAGATACACCTTTTTTTTTCCTAATAGACATATAACTTTAGATTCCCTGAGAAACACTATGGTTACACAGCAGGTTTTAGTTCATCATGATCGTAATATATATATATCATCATCATCATCGTTTAACGTCCGTTTTCCGCGCTATATATATATATATATATAAATACAAAACTAGTTACCAGAAATAAGACATGCCTGGTGTAAGCTATGGACACATGAGAGGTGCAGCAATATCAAAAGAAGGCTATCTGGGAAAATAGATTTTGTGTGTGGCAGATGCACAGGGGCAATAAATACTGAAAATGTGCAGAAAACAGCTTCCATTACATACCAGGGGGGAAAAACTAGAAGTAGTTGATAGCTTCTGTTACCTAGGTGACCAAGTCAGTACTGGGGGTGGATGCTCTGAGAGCATAGCTGCTAGAATAAGAATAGCCTGGGCAAAGTTCAGAGAGTTCCTACCTCTGCTGCTAACAAAGAGCCTTTCACTCAGAGTGAAAGGTAGAGTGTATAATGCATGTGTGCGAACTGCCATGCTACATGGCAGTCAAACATGGGCTGTGACTGCTAAGGAGATGTGTAAGCTTGCAAGAAATGAAGCTAGTATGCTCCGCTGGATGTATAATGGCAGTCTACGTACACAACATAGCGTAGGTGCTGAGAGAGAAAAGTTGGATGCAAGAAGCATCAGATGTGGTGTGCAAGAAAGATGACTGTGCTGGTATGGTCATGTGTTGCGTATGGATGAGGACAGCTGTGGGGGGAACCTGTGGAAGTAGTAGACACAGGAAGATCTGCGATGAGGTGATGAAGCATGACCTTTGAACGTTGGGCCTCATGGAGGCAATGAAAAGCAACCGAGACCTTTGGAGAAATGCTGTGCTTGAAAAAATCCAGCAAGCCAAGTGAGACCATAACCGTGGCTTATGCCAGTGTTACATAACCAGCCCATTTAAGAATACCCTTCAATTATTGGGCAATATACTGTACTTGAGAAGATCAGTTCAGTCAAGCGAAATTAGTCGTGGCCAATGCCAGTACCACCTGACTGGTACTCATGCCGGTGGCATGTAGAAAGCACCATTCTAGTGTGGTCGATGCCAGTCCCACTGACACTTTATACAAGTGTCTTCTGGTATAGCCTCAGGCTGGTGAAAGCCTGTCATGTGTGTGTGTGCGTGTGTGTGTGTTTACGTGCTTGTATCCCCACTACCACTTGACAACCAGTGCTGGGGTCAATTCGCTCAACTAAAAATTCTTCAAGGCAGTGCCCCAGCATGACCGCAGTCTAATGACTGAAACAAATAAAAGATAAAAGATACTAATACAATACACCCTCATAGGCTCACCTTGCATGTAAAATATGGAGCAAAACATTATAATAACACACACCACGAAACAAAATTAGATAGGAAAATTCTAAAGAATACATGTGTACTCTAAATACTAGAGGAGAATACAGTCAATAAAATTCCCCACAGATATAGAGCATTAATTGTGGAAGCCATATGCATATTGTAATACAATGCTGAAATCAACATGCAAACATACACACCAAAAAGTTAATGTGTGGCTACTGACATAAAAACCTGAAAGTCAAAAATTTGACAGCAGCAAGCAAATCAACACATGACTGCTGATGTATGGAGCTAATGGATAAACATGATTTGGCAGGAAGTCTGCGGGAATTCAACTAGTGTATAAAGAAACAAAATAGATGCCAAATATATTCAATTTGCGAGAATAAGACTGTGAAGGTCTGGAAACATTGAATATGAATTTAGGAAATTTATTGTTCCAAACCAACTGTAAAAAAAACTAATAAGAAAATACTAAAAATATAAACTAACTAAAGATAAAACATGAACACAGTTTGTATTTAATGAAACATTTTCTTTTTATATAACTATCAAACTTTAGCCTTACTGAAAAAAATAAATAAGGTTTTTTGTTGTGAGCAGAAAAAATTGCTAGTTTCTAATATTAGATCTTTATCAGAGAAAAGGACACACATCTCTTGTCTTCTGAGATATTAATGGCTAATAGTTGTTTATAGTGTGTAGAAACTAGGATTCAGTTAAACTGGTCAGTCTAATTTGCATAACAGTACATGCACTGACAAGGTGCATTATTTAATTCATAGTGTCATACATAATACAAAATTAAAAATATTTTAAACTACCAGTGATAATTCAATAAATATGTGGTATCAGTCAATTATTTATTTCTTATGATATGACATTAGCTAAGAGAGTGGGTAAATATCTGGTGTCTTAATGAGGAAAACATGGATTTGAAATACACAAAGACAAGAGAATCATTAATTGACCAAGATTTTTTCCAACAACTACATTTGTATGCTGTCTACCCATGACAGGTAAACTCCCATAGCAAGAAAGAGTTGTTGTTAGAGATCACAACTTCTTTTCTTCTTTTTTGACTTAATGTTTTCAAGATGAAAGGAAAGGAGGAACCTTCAAATCAGTCTTAGTCGAGATGGTTACAATATGTTAGACTAGGCATAAGCAAACTTCTTGAGACGTGGGCTGCATGTGATATGATGCTTCATCAGTTATGTTGTACTACAAATAAATTCAAAGTAATTTTTTGTTAGACGAGCAAGTCAGAAAGTCCTATGGGCTGCATGTAGTAGTTTGCCCATGACTGCATTAGACACTGTAAAAGACATTCAAATGCAGGGAGATGGCATTAAATCTGGTGACCATTAAGAAGAAAAATAGTCCCTCCAATGGGCTTCAGCACATTTTCCATCAGTGTAAAAGGTTTTGTTCAACAGAGGAGTATGGTAGAAGATGCTTCAATAATGATGCTTTGCAGTGGGATTGAACACATGCAATTGTGAAACTAAATTCTCAACTATGAAACCACATCTGTGCCAGTGTTGAAAATTGGAGGATATTGCTTTCGTAGGAAAAAAAAATGATAAAAGAAGAAATCTGAACAAAAGGATATACAAGTTTTGACAGTTTATCAATTACTACTAACAAAAACAGTGGCAAGTGCTAAATATTTGAATATATTCAAACTTACTTCACTAGATAAAAATTGTAGATATGTAACTGGCAAAACATTATTAATGCATGTGGGAATATATTAAAAAAGAGAACAAAATATAAATAACAAACAATATAGCAATTATATTACAACTTGATTTTTGTATTAACAGAAAGACATATTCAGCTGCGATTGCACTGATAAAAATAAAGACAGATATGTTCAAATCATGCTAAGAAAACAAAAAAGTCAGAAGTAATTATAGACAAGAGTTTGATGGGGCACGACAGAAAACAAACTAGTTGGGAGATGGTGAAGAAGGTAAAAGTGTGGTTGGGGGATATGGCTCTTGGGACGAGTGGGTGAGGGAAGTGAGGGTGTAAGGGTGAAACGGTGGTAGCAGAGGTAGTGTGCTGAAGGGAGTAAGGAAAGAGAGGCACTAATAACAGGTGAGTGTCTGTGTGTGTGTGTGAGAGAGAGAGAGATGGATAGATAGATAGATAGAGGGAGAGAGAGAGAGAGAACAAGTAGTAGCCATGGATGTGAGTAGAGAAGAGAAAGAAAGATGATGTCAATAAGGAGTAATTTGGTAGAGAGGGAGTACTGAAAGGTGGATATAAGAATATATCTGATGTAATCTGTTATTACATAGACATCATAATAGGAGAGAAAGAGAGAGTGAGGGAGAGAGAGAATGAGAGAGAGAAGGAGAGAAAGAGAAGGAGAGAGAGAGGATGATAAGGAATATGGTAGAAGAATTGCGTTTGGAGTGATCTATTGTGAGCCACAATGCAAACTCTATTGCGACTGAGCAATACACATAACAGTTCATGGAAATAAGATCACCTGAAGGTTCTAAGTCAAGTCTTTATTGGAAGTGGCATTTCAAAAAAACAGCAGGAGGACACCTAAGAATCATGACCTCAGTGAGCCTGGCTTCCTTAGAGTGTCAAGAACTAATGGGCTGAAATACTTGCTTGATAGTTCTTCCACTCTTTGTTTTTTGCTCTTGTTTTAGTCATTTGACTGCAGCCATGCTGGAGCACCGCCTTTAGTTAAGCAAATCGACCCCAGGACTTATTCTTTGTAAGTCTAATACTTATTCTATCGGTCTCTTTTGCCGAACCACTAAGTTACGGGTATGTAAACACACCAACATTGGTTGTCAAACGATGTTGGGTGGGTGGGGAACATAGACACACAAACATATACACACACATACATATATATGTATATCTATATCTATATCTATCTATATATATATAGTCTACGTAAAAGAATGGCCCTGCACAGAACCCAGATAAAAATTCCCCAAAACAGAAAAATAGCATTCAGCCAACACATAGACATTTGTGTTAACAACAAAAATCCAAGCTTTAGGATTTTTCCCCTCTACCAATTCAGGGACGATACAACCTGGAGCCAACGAATTAGTAAAGAAACTCTCTTTATTACAAAATACAGGCCCCACTGCCTTAGAATAACACAAATACACATGCAAATATTAAATTCCTAAGAATCCATTAAAAAACAGCCCCAATCACTGCTATAATCCATAATGTGCCAACTTTAAGTCATTTAACATTTCACTCATTCTTATTCTCCCTTCTCTTTCTTCTTCTTCTTCTTCTCCTTCCTGATTTTATCACTAATGCTTTTTAGAATAACACCTTTGCAAATTCTATAAACAAAACATTCAAAAGAAATATTCTCATGAATTGAACAGCAACTGCTAGCAGCCACTGACAATTCAAAATACTACAATCATGGCACTCCCAAATTCTTCGTTTTCTTCTTCGCTACCAAGAATTCACAACCCACTAGAGTAAACAAGAGAGACAGAGACAGGCAGAAACAAGGAAAATGCCACTTCTATTTGAACACTATACAAATATTCCTTTAAAAAATTTTTCTTTTAATTTTTCTAAATTTAGTTATTTAATTGTTACGGTTGAAAAAGTCTCAATGACTGAAACCGGTACTGAAATGTTCTTTATAAAATTATTTTAGCATTTTCTATCTTGACTTGTTTTTCCATATATATATATATATATATATATATATATATATACATATATATATACATATATATGATGGGCTTCTTTCAGTTTCTGTCTACCAAATCCACTCACAAGGCTTTGGTCGGCCAGAGGCTATAGTAGAAGACACTTGCCCAAGGTGCCACACAGTGGGACTGAACCCGGAACCATGTGGTTGATAAGCAAATTACTTACCACACATCATCCAACCCATGCTAGCATGGAAAGCGGACGTTAAACGATGATGATGATGATGATGACAGCCACTCCTGCGCCTATGAAGATTTCTCTAACTGTCTGCTCTCCTCATAGTGAGTATCCACTTACTGACCTTTTTTTACATGAGTAGCGCAGTTGTGTGACTAGGACAAGGGGTAGGTGGGGAGACAGTGAGTGATAGAGAGAGATGATAGGGTGTCACTGATGTGTAGCAAATGGAGATTGAGCAGGAATGCAATGAACAAGAGGCTCAGATTACCAGATTAAAAAAAAATATATATAATTAATATTAGAGTAATTTATAGTTCTTCAATGAAAATATATGTCTTTGTCTGCACAGAAAGTTCCTCTTAGGTAAAATACTGTCATGGAAAAAGTTGTCAATTTCTCAGTGATAACTAAATCATAAAGACTGGAAATTTGGTAATATGTTTTAAGACAATTCACTATTTTCTTTCTGATTTCAATATTTGTACATTTTGACAGTTAGTGTCTGCACATCTACATGGACATCTGAAAATAACACTCAGTAAAGTGAGTGGTGAATAAAAAGGAACAATGTAAGGTAGAAGGACTTTTTAGTCTTGCTGGGGACACAGCAACCTTTCTAATGCTAGTGTCATGATAAAAGTGATAGGAAGGATATCCAGCGGTAGAAAACAAGAACAACATCATCATGATTAAGCATCCATGTTTCATGCTGGCATGGGCAATATGGATTGATAGGATCTAATGAATCTGAGGTCTTCATCATGATCCAATGTCTATTTTGGCCATGAGTTCTATGGTTGGATACCCTGCCTAATACCAACCACTTTACAGCATGTACTGGGAGCTTTTATCATGACACCTGCACCAGTGGGGTCACTATGCAGCTTAAGGACTGATCCCTTGCAACAGAGTGGGGCTACAGTGATAAGGAGGAGGTTTTATGCTAGGAGATGAGGGGTTGAAGTATGAGAGATTAAAGTATGTGAGCAGACAGGTATCATTATAGACGAGAAGTTGAGAGTGACTGGGGTGGAGTAAGAAAAAGATGATGTAGTGGTGATGAAGTGTCAGAGTGAGACCTCAAAGAACATAGTGGGTAGAAGTGAATGGGGAAAGGAAAACAGGGAATGTGGGAAAGTAGAGTCATCATCGTCATTTTGATATCTTTTCCTTGCCTGCATGAGTCTAGTGGAATTTAGGGTAGATTCTCTATGGTCAGTTGCACTTCCTGTTACCAACAGCATAGATACTTCCCCATGGCTGGGCATGCTTTCGCAGAAGACTAGGAACAAATGACACCACTTGTATTCAGATGACATTCATAAACAATGTCAGGAGAAAGAGACATTAACATACCCTCCACACACACACACAATACATGCATATATTTTCCACTGCTTGACAACCAGTATTGGTGTGTTTATGTTCCCGTAACTTTAGCAGTTACGATAGAATAAGTTGCAGGCTTAAAAAAAAAAGTCCAGAGGTTGATTTATTTGAATAAAACCCTTCAAGGCAGTGCCCCAGCCTGGCCACAGTCAAATGACTGAAACAAGTAAAAAGATAAAAGGTATATTTAGACACAGTGGGCTTCAATCAGTTTCCATTTACAAATGCTACTCACAAGAATTTTGTTAGCTGGGACATACCTAGATGTCATGTAATGAGACTGAACCTGCATTTTAACTAAAGTCAGTGACTGATTTCCTCTGTTGGGGTTAAAACTTGTCTCTTCTTTTGAGTTCTTTTAGTTAGAAACCCAACTGAAAGAACACAGAGAATTAAACGTCAACAGTATTTTCATATAAGCTCTGAAATATCTTTTAAAGATTAGCTGATCGGTTAAAAAGCTTACTTCCTGACTATCTGATTTTGAGTTAAGTCCAACAGCATAGCAGCTTGGAAATTATGTCTTCTATTATAGCTCTTGTGAGTAGATTTGGTAGGTGGAAACTGAAAGAAGCCTATTGTATACATGTGTGTAAGTGTGTGTGTGTGTGAGTGCATGTGCATGGCTGTTCATGCCTTCTTGTTTTCAACATCACTTGATCATTGTAAAGTAATGTTGCCATAATCCAAGCAGTGTCATTCATTTTCAATATTCTGTGAAAACATGTCTGGTCATGAGGAAATAATACCTTTCTTGCAAACAGTTGAGGTTTGGCAAAAAGAGGGGCATCTAGCTGTAGAAAATTTACCTCAATGAATTCTCTCTGACCCATGCAAGTATGGAAAAGTGGACGTTAAAATGATGAAGACAGTGCTTAACTTCATTCTCAGGATGAGATGCGGAGGAGGCATAATTCCCCACTTCTCAAGTGCAAGATGCTGCTCTATCACAAATTATGTTGTTAGATGATATGTTGTAAGATGATATGTTATTAGATGATGTTGTCTATTTACAATAGTTAAATGACTTGGGGCAATGTGGAACAGAGTGCAGTGCTCAGTGACACCACAAAATGCTTGCAGTGAGTCTGAATTCAAGATCATATGATCGTATGCCATGAAGTTCAGTAACTCATGCACTTATTCATTCCACTTCTACACAATATTTAAATGATAATAATGAAGATGATAGTGATATTGATGATAATCTTAACCCTTTAGCATTCAGATTATTCTGTCAAATATAATGCTTATTTATTCACATGACTTGATTGCTTATTTTCAGAAGGATATTGTAAGGTAAGTGCGAGAGATTTCATCTGGCTGGTTTGAACATAAAACAGGTAGAATAGACAGACTGAATATAGCTGGTTTGAATGCTATAAGGTTAATGATGAGTGATATAGTGATAATGACAATAGTGTTGCATACTATGCAATCAGAAAGATCTATTTGCTACTTACTATATTTGATTTCATGGTAGCATTTAGCAATTGAAGTCCACCAGTAGCTAGGTTGCGAACATGGCCAATTAGTTCTAAAAACCATCCCAGACGATTTTTGATGTGAGTTTTATTCAGAGAACAGATATAGAAGCACTGTGATAGAAACAGGAGGCAGAAGCTGTAAAGCTCTGGGATACTGAAATAAAAGAGATACTGTTATGATAGAAAATGAATAAGAAAAATATGGATATTTAAAATTTTCATTGAAGTATAAGACAAATGCTTACAGAGGACATATATATATATGTACATCATACATGTACACACACATATATATGTATATATATTACACACACACATATTATATGTATCTACTTATGTTTACATGTTTATATATATAAATGTGTGTGTGTACATATTTCTGCTCCCTTAGAACCAACATCAAGTAGGCTCAACTTGCTATCCAGGTCCTCGTTTAGGCTCTGCTTCACATTGCGCTGATCCAATTTGCTGATGTTTGGTCACTTGCTTGCTGGTTTCCCTTATGGTCACCACCTTATTCAAATGTCTGACACACAACTCCCTAAGGGACTGTTTTACAGTGAACAGGCAGAAGGCAAATGCATGGAAAGTGGACAGAAAAATGCTTCAAGGATACACTCAAAACCTCACTGAAGAACCCCAATGTCTGGAAATGCAAGCACAAGACAGCCCAGCCTGGCTACACTGCACCAACAGAGGTGCCACCTCCTAAGAACAGAATAGGATCACAGGAGCACAAAGAAAATGTCAACTTTGCAAGTCTGGAGCCAACTCCTTGCATTCAGTTCCAGAAGACCACCAGTGTCCAGCCTGTGGCAGAGCCTTCGAGCATGCATCGGATTGATAGGCCATGTCTTCTACTCCCATGAAATGTTCTTGGTCATCATCAACAACAATGGACAAACTGATAATCATAATAATGTACATGTTTATATACAGTGGTTTGACAAAATAATGGAAACACTTTGTTGAAAGAAATTTTTTTTATTTAATATGGATTTGGTCCTACTATGGCATCATTCACTAATTTAATATTTTGAGGAACTGACTCCTACAGGTTGCAGACAGTCGTTAGGGGAATTTCAAGCCTTTCTTAAGAAAAACCTGTCTTAGCTCTTTCAGTAATAATGGAAGAAGGAAGTAGTTAATCACTTGAAGCTCCAAAATGCACCATAAATATTTGATTACATTGATATCTGGTCAAGTGTGGCAGACAATCCAAGTGATCAACTTAAGTCTTGTGCTCTTTGCGCCAATTTTGAATAAAATTAGCTATGTGGATTGGTGCATTATCACCAGAGAACAATGTTTGTATCACAAAATAGACATGATCAACCATAGTACTCAGGTAATCCTTGTTGTTAACTCTGCCATGCAGAACATCTAAAGGGCCAAGAGAACTCCATGATATGACTGTCCAAATCATAACAGAGCCATTTTCATGCTTCATGATATGGACCAAAAGCCAGGGTTGAAAGGCTTTTTTGAGCTTCTCTAGACACAAACTTGCTTCAAGGTGGGAAAAAAAGGTAAGGTAACTGATGATTTAGCATAGTAGATGACATTGTCTCATTGAGCCATTAACCACTTCTTAAAGTCTAGACAATATATTTTCCTCTTATCAGTGTTCATAGAAGACGGAAGTTAAACAATTGCAGCCCACTCATGGTACCCATCTTTATGAAACTCACAATAAATCATTTTGATTGACACAGGGTTGACAAAGGGGTAATTTAACATTACTGTCATTTACGCTGCTGTAGTTTGGTTGTTTTAGACACATTACCTTTTACCATTCTATAGTCCTTCTCTGATAGCTTTGCCTTCTGTTCAAAATTATACATGCTAAAGCTGGTTTTACCTTAGTTTTGGAATGCCAACCTGATTTTTAGAGACTGTATTTCCTAAAACATTAAACAATTCAACAGTTTTAGTGACTGAAAGTCCATCCATACTCCATTAATTTGTCCTCTTTGGAAATGAAGTAGGCCATGCATTTCAACCTACCTAAATATAAATAAGTGCAACAAAGGAAGAAACAGAGGACAGTATTATGAAGTATAAGGCATACATAAATGCATATGAATACATTTATGCAAACCAGAAAAATTCTGAATCTGTGTCATTTACCAATAGAAATAATAATAATACTTAAATAAAAAGAGGTGTTTCCAATATTTTGTTCCAAACCTGTATAATAGTGTTACATATATATATATATATATATACATATATGAGAGGGAGAGAGAGAGAGAGAAAGTGATTGTGTGTGTGTAAATCTATGTGTGTATGTACAACACTGGTATTTATTTTATTGATACCAGAAGTGTAAGAAACAAGGTTAGCATTGACAAGATTTTCAACAAAGGACACATCATCTCATTAATAGACACACTTACACCGAAAGAGAAAGGAATAAAAAAAAGAGAAACAGAAAAGACTTAATTTTAAGCATTTTGTATTGGAAACAATGGGCAGAAAGCACAACAGCAGCTCCTTGTAAGAGAACAATAATGAATGTTGAATGATAGTCACTTTGTTGTGATTAAGACTCTTTAAATGTATTTTTGTCAGTGAACGTAAATAGTGGTGGTTAAGCTAGTGATTGACAGTGATAGATGGTATCTTTACCCCATTTCTCCATTTTGTTTTCCATATTTCTGTTTAACCCTTTCATTACCAACCCAGCTGAAACCGGCTCGGCTCTGAGTACACATGTCTTGTTTTCATAGGTTTTGAATTAAAATCTTCCACCAAATCTTAGTCACAATTTATGTTCCTAACACTAGCTTAATGATAACTAAGTTATTTTACTAAATTCTTTGTTATGTTTAAAGTAATTGAAAGGCACACAGAGCATCTCAGCAGAAATACAGTAACGAAAGGGTTAAATACATAACTACTGTTTTGGTTAATTTAAAAATAAAACAATCTTGTATTTTATCTTTTACTTGTTTCAGTCATTGGACTGCAGCCATGCTGGGGCACCACATTGAACAAATCAACCCTAGTAATTATTAAGCCTGGTACTTGTTCTATTAACCTCTTTTGCTGAACCACTAAGTTGTGGGGATGTGAACAAACCAATATTTGTTGTCAAGCAGTGGGGAGAGGGGCAAATATAAACACACACAGACATACTCACACACACACATATGGTAAGTTCACCGTTTTTTTTTTCAATAAAATAGTTTTTAACTGTTAATGGTGAGATACTATGGAGACATTTTCTTTGTAAACTTTCCTTGTGGTGAACTTTCGTTACAGTGAACATGCTCTGTAGTGAATTGATGGTGGTGAACTTGCCTGTACTCATACATACATACACACACACATGCACACACACACACACGCACGCACACACATACACACATACACACACACACATATCAGGTCATTAAGAATGAAATGTCCAGTTTTGAACCGAAAGTTTATTTTACTTTATCTCAACAAATGCATTAATCAAAGTATCATCTAAATTACATCTAAATTATTAACACAACTTTACCAATTTACCAGTAGCTTATTTATGCTGGCAATGAAGAATTCTGGAGAGCAAGAGGTAATGAAATCATGAAAGGCTGTTTTAGTATCTTCTTCAGATTTGAAGTTTTTTCCTTGCAAAATGTTGTCGAATGCCTGGAAAACATAATAGTCAATTGATGCAAGGTCTGGTGAATAAGGTGGATGACAGGGTACGACCAAGTTTACTTCCCGTAACTTGAGTAACATTCTTTTTGCAACATGTGGTTGATCATTGGCTTGCAAGAGAATTAGCCTGTCTCTGTTGACCAATCTCGGTTGTTTAATTGCAAGTTCACTCATCATTTCATCCAACTGGTTGATGTATATATCTACTGTAATTGACTTACCAGGTCTCATGAAGTTGCAGTGGATGACACTAGCTCTGGACCACCAAACAAACACCTTTAGCTTGTTTTGGTGAATATTCTTTTTTGGATTGTGTTTTGGCACTTCATCTCTATCCACCTGCCATGAAGAACGTTTGGTATAGTAGAAAAGAATCCATTTTTCATCACAATATGATGCAAAAGTGGTTTGCTTTTATGCTGTGACAGCAAGAAACAGCAAGTTTCAAGATGACATGTCATTTGATGCTTGTTCAGTTCATTGGTACCCACTTGTCCAGCTTTACCATGCCAATTTGTTCCAGATGGTCCAATATAGCTGGAATCGAAACAGCAAACCTTGCTGCTAATTCATGCATAGTTAGAGATCTATCTGCTTCTACTACAGTTTCCAGCTTGTCATTATCCACCTTGGCCTCAGGTCTATCACGGGGTTGATTTTCAAGAGTAAAGTCACAAAACCGAACTTCTCAAACCATCGACATACAGTGTGCTCATTTGCCACATCTTCACCAAACACCTCATTGATGTTTTGAGCTGTCTGGAATGCATTGGTTCCATGATGAAACACATATTCATAAACAACACAAATTTTTTATCTATCCATGGGTTCACGAAAACTGATTTATGAAAGAAAGCTCACAATATAGTCAGACACTATGAATTGCATTTCAAAAAGTGAGGATGTAACTCTTCAATGTTGTACAACAAAGATTTGTCAGGAAAAACATTAGAATTAACAACTGTCAAACTTGGTGCATAAGAAAATCGAACATTTCATTCTTAATGACTTGATACACACACACATATATAAATTTATTTAAACACACACACACACACACACATATATATACAGACAATGGACTTCGACGTTTCTGTTTACCAATTTCACTCTCAAGGATGTTGTCTAAGGTACTACCTGGTGGAACTGAAGCCAAAACTATGTGTTTGCAAATTGAACTTCTTAATAATACAGCCATACTTAAATGATTTAGTAAAATAACTTTGTCATTAATTAGTCTGAAAAATTAACTAGAAATTTTGATGGAAGTTTTTAATTTAAATGACTTTTAATGCATTAAGCTTGTATTATAGAACAAGCAGCAGTCTCAAGAAGGTTGGTATCATATTTTATATCAAATGGTATTATGATACCAACCCATTCAAAAGTCACAGACATGGCTGTCTGGTAAGTAGCTTGCTTCTCAACCACATGGTTCCAGGTTCAGTTTCACTGTGTCATACCTTGGGCAAGTATCTTCCACTATAGCCTTGGGCTGACCAAAGCCTTGTGAGTGGATTTGGTAAACAAAAGCTGAAAGAAACCCATCGTCTGTGTGTGTGCATGTTTGTATACCCCACCACCACTGGACAACTGGTGTTGGTGTGTTCATGCCCACATAACTTAGCAGTTCAGCAAAAGAGTACTGGAATCAATCCATTTGATTAAATACCCTTCAACGTTGTGCTCCAGCATGGCCAATCTAACGACTGAAACAAATAAAAGACAAAACCATTAAAGATCCATCATCTATGTACAGTTTCAGGAAAGCATGGAAAGAAGAAACCTCTTTATAGACAGAAATGCAGTGCAAATCTTTGGTTATCTAACATTGCTGCAGCTAACAATAATGATAATCATTTATACTACAGGCACCAGGCCTAAAACATTGGGGAAGAGGGCTAGCTGATAACATCAGCACCAGTGCTTAACAGGTGTTGTTTTTATTGACCCTCTGAAAAACAAAAAAAAAAGAGGGATGAAAGGTAAAGTTGATCTCAGTAGAATCTGAACTCAGAACATAAAGCAAGCAGAAATGTGGCAGAGTGTTTTGTCCAATGTGCTAATGATTCCGTCAGCTTGCCACTTTCAATAATGATAATAATGACAAGGTTACATGCTGTAACCCAATAGGAGGGTTCTTAGCATCTAAGGCTACTTATTCATCATCATCATCGTTTAACGTCCGTTTTCCATGCTAGCATGGGTTGGACGGTTCAATTGGGGTCTGGGAAGCTAGAAGGCTGCGCCAGGCCCAGTCTGATCTGGCAGTGTTCCTACAGCTGGATGCCCTTCCTAACACCAACCACTCCGTGAGTGTAGTGGGTGCTTTTTATGTGCCAGACGAGGCTGGTGGCACGTAAAAAGCACCCACTACACTCACGGAGTGGTTGGTGTTAGGAAGGGCATCCAGCTGTAGAAACACTGCCAGATCAGACTGGGCCTGGCGCAGCCATGTTAGGATTCTTTACTTTTCCAACAGTCTAATCTGTTGAGTGTATTATAATAATAATAATAATAATAATAATAATAATAATAATTATAATAATAATAATAATAATAATAATGATAATAATGATAATAATAATCCTTTCTACTATAGCATAAGGCCTGAAATTTTGAGAGCAGGAGCTAGCTAATTATTGATCCCAGCACTCAACTGGTACTTACTTGACTGACCCTAAAAGAACGAGACACAAGGCAGACCCTGGCAAAATTTGAATTCAGGCTGTAAAGATAGACGAAATGCTGAAATGCCAGTAAGCGTTTTGCCCAGCATACTAACAACTCTGCCAACTTACCACTTTCAATGATAATAATGATTTCAAATTTTGGCACAAGGCCAGTAATTTCGGGCAGGGTGTAAATCAATTATGTCAACCCCAGTTTTCAACTGATACTTATTCTATTGACTCCCAAAAGGATGAAAGGCAAAGTCGACTTTCGTGGCATTTGAACTCAGAACACAGAGACTGATGAAATATTGTGAAGTATTTTGCCTGGAGTATTAATGATTCTGCTAACTCGCTGCCTTTAAGGAAGGTCCTTAATATTTAAGGAAACTGGTTATGACCCAGTATCATTTTTATTGTCTTTTATTGGAGACAAAACTTTTTCAGATTTGTTAAATTTAAAGTATATGAGGTTGGTTACTTTATGAATACATGGTTCTACCAGGATGTCTGTTCAAATACTAAGAAATAAATAACCAGACAGAAATGTAAAGTCACTGTCAAACAATCTCTCCATTGTCTTTGAAATACAGAAAAAAATGTGCATTATGCCATAAACTTTAAAACTGCATAATCACAAAGATAAAGATAAGATACGACCATGTTTAGAATGCTGACAAGACAAATGAAGTTTGAAACAAACCAACAAGTTGAATATCTTAATGTCTTTGTGTGTGCTTGGAGGTGTTGAAATTGTGTTGTTTTTAAAGATTTAACTAGCTACTTCTCTACAGTAAGTATTTTGAACTAGTGTTAAGAGGGGTTACTCAACAACAACAACAAGTTTATTTAACTTGAAAAGAGATACAGTATTTTTCAGCATATAAGTTGAATTTTACAGATAAAAATATACAGATGACAAAGAAAGTTTGACTTATACACCAAAAAGACTTTGGAGAACTGAAAATTCCATGTGAAATGCAACAGAATTTTAAAAGTAATGACTGTGTTTGAATATATACACAACATGTTTACACTATATACTATAGAAACAGGCATGCTGGAAAATACAGTAAATGTTCCTTACTTTTGACCATTATTGATGAGAGCATCGATGCAGCTATTTAACAAAGCTAGAGGCTGCTTTCCATTGGCCACAAGGAAGCACCGGACATATGTTCCTTTAATATATAATTGTGGATCAAGGAAATCATCATCAGTAAGTTGGTCAAATCTGTCTTCTGGAAGGTTTGCTAGACATTTACACATCATGTTGTAGAGGTTAGGCTGGAAAGAACAGCAGAAACAATATTATATTGTTGTGAAAATACATTTACAGAAAATAATTTACATATTTCTATCATTTCTTTTTTGTTTTTATAAATCTTCCTCTTCATGGCCAGTCTTTTTTAACAAATCCTTACTAGAACATATTCCTGCTCCTTGTCATCCTCCTTCATACAATTAGGGGCTACTCCTCTAGTCATTCTTTCCACTTCTTAGCTATAAACCTTTTTCTTTCACCTGACTTGCCCTCATTCCTCACTAGAATCTCACCCTCTCGCTTTTCTATTCTTCTTCAGTTGGTTCCATGTAAAAAAGGCACCAATATACTCTATAAAGAGGTAAGCATCAAGAAGAGCATCCAACCATAGAAGTCATGCTAAATTTGTAACAAGAGCTGGTCGCAGCACATTAGATCCTGTTGAACATCCAATCCATACCAACATGGAAGTTAGATGTTAAATGACAATGATGATTCTTCATTCCTTTTCCTTTGCCTCATCCACCTATCTTATACAGTTTGCTGTGTCCACAGGTCTCTGCACATTTATGTATTTTATGATACTGAGTTGGGGACTATACTTCAAAACCCTTTCATCATCCATTCTTCCTTTCTTGCTAGAGTGGCCATGTATTTCCTTTACATCAAGACACCTGTTCCTGTCTGTCTATCACACTTTTATCTATTAACATCTGGCACAAAGCCACCTCCCTGAAAACTGTACTTACACCCTGTCAAGAGTCTTATTTTGTAAGTTACTTGGTGATCTCATTAGTGCTGGTGCCAAGAAAAAAATAGCACCCAGTACATACTGTAAAGTGGTTGGCTTTAGGAAGGGCATCCAGCTGTAGAGACCATGCCAAAGCAGACAGTGGAACTCAATGTAGACCTCTGGTTTTTAGGATCCGCTCAAACCATCCAATTCATGCTAGCATGAAATGTGAACATTAAATAAAGATGATGCTGATAATAAGCTAGTGGCTCAACACCCAACTCTCCACTCAAAGAAGAGCGATTTTGTTGAGCTAAAAAGTACAAGCTAACACAATCAACTTTACAAAAGTGCTTTTATAGTAGAGAACTATACATCACAGTAGCACTTACTTAAAGATGTATACACTAGGTAATTAAGAGCAAATTGCTTTCGACATGAACACAATGCAATGCAAGATGCAACATAATAACTGCTAATTTCCTAGCTAGTTTTGTAATGTCCTGTTGTATCAGTCATCTTCACTCTATGTTGCAAATATGGAAAATAATTTTGTCTGCAACAGTAAAGAATGAAGAAAGAGAAAGAGAAGAAAAAAAAACAAGAGAAAATTCAAAGAGACTACAGTGCAAAACCCATTTATTGTTGAAGCACAAGTAGAATGTTTTATAATAATAATAGACAAGGAAATATTGTCAATTTAGTTAGATTGGACACAAAGAAAGTGAACAGTGCCAAAGAATTCTTTCAGACTGAGTTTATTGGTAAAGATATAATATCAGATAATGTAGTCATTGCTACAGTGAATACTGAAAAGGGTCAGAAAATGAAGAAAACATGCCAGAAAATTGTCTCTCATATTTGCCAGGAAAAATGAAAATATTAGTGTTTTATTAATGTGTTTTTCTCCTCACCTCACATATGTATTTGTAGTTAACTTCTTTAATAATTGATGCAGTAGTTGTACCTGCAGCACCACTACCACTACAATAAGGCCATTGTTTGTATGCATACACATGCACATACATGTACATGCACACACACATGCTGGTTGTCTGCTTATCAGCCAAGCATGACCGCCACTGACAGGTAAGAACACAAGATAAGAGTTATGCGAGGGTTTTAAGCTAAGTGCAGCTTACACAACACTACACTGACTCTCACTAGCAATACCAAGAAGCCCAGCGACAAGCAAAGTTCAAGATATCTAGCCCAGTAGAGCAGCAGGTTTTATATATAAGGTAGCCTTTTCCAAAAGGGATGCCTTGACAAAGACCCTAGGGTCCCTCATTCTCAGTGGGCTTACTGCACCTTCAGACACCAACCCAAGTACTTCTATGTCCTGTCACTCACACACACACACACACTTACATATAATGCTCTTGCAGTTTCCATCAGCAAAATCTACTCAGAAGGCTTTGGTTGGCTTGTGATTATAGAAGACACTTGCCCAAGGTGGCATGCAGTAGGACTGAACTCAAAACCATGTGATTGAGAATTGAACTTCTTAACCATACAGCCAAGCCTGTACCTGTGTATGTTAACATTAATCCACACACACACACGCATGCATGCATGCATGCATACATGAATAAAACAGATATTAGAAGTAAGAAATTAATGACTATTATTATTATTATTATACACATTCATTGAAAACGTTTAAAAATTTGTGTTAAAAAAAAAAACTACTTCATACCTGAAAATGTGGTGTTAGTGCTTTGTATATACGTTCCACGGTGGTGTACAAGAGCTCAGTAACAGACTCTGGAGGGTCATTCACCATTAATGCTTTCTGTAGACCATTCAAAGTGACAGAAGACTGAGATTGTCTTTGGTCAAAGAGAAACGGGTTAACGCATTCATGTTCCAGAAATTCCTTGAGTGTTTTCAAAGGGATGCATTTGATGAGGACATCCAAGTTTTGATAAAATATATTCTGAGCTTCCACCTAAGAAAATACAAAGAATAAAAGAAATAAAAAAAAAATCCATGCTTATAAAATCATCATCATCATTGTCATTGTCGCTGTCATCATTGTTATCATCATCTAATTTTAGTGTCCACTTTTCCTTGCTTGCAACCCATGTTAAATGATGATGATGATGATGAGGAGGAGGATATATATATCTATATATATATAAATACGCACTCCGGTGGCATGTAAAAGCATCCATTATACTCTCGGAGTGGTTGGCCTTAGGGAGGGCATCCAGCAGTAGAAAACCATGCCAAATCAGACTGAAGTCTGGTGCAGCCTTCCAGCATGCCAGGCCAGTCAAACCATCCAGTCCATGCAAGCATGGACAATGGATGTTAAATAATGTTGATGATGATATATATGCATATATATATACATATACATTTATATATATATATCATCATCATTTAGCGTCCGCTTTCCATGCTAGCATGGGTTAGACAGTTCAACTGGGGTCTGTGAAGCCAGAAGGCTGCATCAGGCCCAGTCTGATCTGGCAGTGTTTCTACGGCTGGATGCCCTTCCTGATGCCAACCACTCTGTGAGTGTAGTGGGTGCTTTTTACGTGCCACCCGCACAGGTGCCAGACGGAGCTGGCAAACGGCCACGGACAGATGGTGCTTTTTACGTGCCACCGGCACGGGGGCCAGGCGAGGCTGGCAATGGCCACGAATGGATGGTGCTTTTTACATGCCACCGGCACGGAGGCCATTTGGGGCGGCGCTGGCAATGGTCACAATCGGATGGTTCGCTTACTTGTCACCGGCACTGGTATCACAGCTGCAATTTCCATTGATGTTGATCAACTTCGATTTTGGTTCTGCTTTCTGATATCTGATTTGATTTGGTTTGATTTTGATTTTGATTTTGATTTTCACTAGCCTCAACGGGTCTTCACAAGTGGAGTTTTGTGTCCCAAGAAGGAAAGGTATGTATAAGTCGACTGGCTACATACCAGGTAGAGGCCACGGGTTATGGTCTCACTAGTCTTGCTGGGTCTTCTCACGCACAGCATACTTCCATAGGTCTCGGTCTCTAGTCATTTCCTTGGTGAGACCTAAAGTTCGAAGGTCGTGCTTCACAACCTCGTCCCAGGTTTTCCTGGGTCTATCTCTTCCACAGGTTTCCTCAACCGCTAGGGTGTGGCACTTTTGCACACAACTATCTTCAGCCATTCTCGTCACATGACCATACCAGCGCAAACGTCTCTCTTGCACACCACATCTGACGCTTCTTAGGTTCAACTTTTCTCTCAAGGAACTTACACTCTGACGATTATGAACACTGACATTACACATCCATCGGAGCATACTGGCTTCATTTCTTGCGAGCTTACACATATCCTCAGCAGTCACAGCCCATGTTTCACTACCATGTAGCATGGCTGTTTGTACACATGCATCATACAGTCTGCCTTTTACTCTGAGCGAGAGGGCTTTTGTCACCAGCAAGGGTAAGAGCTCTCTGAACTTTGCCCAGGCTATTCTTATTCTAGCAGTTACACTTTCAGCACACCCACCCCCGCTACTGACTTGGTCACCTAGGTAGCGGAAGCTATCAACTACTTCTAGTTTTTCTCCCTGGAACGTGATAGAAGTTGTTTTCTGCACATTTTCAGTGTTTATTGCTCCTGAGCATCTGCCACAGACAAAAACTATTTTCCTAGTTAGCCTTCCTTTGACATTGCTGCACCTCTTATGTGTCCATAGCTTACACTTGGTGCACCTTATAGAGTTTCTACCTACACCTTCTTTACAGATCGAGCAGGGCCATCTACCTGAAGGCGTTTGTGATTGGTCTACCTTCCTACTTATTAGGACTTTGGTTTTGGCTAGGTTGATTCTAAGGCCCTTCGATTCTAATCCTTGCTTCCACACCTGAAACTTCTCCTCCAGTTCTGATAGTGACTCAGCAATTAGAGCAAGGTCATCAGCATAGAGGAGCTCCTAGGGGCATCCTGTCTTGAATTCCTCCATTATTGCCTGGAGGACTATGATAAATAGGAGGGGACTGAGGACTGAAACTTGGTGGACCCCAACCTCTACCCGGAATTCATCACTGTACTCGTTGCCAACCCTCACCTTACTAGCAGCGTCTCTGTACATGGCTCGCACAGCTCTCACTAACCATTCATCTATCCCTAGTTTCCTCATTGACCACCAGATAAGGGATCGGGGGACCCTGTCGAAGGCTTTCTCCATGTCAACAAAAGCCAGGTACAGGGGTTTATTTTTGGCTAGGTATTTCTCCTGCAGCTGTCTTACCAGGAATATAGTAGCATCAGTAGTACTTTTCCCTGGCATGAACCCAAACTGCGTCCCATCTAAGCTAACTCTCTCTCTAATTAGTTGGGCTATAACCCTCTCCATAACCTTCATTACCTGATCCAGCAGCTTGATACCCCTGTAGTTATTTGTATCTAGGGCGTCACCTTTACCTTTGTAGCAGTTGACTATTATGCTGCTACACCAGTCATTGGGAATGACTCCTTTGTGTATCACCTGGTTAACTATACGGATGACTAGGCTATAGCCTACACTATCAGATATTTTGAGCATCTCTGCAGTAATTCCTGATGGGCCTGGGGCTTTCCCTGTTTTCATGCTTGTAATTACCTTAACTACTAAGGAACTGTCAACTCGGATTGCTGGTCCCTCTGTTGGGTTGACATTCGGCAGACTCTCTTTATCCCATTCATTTTCCTCATTCAGCAACCTTTCATAGTGGCGTCTCCAAACCTCTCTCTTTGCATCCTCATTTAGAGCAAGTGAACCGTCATCCTTGCGAACACATTTCTCTCCTACCACGTCACGATTCTCTCTCACACACTGTCTTGCAACACGAAATACCTCAAGTCTTTCATCCTCACAGCGCAGAACATTGGCAAATTTTTTCTTATCTGCTTCCCCTCTGGCTAAATACATCTGCCTCCTAGCTTCCCTTCTGGCAGTCTGATACACTTCCCTGCTACCACCGTTCTTCCAGTGCTTTCAAGCCTGTTTCTTTTGTCTAATAGCCCTGTCAACAATATTGTTCCACCACCACCTTATTTTGGGTCTTGAGGGGACTTTGCACCAGCCACAGATCTGGTCAGTGGCTTTCAGCAGGTTGTCCCTTAGAAGCATCCAGTTGTCTTCTACCCCATGTGTAGCTATACCCCCTTCTATTTCGTCAAATGCTTAATTGAATTTCTAAATGTCTCAGAGAGACATAAGCGGTGGTAAAGCGATATAGTGGTCGTATACCGTCAACTCAATGTGACAGTCCTGTAAGGGAATTACACCACCGCCATTTAGCCCTAGGAAACATTGACTTCTCCTGTCGGCTTTGACACATTTTCTGTGTCCTTATATTTGCAAAGGGGAGGCAATCACCCCTGCCAGCTGGGACTAAGCACCTGAAGACATATGTTTCTGAGTCTATTGCTCGTCGTCAGTTCAGGGTAGCCAGTCTCGCTCGCTGAAATGACTGCAACCCCTTCGCAAATATATCATATTATCAGTAAAATTTATTTACTGATCACCGAAATTAGAAATATTGAATTTCTAAATGTCTCAGAGAGACATAAGCGGTGGTGGAGCGATATAGTGGTCGTATACCGTCAACTCAATGTGACAGTCCCGTAAGGGAATATATATATATATATATATATAATATATATATATATATATATATATATATATATATATATATATATATATATATATATATATATGGGTAGGTGTCTTCCACTATAGCCCCGAGCTGACCGGAGCTTTGTGATTGAATTCGATAGGTGGAAGATACTGCCGTGTGTGTATATGTGCGTGTAGGTGCTTGTGCCTCTCCGAAAGAGAGAGAGGGATATCATATATAAATTAGAGAAACAAACCACTATTATGCAATTCATGTTATACTCCCTATTATTATTATTATTATTATTATTGATTATATATATATATATATATATATATGTGTAGGGATGGGAGGGTTAAATTTACACTCTGAAAATCCCTCTACAGGCAGTGTTGTTGTCACTTCTGCAAACAAAATGTTTGCTCACTTAAATGGGTAAGAGTTAACACTAGAAAGAGCATCCAATTGAACACAATTGAACAACAATGCATCAATAATATATTCATATAGTCCATGCTAGTATTGAATAATGAACATAAAACCAAGAAACACTATGATCAATTAAAAGAGAATGTATCATTTTACATGTGCTTTACTATATTTCTATCTTTAAATAGGGGTGAAGAGAGACCACTGTATTTTATGGTTTTCCCCAGCATATTATAGTATTTCTGCAAAGTTGATGAATATTTTATTAGTTGATAAGAAGTTAAAAAGAACAACAGAAAGATAGATGTAGGTGTCTTGCTGTTGAAGAAACAAGGATATCCTACGTGAAGACACACACTTACTTACACAAAATAGGCTGCTTTCAGCTTCCATTTATCAAATCCACTCCCAAGTCACAAGGCTTTGGTAAGCCCAGGGTTATAATAAAAGAAATTTGTCCAAGGTGCTGCACAGTGGGACTGAACCTGAAGCCACATGGTTATAAAGCAATCTTCTTAAGCTCACAGCCACAACCAAACTTGCTCCTGTACACTACTAATACTACTACTACTACTACTACTACTACTACTACTACTACACTACTACTACTACAACAGTAGCAGCAGACAAAGTATAACATATTTCAACAGTACAATGAAGCTGAAGGTCTGGCAGAAACGTTAGCACCCCAGGCGAAATGCCTAGCGGTATTTCGTCTGCCGTTACGTTGTGAGTTCAAATTCCACCGAGGTCGACTTTGCCTTTAATCCTTTCAGGGTCGATTAAATAAGTACCAGTTACACACTGGGGGCGATATAATCGACTTAATCCGTTTCTCTGTCCTTGTTTGTCCCCTCTGTGTTTAGCCCCTTGTGGGTAGTAAAGAAAAAGGTATTTGTCAATCAATGCTCAAGTATGATAATCCTTTCTGCTAAAGACACAAGGCCTGACATTTTCGGGGTGGGGATAAGGCAATTACAATGACCCCAGTCTTCAACTGGTACTTAATTTATCGACCCCAAAAGCATGAAAGGCAAAGTCGACCTCAGCGGAATTTGAACTCAGAACATAGCGATGGGTGCAATATCGCTAAGCATTTCATCCAGCATGCTATTGATTCTGCCAGCTTGCTGCCTTATTATAATAATATAACTAATAATAATAATAATAATAATAATAATGATAATAATAATCATGTGTATTCCTTGCGATTACAGTATAGCGGCGAAAGAATTCGACAAGATCAGTAAATATAAAGACTTGCTAATTGAAATAGAAAAAAATGTGGCATCTCAAGGCAACTACAGTACCAGTGATTGTAGGATCTCTAGGAATGATAAAAAAAGGCACTGAAACCCATTTGAAAATGATACCAGGCTTACCATCCCTACAGGAAATGCAAAAAATCGTGTTAACTAGAATGACTCATGTACTGAGAAGAGCATTATCACTGTGAAAACAACATCCATTCATGAATTTATTGGTTTATTATGTTTTTAAATATATATTTTATCTGTGAATTTGCATCTGTAATCTGGGAATACATACAATGAACTTCTCTGCCCTAGGTGTATGGAAAACACTCGGCGAGAAACAGAAGAAAATTTGAAGAAGGAAAAAATAGAAATAATAATAATATTAATGATGATGATGTTGATCATCATCATCATCAAATAACTATAAATAATGAAAAAGTGAAATATCAGTGTAACAATGAAAACTATTTAGGATGTCACATTTTAAACTTGTTGAATGGTTGTGGAAATTTAGGCATGGAGTCAACAAATCTAGATATTTATTGGTTTGGAATTTTGTGATTCCACGGTTAAATTATGTCCAAGGGTAGTGGAACAATCAACTACAATTTTATGAAGGGTCTTTTCAGCTTTCTACTCTAACTTTAGATATGAATATAAAGAGTGAATGAAAGAGCCAATATGTTTTTTTGCTAATACTCTAGAAATAGCTATTCATCCTAAGGCGGCAAGCTGGCAGAAACGTTAGCACACCAGGCGAAATGTTTAGCGGTATTTCGTCTGCTGTTATGTTCTGAGTTCAAATTCAGCTGAGGTTGACTTTGTCTTTCATCCTTTTGGGCTCGATAAATTAAGTACCAGTTACGCATTGGAGCCAATGTAATTGACTTAATCTGTTTTTCTGTCCTTGTTTGTCTCCTCTGTGTTTAGCCCCTTGTGGGTAGTAAAGAAATAGGTATTTTGTCTGCTGTTATGTTCTGAGTTCAAATTCTGCCGAGGTCAACTTTGCCTTTCATCCTTTCGGAGTTGATAAATTGAGTACCAGTTACGCACTGGAGTCAATGTAATTGACTTAATCCGTTTCCCTGTCCTTTTTGTTCCCTCTGTGTGTAGAATCGATAGCATGCTGGATGAAATGCTTAGCGATATTGCACCCATCGCTGTGTTCTAAGTTCAAATTCTTCTGAGGTCAACTTTGTCTTTCATCCTTTCGGGGTCGATGGATTAAGTACCAGTTATGCACTGGGGTCAATGTAATCGACTTAATCCCTTTGTCTCTCCTTGTTTGTCTCCTCTATGTTTAGCCCCTTGTGGGCAATAAAGAAATAAGATGGTCATGACCAGAAAGTTATTGCTTGTTGGTTTGCATGAAGAGGTGAGGCCTGGAGCTAAATGACAACAGCAACAGCATGGAAATTATTGAAAAGAGGTTTTAGTGTTAATCATTGTTTTTAGTAGAGTCATAAAGTTGTAAAGCAACTTACAGGCAAAGAATTAAATAAAGCTGAACTGAGCCATGTGGCAAGGAACACGGAAGCAGATGAAGATGTTGTTGACTGAGATATTGCTACCTGGAGGCTGAGACATTTTACTTCAGTACCTGTGAAAAGATATAAAAATGATAAATAAAACATAATACAATGATCTTTAATTGTCAGTAATGATTTCGTCTAACATATATAAGGCTGTGTCATCCTCATCATAATTATCACCCTCATTCAACTTCCACTTTTCCAGGTTTGCAAGAGTTTCACAGAATTTGTTGAGGCAAACTCTGATGCCCTTCCTGTCACTGACCCTCACCTGTTTCTAAGCAAGGTAATGTTTCCCTATGGCCAGGCATGTTTTCCTAGAAGACTGAAAATGAGGATGATGCTGGTTTACAATCATCATGTAACTCAACCAACCTTCACACTGGTCAAAAGAGATAAACATCCTTCTGGTAAACATCCATTAATGTTATATTACCCTTAGAAATGAAACCATGAAGATGATCAACCTGATACCCATAGATACTATGGACTACACTGTAATCATCCCAGGAATACGGACTGTGATCTTAAGAAACATGGGATTTGTGGAAATGCATGTAGCGATGCATTAAATGTTTATAAAGTCCATCTAAGGATTATTGTTATTATTACTATATGTATATATGAATATGTATAATATATATGTAAGGATGTATGTGTGTGTGTGTGTGTATATATATGTAGGAAAGAGAGTTTGAAAATGTAGAGGTCATTTAAAGATGTTATTGACTTCACCGGTTTCACTTTCTTTAAAAAAAGATATTGAAAAGTAAAATGTAAAGCTTTGTATAAGCTTTGTTGTGTTAAAAAATGGTTATCATAATTGTATATTAAAATACAGTTATACAGTCTTAGATAATGATAAGAAAATGTTAAAAAATAGAATCTATGACAATGAATGATAAGAAAATGTTAAGAGGGGCTTTTTGCTTAAACAGTTTACATGGAAGTGTTCAAAATAGGTAGTAAAATGAATTTATAATTATTTTAAGTTCATCAAAAATCATGGTTGTATAAGAATTATATATACAGAAGGAAATATATTTAAGTATTTATATAGAATTTTAGGGGAATGACCAACCTTTTCATTCATCATCTTCTGTCTTGTAGTGTGTTTGCTATTTTTAGACATAGTGTGGGAGGTTGGTTGGTGGGGGAGGGCATTATGGAATCAAAAGAATTTTTTTGTTTTTGGGCTAGTCTGTCATGGTTCAGTGGTTTTTGTGATTGGTCTTATAGTTCAAAATGGTGTGTGTGTCTCAGTGCACATTTTTATGTGTGTGTGTATATATATATGTGCTTGTGTTTGTGTGTTTTTATTTTTATTAGTCTTAGATTCAGCGTGGTGTGTGTATATAAAGGGAGAGAGAGAGAAATATACTCACTGTAAGTCAATCTGAGATAAGGGGAAAACAGAAGAGCCCAGTTGAGAGGAGGTAGGGCTCTTTTGATATTCTTATTGAGTGCAACAAGAGCTAACTTCACTGCAGAGTTGGAAATCGTTTCAGAACCTAAACGTAAATGGAGGCAGAAATAGATAATTTTTGACACTTAAACACTTTTAAATACATACACAACTTACTATAATATATATATATATATATGTATATATATATATGTATATATATATATATATATATATATATATATATATATATATATATATATATATTTATATATATATATTATATATATATCTACTGCAATCTATTTGTCAACCCTTTTGATACCAACCTGTCTGAGACTGTTCTTGGTTTTATGATAGAAAATTTTCTGTTTAAAGGTGATCTAAAGTGAAACCTTCTGCCAAAATTACATATGGATTTGTTTCAAATACTAGCTTAATATTAACAAGTTATTTTAAGAAATTTTTCATTATTTTCAAAATTGATTGAACAGAAGGAGTGTATTTCAATGAAAATATGGTAATAAGGGGGTGAAGAGGCTGACGTTAAGTGGAACAGCAGCATTACCATAGTATTTAGTTTGATTTTTTTTACTTGTATTGAGTTGAGGACATTGAAGTATTCAAATGCTTATAGACAGATTAATACCAGAAGGATAAAAAATATAATTTAAAAAATCGCGTGGAAAGAGATTATAATGATGAATTTTATAAAAATTGATCAGTTTATTTTCTTTTTGCTTTAATTTTTATTGCAAAAAGAGTACTTAAAACTATGTGTTGAATTATATTTGTAAAGTTGAACCAGCTTAAATAAATAGAATATAAAATGACATTCTGATAATACTTTAAAAAATAAATGATATTTAACTGAACAAGTTCAAATCTTCTAGATTATTCTATATTTGGTATTTGGTCTTTAAATTCCTTTTTCTCTTTTTTTCTTATTTTCTGATATAGGAAGAGCACATTTGAATTTCATGTTATATTACTTGTAATGTGACAAAGAAGCCAAATGGTTTTTTTTTTTCAAATATATTTACACTAATATAATGTAT
>NC_043000.1:87745739-87813239 GCF_006345805.1 Octopus sinensis
AGTGATTATGAAGTGTCAAGCTGAAACCTCAAGATAGAAAGTGAAAGTAAGTGAAAAATGAATAAAGAAAAATGTGTAACAAGATATTAATGATGAAACAAATGAAAGATAGAGCCACGAAAGAGAGTTTGTAGGCAGAAGGTACATGTGTAACTTACAAGAACTAGCCTTTAATTTTGACATAGTGAAATAGAGCGCCAGAGGTCACGCCATGCAAGTTATGCCAGCATGGAAGATGGTTGTTAAAAGGTGCTGGTTGATGATGCTTATGATAATGATGACAATAAAGGTTTTCTCATAATCCCACCTGTTTTTTTCTGTCTTCTCTTTCTTTTTTTTAGTTCTGTTTCTCAGATTGTTGTTGCAAAATAATATATAAAGACTTTTTTCACACGTATACTTTTGGAGTCTATAGATTTTTTTGTTGTCATTTTAAAAATAGCAAGATTAATAGTTACCACTTGATTTTACTTCTGATACTGTAGAATTTGCCAAATAGGCATGACCTAACATCCAAGCAGAACAACATTGTATCCCAACTTCTTCCTGACTTTTCAAAACAGTTTTCACCAATTGAATTATGGTTGCTGGATTAACAACATTGCTACACAATGAAGGAATGGTTTGTATCTGAGATTAAAAAAAAATAAAAAATTGCAATTACACATTTAATGAAAATCACATAGAACACACAATAAAAGTAATTTCATATTTTTCAATAGTTTGTCTTTCATGCAATGTCCTAATGAAGAACTGAAACTTTCTTAAAAAATATTTTGATGCCATTTTTGTAAATTTGATTAAAGTATTTCTATTTCCAAAAGATAAATGCGACAAGTCATTGGGTTGATAATGTACTGTCTAGCAGGTGGGTCATGGTTCATGTCCAATCCACACTAGCATGATATACCATGCAGTGGGCTCTTAACTTCTTTATGGAGTCATAGGAATGCTGTGAAGACATACAGTGCACCTTGGACATTTTATACCTGAAGGAGCCTATCCCTCTCCAGGTCTAACAACTGATTTTTTTTCAGAAAGAAACCAAAAGACAAACACAGATTGAGAAAAAGGGAAAACTCAACCCCAGTACAGGATTTATACTTTATCAATTAAAAAAAAAAAAATAAAGGTGATCTGAGTGGGATTTGAACTCAGAGAACAGATAATCAAAATGATCATCACAGAACATTCAGTCTGCTACTCTAATGACTCTGCTAACTGGCTGCCAGGCAGTTTCCAACAACTCAGTGTACTCAGCTGAAAATAATTAATATTGGCTAAATAAAACTCCAATCATTAATTATACATGCAATATTTTTGCACACATTAATTGAAAAATGTCAATTATGCATGCATTAATTATACATACATTAATTACACAAGAGACTTATATAGTTACTGTGTGTTGTTGCTGTGTAACTTCACAACAACTGATTGAGCAGAGCCATGATAGGCATTCCAGCCATGATCATCCCATCTACTTTAGTAAAGTCTATCTAGGACTACATCATCCAATGTACTCTTTCTTTTAAAGATAGTTGGGTGTTATATATCCCATAGGTTGAATGAACTACATAGAGGTTTTAAATTGTTTGTTGGCCATGCAAATTTACTCAAATATAATTTTATTGCAGCATGGAGAGACACGGTTTTATAAACTTAATCTATTGCCTGGTTTAATACCAGCACCTGGTCCTAGAATACACTTTGCTGAAAGCATTTGGGCCAGGGCCCTATTATGAGAATGACTTCCTCCCACTGGTCTCAGAGGCCTTGAAAAATGTAATTGTTGCCATACTTCCTGCTCTAAGTCATGCAAAAACAAAAGGAGTAAAATAAAGATATTTGAGATTATCATTACTTCTAAGAAACATGATCCCCAATCATATAAAAAAAAAACAAACTCAGATATAAAAGACTTTATTTCAAAACCTGGCACCACTAATGACTCCTGTTATAAATTTGTAAAATATGTAAGGCACATGTATGGCTGCATGGTTGAGAAGTTTGTTGTTTGCTTCTCAGTCACATGGTTTCAGATTCAGTCCTACTGATGGGCATTTGGGTTAGTGTTTTCTACTATACAATATCTCCAGGTTGGCCAAAGCCTTGCAAATAAATTTGGCAGAGAGAAACTGAAAGAAAACTGCTGTATGTGTATGTGTGTGGTGTGTGTGTGTATCTATAATATAAAATCCGTTCTGTCTGTTTGTGTGTGTGTCTACTAGGATCTCGGGCATCCTCCATCCGATTGTGCTCAAATTTGATATATAGATACCGATGGTATCAGGGTGTATATAAGTCTTGAAACAATTACAAAAATCGATTCCAGGAGAGAGTGTGATCGATAAAGCCGTGGGAACGTGCATTTGTATGCGCAAGTACATCAGTTGAAATCCGTCTTTTGCTGGTGTTTCAAATTTAGGTTAAATCAGTGTTTCTCAAAGGGGAGGCCTATGGGACGGTCGGACAAGTTGGTTTGAGAAAATTTGGTTTAAATGTTTGAAAACTCAGCACCGGCCATTGGATAGGGGGTGTTTTGCCCGTATATATATATTATTTAATAAACATAATATATGTTTTTTATTAAGTAACTAGAAAAAGTTGCTTTGGTGGTATTTTTTTCACCAAATAATTGAACTACTGAGAAGGTTTATGAGTAGCATGGCAATCTATGTTTCTGATTAACCTAGGAACAGAAAACCAAACTGAAGGTTGGTTATTGTGGAGGTCGTTGCACTTTAATGATTATGGAATACATAGGTTTGCAAGCAATGCAAAGCAGAGCTACTGAAGTGTTTTGGGAGTAGATTATGAATATGCATTATCTTGTAGCTTCACGTTTTTGGTAATGTGATTGTTTATTTTTAGATTGACATAGCAAGGTACATGTGAAAAGTCAGATCTGGTTGACTAGAAGATAAGACAGAATATTTTGGGTGGATACGGCTGGTTAAAATAAGATTCCAAAAGATGTGGCTCTTTTTATATTTACAGACTACACTGATGGTAGATTAAACATCAAGTTTAATGATGAATAAATTAAATGTTTGATCAACAGAATCTACATTTCGCATTGACTATATCATATTCTAAGTGGTTGAGTATTCCACAGACATTTGTAACTTTCATATATCTGTCTTCAGCAGAATCTGTGTAATACTGGAACTTTAAAGATTTGTAGGTGCGTGATACTTCGTTATGCAAACACAATATACTATGAAGTATACTAAATGTTTCCATAAGTCAGTACTATGTTTTATGTGGAGGTGTGTGGCTTAGTGGTTAGGGTGTCAGCATCATGATCGTAAGATTGTGGTTTCGATTCCTGGACCGGGCGACGCGTTGTGTTCTTGAGTAAAACACTTCATTTCACGTTGCTCCAGTTCACTCAGCTGGCAAAAATGAGTAATGCTGTGATGGACTGGCGTCCCGTCCAGCTGGGGAACACATATGCCATTGAAACTGGGAAACCGGGCCCATGAGCCTGGCTAGGCTTTAAAAGGGCGCATTTATTAATTATTTTTTTTACTATGTTCTACTACATCAGCAGTGCATCTTACATTATTTTTGTTATGGTTGTTTCTACAGAGATTCTACAGAAACTATACCCAGCACTGATATTTGCTATAACATTTCATATCAAGACATCAGATGTAAACAAACAATGAGATTGGAGACAGAAGTGGGTAATGAGTATATATGCCATATTTTTTGGGTTGTTGCCCCTTCAGCACTCATCTAACCTACTCTTGCCTCTGAACACATTGCATATATAGCTATCTCATACAGTGGTGTTAAGTTATTGGATATACCAATTTACATATTAGACACATTCCTGGAACAGGTATGTAAACCTTAAAGATTTGTAGGTGCATGGTACTTCATTACACAAATATAATATACTATGAAGTATACTAAATGTTTTTATAAGTTTGTAGCTCATTCTACTGCATTAGCAGTGCTTCTTACGTTCTAAAAACATTTAGTGTCTGAAGTTATATCGTTTCCACTGCCAACATCAGCATATTAATGTCCTCTGTTTCATGTTAACATGAGTTAGATGGAATTTGTTGAGGCCAATTTTCTTTATTTCATGTCATTTTTTTTTGTTCCAAACGCCTGCTTAATAATGACAAAATTAACTCAAAAGAGGGCAGTGTTTCAACAAATGTATAGTAACAAAAACGTTAACTTGTTTCGATACCAAGCTGGCTAATATTGTCCCCAGCTCTATGATAAAAGCTTTGTTTTAAAATGATCTAAATTAAAGCCTTCCATCAAAATTTCATGTTAATCTATGTCCCAGATGCCAGTTTAACCCTTTTGTTACCGTATTTATTTTGAGATGCTCTGTGTTTCTTTCAATTATTTTAAATATAACAAAGAATTTAGTAAAATAACTTAGTTATCATTAAGCCAGTGTTAAGAACATAAATTGTGACTAAGGTTTGGTGCAAGATTTTAATTCAGAACTCTTGAAAACAAAACATTTGTATTACAGAGCCAGAGGCGGTTTCAGCTGGGTTGGTAACAAAAGGGTTAATAATCCTTTCTACTCTAGGCACAAGGCCTGAAATTTAGGAAAGGCAACTAGTTGATTACATTGATCCCAGTGTTTCACTGGTACTTAATTCTTGACCCTGAAACCTCAGCAGAATTTGAACTCAGAAAATAGCGGCAGACGAAATACTGCTAAGAATTTCACCTGGCGTGCTTACGATTCTACCAGCTTACCACCTTAAACACCAGTTTGATAATGATAAAGTAATTTTACTAGATTTTTCGTTGTTTTCAAAATTAAATGTACAAATAAATAACATTAACTTCAATTGTTAGACTATTTGTTATTTACAAATAGGTTATGTTTACATATAAAGATTAAATATGTTTGTTTAATGTATTGCATATAATTTCTGTATGCATATTTATTCACAATAACCACTCTAGCTTTCTATTATTTCTATTATTAAATCTTCACTGTCAACCTCATATTTTAATGTAAACTACTTGAAGCCAATAATAGTTTGTTTATGTTTTACATAAGGAGATATATTCTTTGTAACTTTGGCAGTTGAGAGGTTAGATAAAGAATCTCTGAGGAATCTTTAGGAAGACAGAACTAATTTAGAAGATCTACGTTCTTGGTTATATTTTTACAGTAATATTTTTATTAAAAGTACTGTATATGATTTCTGGCTAAACATTCATAAACAATAGGCATAGGAGTGGCTGTGTGGTAAGTAGCTTGCTTACGAACTGCATAGTTCTGGGTTCAGTCCCACTGCGTGGCACCTTGAGCAAGTGTTTTCTACTATAGCCTCAGGCCGACTAAAGCCTTGCGAGTGGATTTGGTAGACGGAAACTGAAAGAAGCCCGTCGTATATATGTGTATATATATATGTATGTATGTGTGTGTATATGTTTCTGTGTCTGCCCCCCCCCAACATTGCTTGACAACCAATGCTGGTGTGTTTACGACCCTGTAACTTAGCGGTTCAGCAAAAGAGACTGATAGAATAAGTACAAAGCTTACAAAGAATAAGTCTTGGGGTTGATTTGCTTGACTAAAGGTGGTGCTCCAGTATGGCCACAGTCAAATGACTGAAACAAGTAAATAAAAAATTTAAAAAATAACCAGTGTTGGTACATTTATCTCATGTATGAATGTGTGTGTATGTATTCATGTAAGTATGTATGTACAAACTGGTACTCCATCTGTTATGACAGTGAGTGTTCCATTTGATCTGGTCAATGGAACAGCCTACTCATGAAATTAATGTACAAACGGCTGAGCATTCTGCAGATATCCATACACTTAACATAGTTCCTAGGGAGATTCGGTGTGTCACAGAATGTAACAAGGCTGGTCCTTTTAATTACAGGTATGACTTATTTTTGGCAACATGAAATAAAGTTGTTTTGCTGAAGGAAGCAATGTGCTGCCACAAATCAAACTCATGGAACTTATGATCATGAGCTGAATAATCTAATTCATGCACATTCCTGTATACACATACACACATATGTATATGGAGGCATGGCTGTGTTGTTAAGAAGTTCACTTTTGGATTCAGTTCCACTGCACAGTACCTTGAGCAAATATCATCTGTAAAAGCCTTCAACCAACTAATGTATAGATGGGAGACGAAAAATGTGTCTGACCTCATAATGAATGAATGACTACACACACACAAACATATGTATGTATATATATACATATATGATGGCTTCTTACAAATCAATCCACCAATGCTACTCACAAAGCTTTGGTTGACCCCTGGGCTATAGTATAAGACACTTGTTCAAGTACCATAGAGTGACATACATCCCTTTAACCATGTGGTTGAGAAGCAAAGTTTATATCCCACAGTGTATGTATTTTGTGTCTTTCCTTACTTCACTACTTGAAAAATTGGAGTTGGTTTGTTTGTGTCCCCATAAATTAGCTGTTTGGCAATAAGAGACTGCTGAAAAGAAGTTCTGGAATTGATTTGTTCAGTTAAACCGTTCGAGATAGTGTTCCAGCATGGCCACTGACAGTCCAATGACTAATACAAGTAAAAACACGCATACACACAACACACACACATATATATATATATATATATATATATATATATATATATACGCATACATAAATGTATGTATGTATGTGTGTGTGTGTGTGTAATGTAACAGTTTGACTCAGTTACATGCAAAGAACAATAATAAGATCTGATGTCATTTCCGAATCAATAACACAATGATTCAAGTTTACCAATAAAAGCTCAACATTTAGAAGCCATTTTGAATTTGTCTTATTTCCTGTCATTTGATCTCCTGTTACTTGTTGTTATAACAGTTTGACTTGTTCCCAAGTAACTCTCACCAAAACAGTAGAGTATCACTTTCTTTCATTTGTCCACACACTCATATATACATACATACTAGTTTCCGTGATCTGCACAGTTGTTCCTCCAATGGTCCCTGTCCTACATTGCCGACTTCAACTTCATCATTTAGCATCCACTCTTCCAGGCTTGACAGAATTTCTTGAAACAGATCTACAGTTGGATAACCAACTGTTTTCAAGCAAGGTAATGTTTTCTCATGGCCAGACATTTTTTTTTTTTGCAGGAGAGTGGAAACCAAGGATACTGTCTGCATGATGGTGATACTCATTTACAACTGTTATGTGATGTCAAAGCAAGAGAACAGACACACACACATCAACATCATTTTATGCACATTTTTACCTTGCTTTCACAAAAGCATGCAGTGATAAATTCTCACTTTGAATATTCACACAACTCAGTACTCAGCTTGCTTCTGTTTGTTATAGTCCTCTAAGCATGACAGAGGAGTTTACTGTTGATAGTCGGTGGAAAGTTCTGTATGCTAATGACCTTGTCCTTATGGCAGAATACGTGAAAGACATGGAGAAGAAATTCCAGTTAGAGAAGCAAAACCTGGAACAGAAAGGCCTGAAAGTAACCAAAACTTAACAAAAACTAGAATTATGGTAAATAAACACATTCTGCTGCTATCTCGGGGAAATCGTGGTTTGCAGGTGCAGAAAAGTAGTTAGACACTCTGTACAGTGTGCCCAATGTAAACAATGGATATATAAGCAGTGTAGTGGGGTCACGCATAGGCCAAGAACAAAGATTACCCACATAAGCAGTTGGTATATAGGGGCATTAAAAATGAAGTGCACTGGGAAAATATATTTTAACTACTCAGAAGGTTCCTTAGAAGTAGTCAATAGTGTTTGCTACCAAAATGATATAATTAGTACAGGTGTGCTGAAAGCATAGTAGCTAGAAAAAGAATGGGGAGGGAAAAAGTTCAGGGTGCCACTCCCTCTAGAAATGAACTCTCCCTCAGAGAGTAGGCTGCTCCATTGATCAGATCAACTGGAACACCCACTGCTATAACAGATGGAGTACCAGTATGTACATGTATACTTACATGCATATGTGAAGTGTGAGGTATTGAAACCTGGGCCCTGATTACAAGGATTTGCAAAGGTGAGAAAGAAAAGAGGTGAGTATGCTTTTGTTGGATGTGTAATGTCTGTATGCATAAATGATGCAGTACAAATGATCCCGGAAAAAAAAAAATATATATAAGATGAATCAGATGTATGTTGCATATGTGATGCATATGGATTATAACAGTTGCATAAAAAAAATCCTGAGCACTCAAAGTTGATGGTGCCTGTGGCAGACTTGTAGCTCTGAACACTCAAGAGATTCCGCTCCCCATGGTTTGAAAAGTCACCTCAACTTCTGATTCTGGCACCACATCAGCTTGTTTCTACTATCGTCTTTCCCCTTCACTTTCTTCTTCAGGACTTTCTAAGCTTCATTCTCTTTTTTTCAATACATCAAAATATCTGTGATTTTGTGTGCTTTGTACAGCTATACATTTCATAGCTGGATACCGATATGGTTAAGTGTACATGTTCATTGTATATATACATGTGTGGTTATTCATACAGCTTTTACTGTGCTCTCTTTACTACTTTTGGTTGTTGTTCTTTTCCTCGTTAATGTCTCTCTCTCCTTTCCCACCTTTCAGATCTTCTCCGCTTCTCTCACATCTCCCTCTTCAGTCACTTCCTACAACCAACAATAATTTTGTTTTTCCCCCCACTTCTCTTATGTTAACTCTGGTTGCAGCCTCTCCATCTCACATTCACAAGACCAATCCCTGACTCACACCCTTCAACTCTTTTACTTTGTAGGTGAATCCACCAAACTTATCTCCACCACAGCTGCAAAATATTTTGACTCTGACATCCCCAATGATGATGGCCTTTCAGCCCTTAACACTACCCCTTAACCCTTTTATTGCTGTATTGATTTTGAGATGCTCTGTTTCTTTCAACTACTTTAAATATAACAAAGAATTTAGTAAAATAGCTTAGTTATCATTCAGTTGGTGTTAGGAACGTAAAGTGTGACTAAGGTTTGGTGGAAAATTTTAATTAAAATCTTATGAAAACAAAACATTTGTACTCAGAACCAGAGCCGGTTTCAGCCGGGTTGGTAACGAAAGGGTTAATTTTCCATAAACACTTGAGGTGGCAGAGCCCTAAATCCTTACAGAAATCTGCATGCCAAATTAGAAGACTACTGCCATTGTTTACCAGACAAACAGCACCTTTCACTTTTTCTGTTATTTGTTGAAGGGTAAAAGACCCAAATATTAGACATTCCATTTTTTTCAGACAGTTGGAGTTATTGACATTCTAAGAATTCTCCTTTGGAATAATGGTCGTTGACACATACCCTCTCCCTATCAGTACTTTGGGTTTTGGAATTACCATCAGTTTGGCACATAACTAATTCTGTCAATTCCTCATGCAAGAATTACCTGTCCATACTCTGCTTGCAGAGACAAACAAATGCTAAAACACTGGAAATGATTATCATTACAGTAGTGGTGGGGGTAATGATTATAATAATAAAGATGATGTTTATGATGATGATGATAGAAATGAAGATGATGTGGATAGTGATGGTGGTGACAGCAATGATAATGATAATTATGACGCATATTAGTGACAATGATGATGATATTGAAAGTGATAATGATGGTGATGATAATGACGGTAGTGATGGTGATGACGATGATAACAACTGTGATTAATATTTGCCAATTCTTGAGCAAAGGGTGACTGGCATTAATAATCTATCATTGTCAGTATCCCAAACAGAAACCATAATTAATAGACAACAAATAAATTGGAAAATTTTATTGTTTTATAGCTAATTAATTATAACGGTATCTGTGGTGAGATGAAATACAAATGATAAAACTTGTGCAAGTTGAAAACAAGACGACTGTAAAGCATTCGAGCCAGGTCGTCTGCTGCTGGAGAGGACCGATCAGGTAAAGGACCTGGGTATCTTGGTGGATTCCTCCTTTTTGCCTTCGGTCCAGTGCGTCCAGGCTGCCAACAAAGCACACGGAATTCTGTTCTTGATTCGACAGTCATTCGGAATGCTCACAGCAGCCATATTTCTACTGCTCTATGTCACGCTGGTGAGACCCATATTGGAATACGGGATTCAAGCCTCTTCTCCTCAAAGACATACAGCATCTCGAAAGAGTCCAGAAGCTGGCTACCCGCATGGTTCTTGTTCTGAAGAATTTGTCTTATGAAGAAAGGCTGAAGACGCTCGACCTTTATTCTCTAGAAAAACGATGACGCCATGGAGATCTCATTCTTGCTCACAACATCATAAGCGGAAAGTGTAACCTCTCGAAAGAGCTGTTCTTCACTCCTGCTCCAGAGTGTCGGCTGTGGGGTCATTCTGAAAAGCTCTATCTGCGACGATTTCATCTCAATCGAAGGAGAGGGGCTTTCTCCGTCCGGGTTGCGGATCGGTGGAATAAGCTGCCAGATGAGATGGTGAAGATGCCGACGACCGCTCGGTTCAAAGTCTCCCTTGACCTCAAGTGGCCTGAACTATGTACATGATCACCACCCTGTACATAACTCCATGTCCCCCTACATGGCCTTGCTTTTTGCTTTTTGAGCCAAAAAATTAACTAACTAACTAAAACAAGAAAATATACACATTATAATATTAAAACCATGTAAAATCATAGAAATACACCCACATATATATATATAGATAATTATACACATGCATGCACAGAAACACACGCAATATATTTGTGTTCTTTATTCTGTTATTCTTTTATTGTTTCAGTCATTTGACTGCAGCTGTGCTGGAGCACCGCTTTAAAGGGTTTTAGTCGAAGAAATCGACCCCAGGCCTTATTCGATTGGTCACTTTTGCTGAAACGCTAAGTGATAGGGAGGTAGACACACCACCATCGGTTATCAAGCAATGGCGAGGGTACAAACAGATGAAAAGACACACATATGTAAATATATAGTAGGCGCAGGTGTGGCTGTGTGGTAAGAGGCTTGCTTTCCAACCACATGGTTCTGGGTTCATTCCCACTGCATGGCACCTTGGGCAAGTGTCTTCTACTATAGCCTCGGGCCAACCAAAGCCTTGTGAGTGGATTTGGTAGACGGAAACTGAAGGAAGCCTGTCATATATATGTATATATATATATATATGTATGTGTGTGTATATGTTTGTGTGCCTGTGTTTGTCCCTCCAACATTGCTTGACAACCGATGGTGGTGTGTTTACGTCCCCATAACTTAGTGGTTCAGCAAAAGAGACCGATAGAATATGTACTAGGCTTACAAAGATTAAGTCCTGGGGTCGATTTGCTCGATCGACTAAAGGTGGTGCTCCAGCATGGCTGCAGTCAAGTGACTGAAATAAGTAAAAGTGTAAAAGAGAGTATAGCCTCAGGCCAACCAAAGCCTTGTGAGTGGATTTGGTAGATGGAAACTGAAACAAGCCTGCCATATGTACAATTTGTTTGACTAAAGCCAATGCTCCAGCATGGCCACAGTCAAATGACTGAAACCAGTAAAAGAAAAGAATATATAGACATATATGTTGGGCTTTTTTCAGTTTCCATCTACCTAATTCACTCACAAAGCTTTGGTTGGCGTGAGGTTAGAGTGGAAGACACTTGCCTAATGTGTCTTGAAGTGAAACTGAACCTGGAACCATGTGTTGGGAAGCAAGCTTCTTACCACACAGCCACATCTATCTTTTATCTTTTACTTGTTTCATTCATTAGACTGCAGCCATGCTGGGGCACTGCCTTGGGGAATTTTAGCCAAAGTAATGGAACCAGTACTTATTTTCTTCTTAAGCCTGTTACTTATTCTAGCAGTTTCTTTTACCCAACCACTAAATTATGGAGATGTAAACACACCAACACCAGTCACAATGGTGGTGGGGGGAAAACACAGACACAAAGGCACACACACACACACACACACACACTGGCTTCTTTCAATTTCTGTTTACGAAATGCACTCAAAATGCTTTCGGCAGCCTGAGGCTGTAGTAGAAGACATTTGCCAAAGGTGCCACACAGTAGGATTGAACCCAGAACCATGTGGTTGGTAAGGAAACTTCTTGTCACACAGCCATGCCTGCATCTAAAAGGACTCACATGAAGCAAAACAAAAGTAGTCAGTATAAATATAATCTGAAATACACACACACACACACACACACACACACTTTCACATATTTGTATGTGTGTGAGTACTCTTGTCTTAACATCACATGATGGTTGAAAAGAAGCAGTTTGTCATACAAACAATGTTCATTTTCAGTGTTCTATGAAAAAGGAAAAAAAACCCACCATGACTGGTTATAGAGAAATATTACTGGTTTGGAAACAGGCAGGAGTTGGTGAGAGGAAGAGCATCCAAATATTGAAACTCTGCATCAACAAATTCCATTTGTTCCAACAAGCATGGAAAATAGACATTAAATGATGATGATATATGTATGTGTGTATGTGTGTGTGTGTGTTTGTGTCTCTTTGTTATGACATTGTATGATAGCTGTAAATGGGCATCACTATCACACAAATGGTGTCATTTATTTCCAGTCTTCTGTAAAAAGAAGTCTCCATAGAAAATCTGCCTCTGTAAACTCCAGCCAAATCAAGCAAGCATAGAAAAGTGGAAGTTAAGATGATAATGAGGTTAATGATAATATGCACATGTTTGTCACATCCTCTACATTCCTCTTGCCTTTCCATTTGTGTTACAAGTATACTTTTTCTTGAGATGGTGTGGACTTTGGTAGAGTGTGTGGCAAAGAATGATGAATGTGCCTGATATCCCTGGTCCATTGTCATAAGGATGGGTATAATCATAATCACCCTGAAATATGATATGATATACATATATATATATATCATCATCATCATCATCATTGTTTAACGCCCACTTTCCATGCTAGCATGGGTTGGAAGATTTGACTGAGGTCTGGCGAACCAGATGGCTGCACCAGGCTCCAATCTGATCTGGCAGAGTTTCTACGGCAGGATGCCCTTCTTAAGACCAACCACTCCGAGAGTGTAGTGGGTGCTTTTACATGCCACCGGCATGAGGGCCAGTCAGGTGATACTGGCAATGGCCATGCTCAAATAGTGCTTTTTATGTGCCACCTGCACAGGAGCCAGTCCAGCAGCACTGGCAACGACCTCGCTTGAATGTTTTTCCACGTGCCACCAGCACAAGTGCCACTAAGGCGACGCAGGTAACGATCATGCTCGAATGGTGCTTTTTACATGCCATCGGCATGGAAGCCAGTTTGTTGCTCTGGCAAAAATCATGCTCAGATGGTACTCTTAGTGCTCCACTAGCACAGATGCCAGTCATCGAATTTGATTTCAATTTCGATTTCACTTGCCTCAACAAGTCTTCGCAATACCAGTGTCATGTAACTGCTGTGCTTGTGATGACCTGTTGAGCCAAGTGAAATTGAAGTAATGGCCAATACCAGTGGTGTCTGACTGGCACCCATGCTAGTGGCATGTAAAAAGCACCATTTGTGTGTGTTGGGCCTCATGAAGGCAGTGACAGGTGACTGAAACCTTTGACGATATACTGTGATTGTGTAGACCTCTCAAGCTAAGTGAGACCATAGTCATGATCAATGTTGGTATCAGGTCAATGGCACCTGTGCCAGTGGCACATAAAAAACACCCACTACACTCTTGGAGTGGTTGGCGCTAAGAAGGGCATCCAGACATAGAAACCTTGTCAAATCAGATCAGAACCTGGTGCAGCTCCCCAGCTTACCAGTTTTCAGTCAAACCGTCCAATCCCTGCCAACATGGAAAACGGACAAAATCCACTATTACTGATATAATGAAACAGTAGCTGAAAAATCACTCATGCTCAGATAAGCCAGCAGGAGGTTGAATAAAAAAATTTTTATGCATGACAGAAATGATATTAGTTTAAAATAGTAATCTGTGTATCATGCTTAAAGCAGATACATCACTGAAAGCATACTTAACTGTGGTATTCATTCTGAAAGATATATATATATATATATATATATATATATATATATATATACTGCAAAACTGTATATAAAGCAAACTTCTTCATCGTTAGGTAAGAGTTTGTAAAATAACTTATTTTCTTTCATTTTAAATGAAAAGACTTTGAAATGGATGAACTCGTAGCTAGAGCTAAAGGCAGTTACAACAATATTGATATCAAAATGGTTAAGGAATTTTAAGATACTTACATTGATCAGGCTTCTTTCAGAGCCAATTAGTGCCATTAAAGCTCCAAGTGCTGATACTCGCTCCAGTGTAGGTGTGTCCTAAATACAAATATAAATAATTAATAACTGTTATATACTTGTGATATATATTTTCACAAAGCATTTTACTTATGATTTAATTGAATGTCCTCTGAATATATGTAGTCATCAATAACCATTTAAAACAATAAAAATACTGTTTCCTTACACCCTAGTTTTGATTATTCTTTTCTGTGTGACAGCAAACATGACATACAAAGAGCTACATCAATTAGTAATAAATTTTATCTTGTAAAAATTCATTATGAATTTACAAAGTCATCGCTGAGACAATCTTGTAATTAATATTAAAGCAAATTCTAACAATATGGTGCAAACATTTCTTAACTGAATTGCTTTTCTGAAGAATTACAATAACTATCTTAAACCAATCTCAACAGCTTGTTTCAAGGTACCCTTCTCAATCATGCCTGAAGAAGATTTAAATTCCTTGAGCAATTTTGTTGCTTAGATTTTTCTTTTTCTCATAAATAATTCATTAACCAATAACTTTACCCAATCCCATACAGATAATGCAGTTCACTGGTTCTGTTCTTGATTTAAATTCAATTCCAGCAGGCATGATCAACAAGAAATATTTCTATGCTGACCAGTTTTTATCTGACAAATTCAAAAGCATTCTATTCCTATTGATATTAAACCATCTAAACCGCCCCTGAATCTATGATACTAAATTCCTGCTTTAAATTAAAGGCTCCCCTCAAAATTTCATGTTTACTCATGTCCCCAAAACAAGCTTAATGATGACAAGGTTATTTTACTAGACAAAATGGAATAGGCAGGCAAGGGGAGACACATGGGACAGAGAGTTGCTGATGAGGTCACAGAGTGTGTGACAAAAGTACTTTCATGGACAAATAAACTAAAAAAAAAAGAAAAAAACTAATAAAACTAAATTGAAGATCAAAGAAATAGTACATGTGTTTAATTGGCAATAAATGAAAATCTCCAAGTATAACAATATCTGTTTCAACGAAAGTTTTCACATCACGAATCTTGCAAAACAAATGCATAAACATATTTTACTAGATTTTTCAATATTCTCAAATTGAATTCAAGCAAAAGCAGTGTATTTCAACATAAACAGGGTAAGAAAACGATTAAAGTGACTGACGTTAAAAATCTCTCACAAGATATGGATTGACACTAAGTTATTGCAAAGAGATATTTGCCTAAGATGACACCCAGCAGGACTGAACCCAGGACCTTGTGATTACAAAACAAATTCCTTAACTATTTAGTCATACTATGTTGTTACACATTGCATCACAGCTATGCTACATGCATACACACACACATATGAATAAATATAGACATTTCATATATATATATATATATATGTAATATAAATTTAATTAGAGGATATGTTAACTTTGTGAAGGGATGGTTACATCCAAGGAAATACTGGTTGAATACCTAGTATTTTGGGGGAATGAAATTCCCTGAAAACAATAGGTATATATAAAGCATATAGTTTATATTCATTTAAAAGAAGAAAAGAAAATGGGGATAAGGAAGTTGATAACTGTTTATTATTAACAAATTGGTCATCTTTGCTTCTTATAGCTGTTTCAATTAATACTAAGTAATCTAATTACAAATTTGTACATTAAATTTACATTTATGTGACATGAGTATGATTTCATCAGAGGGAAAAAAATGTACTTTTGGATGTTATATGAGGGCTTAGCAATTCATTTCAGCAGAGTCTGATGAAATTTTACTCATGTCACATAAATGCAAATCTAATATATAAATTTGTAATTAAATTATTGTGTATTAATTGAAACAGCTGTAAGAAGCAAAAATGACTTATTTGTTATAATAAACAATTATTAACTTCCTTATCTCCATTTTTTTTTCTTCTTTTATATATGCCTAGAAGAAATTTTTTTTGTAGAATGAATTGATCCCAGTACATTATTTTCTTTTAAGCCTGGTACTTACTTGATCATTCCCTTTTGCTGAACCACTAAGTTACAGGGATATAAACACATCAACAATAGTTATCAAGTGGTGGTGAGGGACAAACAAAGACACACACACACTCATACACACATGAGTGAATGGACAAATGAAAGAATGTTTGCATAAAAAGAAAAGGAAACACTATATTCCATCCAAAAATAATGGTGTTTTAAAAACATGAAAAATCTTAACAAAGTTATGGCTGGGAGATAACAGTTTACTTGAAGTAGCTGCCCTCAGTTTCCAACATGGCCTGAAGATGGTTCTAGAACTTGATGCATGAACTCCTCATTGAGTCCCTGGGAAGATCTTTTAATACTTCCTTGATGTTAGCTACAAGCTTGGTCTTAGTGTTTTAGGTAAAGTGTTTGGTGCCTTTCTCAACTGCACCCCACACAGTAACCCATGGGATTACAATTGGAGGAATTAGGAGTGGTTTTAATAAGCTTGTCTCTTAACCCTTTCGTTACTATATTTCTGACCAAATTACACCCCTTATGTGTTTCAATTAATTTCTAACGTAATCATAAATTTTGTCTGGTTTCATTAAACAACTATAACTTTTTTATTTATCAATATATTAATCTGATTTTTGGAAGATAATTTAATGAAATATTCTCAACCAATTCTATACTATAATTTTTGTCACAAAATGACTCTAATTGCAGGTAGATACAGGTAAATTCAACAATATATAAAATTTTGTTCAAACATCGCTATAGAAAATATTAGCTAATATTCAATTGGGTATACAAGAAAATTTTACGATAGAATTTGTTATTCTGGGTAACTTTCTGATACCCATAATAATATTTATGGCAAAATAGTCTTAATTTCATTTAAGGTTGTGGGAAATAAACTATCCTTTCTTTCGTTTTGTTTACATTTAGCGTAACGGTTCGTTTCCGCCGTAATGATTTCAAATAGGCTCAATCGAAAAAGTAAATAGAAATAGCCTAAGGCTTTACTCTCCTGGGAAAGTCTGTGGCTTGGTCCAGTTTCTTCAGAAAAATCACCGAAAGAAACAGTTTTTAAATTTTCACTCCATTCAGGTGCCAATTCATTTTCTTTATCGCTGTCAGAGATCTCGGATTCACTGTTTTCACTTTCGGAAAATGAAACATCAGATTCATTATCAAATACCACATGCTTTTTTTTTTCAGTCATAGAGTTAGATTTATGAAGGTCTTCAGTAGAAAATCCTTCGAATTCTGACTCGCTGCTTGATATAATGAAATTCGTATCCATTTTTTGTCAGAATTACAAATTTTGAAAACACAATGGGAACAAATTTCGGAAAAAAATCTCCCAAAATTCACGGAATTAAAATTACACTTCGATTATTGTACAAAACTGTAGTTGAACTGTTTACGAAGTATAATACGTATTTTCACAAATGTACTAAAGAGATTTGCTCTGATATTCTCGTTTAAATATGAATAGGTAAATTCAGGCAGGTTTGGGCGGTTTGGTAACGAAAGGATTAAAGCCACTCTTAATTTCTCTATAAATTTGAATGCTCTTTTCAAAATACTACCTATCCAACAATGTTGGTTTGAATTTGTAATGACTAATGTATTATCTCACCTGTTTGATAACTGTTTACAGTTTTACCTGAAGATGGTGGATTATATGTTATGATGTAATTCAAGAAAACATCAATAAAATTCTATTGGAACAGTGACTGTAAATTTTAAATCTCATCTATGTTCTCTTATTTTACACCTATGTCAACTCTACGGCTTGAATTGGATTTCATTCTTATATATCTACTGTATCCTACAAATACTTCTGTCCCTCTGTGTGGCATCTTGGGCAAGTGTCTTCTACTTTAGCCCCGGGCCAACTAAAGCCTTGTGAGTGGATTTGGTAGACAGAAACTGAAAGAAGCCTGTCGTATATATATATATATATATATATATATATATATGTGTGTGTGTGTGTGTGTGTGTGTGTGTGTGTGTGTGTGTGTGTGTGTATATGTTTGTGTGTCTGTGTTTGTCCCCCCAACATCGCTTGACAACTGATGCTAGTGTGTTTATGTCCCTGTAACTTAGCAGTTCGGCAAAAGGGATCGATAGAATAAGTACTAGGCTTACAAAGAATAAGTCCTGGGGTCGATTTGCTTGACTAAAGGCAGTGCTCCAGCATGGTCACAGTCAAACGACTGAAACAAGTAAAAGAGTACCCAGCTATTTCTGGCATCCTATGTGTTGATGTACCTAGATTCTATTGAATCCTATACCTAATACACACACACATGTCATACATTTAACATATACACACACATGCATCTATACATTAACTGAAGAACTATCAAAAACTGTGTTATAACACTTGCTGATAAAGGCTGAAATTGGAAATAAGGTGCATCATCTTTTTGTCAAGAATAAAATACTTTGCCCAATAATTCTGACTGTATAGAGCAGAATATGCTAAATTTATTTTTCCTGTATGGATAACTAGATTTATTTTTCTCATGTCAAACACTTTAAACTATCTTTACATTTCTATGTATAATATTCAGAAAATAGAAAGTTTGTATTCCTTAGAGTTCTTTACTAAAGCTAATACATTAAGATAATATTCTTGGTGCATCTACAAAATATTTGTCAATAGCACCGATATTTACAGCCACTTTCTGCATTTAGTTATTAATTCTGAAAGTGAGGCTTTTTGGGTAACATATTGCATTTAACGCAGTAGCAGTATTGAAGCAGTGGCCCTGTTTGGATAACTACTAGAAGGATTCTGTTAAAAAAAATTCTAGTGAAATCTGGCAAGCGTAATATTGAGCTAACACTTCAAAAATATCTGTATTACAATACGGCTAATGAATGCTAAAGACATGCATATGGTGCAGTATATTTTTGCTGGAAACAAAATGTTTTGTCCAGATATTCAAATATACAGAATATGCAGAGTTATTTTACTGTGCACATGTGTGTGAGTGTACACACACACACACACACACACATATATAGCATTTAATATTTTCCTTGAATCAAACACTTAAATCTATCTTTTACATTTCTATGTAGAAAATAGATGAAAATAGAAATTCTTCAAAGTTCTTTGCTAATGTTATTAAGTCAAAACTTTTAGATAATATACATGTTGTGTTCACAAAATATTTGTCAATATCACACAGACATATATCTTTTAGTTGTTACAGTCATTAGACTGCGGCCATCCTGGGGCATCACTTCAAAGAATTTTTAGTCAAACGAGTGAACCCTAATTTTGTTTTTAAACTTGGTTCTTATTCTATTGTCTTGTTTTGCTGAACCGCTAAGTTAGAGGGATGTTAACAAACCAGCATTGTTTGTCAAGTAGTGTAGTTGGGGACAAACAGAGACAAACACACACACACACACACACACAAATGTATATAACAGGCTTCTTTCAGTTTTACATTATTTACATTTGATGGATATTTGTCCACATCTTGTTTGTTGTTAACAGAATGTTTCGGCTGATATACCCTTCAGCCTTCATCAGGTGTCTTAGGGAAATTTCGAACCTGGGTTCTCATCCCTAAGATATTTTTTGATATTATTATTATTATTATTATTACTATTATTATTATTCAGGTCACTGCCAACACTAGTGAAATTGTCATACAACATGCAAGAATATAAACCATGAGGGGACAGCTTTATGCCAGAAGATGAGGGGTAAAAGTATGAGAAAAAGATCCAGAGCAGAATAGGATTGTTGCTGGAGAAGAGCCACGTGATAACTCACATTTCAGAGAAGTTATCAGGTGGAGCAGGAAAGCACAAAAAATGAAACAACCCAAAAAGAAAAGAAAGCAGTGATAGATAGATAGATAGATAGATAGATAGATAGATACATACATACATACATACAAAGAATAAATGATACAGGAGTATGAATTGCTATCTGTTTGTCTGTCTATCTATCAATAAATACACACATACACATTTGTATGGCATGCCAATTATTTTTAGGAACACTGACGTTTTCTGAAGCTGAACTTCTAGTAGCAAAACTAGTTGTTCTTGTAACACAAATTGGAAGATATTTAACTGTGCATATTAAATAACATCTGACTGATTGCAATGATAGAAAGTGGAAGCTAACATCCTGAATGCCCACAGTTTTCCCTATTTACAACTAATCTATATACAGCTTTGTCTTGTCTGACTGAACACAACTTAAAGCTTTCCTAAATCTGAAAAAAAGATAAACACATGCATACATGTATATGTGTATGCATGCGTGCACACACACACATGTATACACAGGTACAAACGTAAGAATGTTTTCTAGACTGATCAATAGTTGGTGGAATGAGAAGAATAAAATATTAGAGCAGCTCTGAATTTGTTACCACTGGGATGCAGTGAAATCATTATCACTGTGTGTTTTGCATCTTATTGGAAAAGTTAATCTCATAACAAGAAAAAGAAAAAAAGAGGTTAGCTGAAATCATGCAAAAGCAGATAACTGAATCATTTTTAATATAAATTCTGTTTCATTTTTGTATGTTTCGCAAGATTTGAAATTGTGTGTAGAAACTGATGCTGTAGTCTAGGAGGGTCATACTGCCAGTATTAACACATGCACTGGTTATGTTTCACTTCAGTCGGTATTACCAGTCAATTAGATAATTCATCATTGATCAAGGGTTTAATCAAATACTCTGTGAAGTCCTTTTATTGCATTCTGTGACTTTATCAGTAACTACATGTTCCCAAGTACTACTCCCTCCTCAGCACTTGTTTCTTGTTTACTGAAGTGCTGAGAAGGAGATAGACATAGTCATTGATAACATCACTGTGTCAAAAAGACTTTGACAGGTTAATCTGTTAACCAATTGATTAATTATCTAATTGATAGATAATAAAACTAAAGTGAAACATAATTAGTGCACATGTTATATTGGCACTATGGCCCTCTTAAACTACAATTTGATTCTACACAACTGCATATAAAACACTAAAACATACATTATAAAGAGTCAATGTAGAACCTCTTTAATTGGTCGCTTGATCTGCAAAAAATAACAGTCAAATATTCCTCAAATTACACTATACACTTTTTTGAAAAGAGAGAGGAAATTGTTTTCTATATAAACTTAGATAAACTTTGTCAACAAAAAAGATTGGACAAGGATAGTCATATGTAGAATGTCTTTGACTAGATCTGTTTGATCAGTGGTGATCTGGGTTTAGTCAATATCAATAACTTATATAGTAAATGATCTCTTCAAAGACAATATGACAATGAAACTCATAGGTAACCTGCATGTATGAACAAATTTAGAAGGTATTATTTGTTAATATATTACCATCATGAGATGCTCCCACTTTATAAGCTCAAAGGTGATCCCACAACAGAGCTTGGGCAAATGTCTTCAACTATAGCAGCCCCAGGTCAAGTAAAACCTTGTAACTGGATTTGATAGATGAAAACTCAATGAAGCCTTTGGTGTGCATGTGTGTGTGTGTAATATGTATGTGTGTTTTGTCCTTGTCTTGGCATTATCTAATGGTTGTGAATGAGCATCATTGTCATACAAGCAATGTTGTTCGTTTTCAGTTTTCCATGGAAATTATGTCTGGCAAAAGGGAAATATTACCTTGCTTCAACATAAATGAGGGTTGATGACAGGAAGGACATCCAGCAGTAGAGAATCTGCCACAAATATTCCATTTGACCCATGCTAGCATGGAAAAATGAATCTTAGAAATGATGATGAAAGGCAAAAGATATTAACACCAGTGAGAAAACTGATAAACTTGTTGCTTTTAACCAAAAATACATTGTCACCATAAACAGTAGCAATGCCAGTGATATCTTGCAAAGCTTTATCAATAGCATGAAGAGTGATTGAAGGGGTCATAGAAGCCTCACCCAAGATGATCAAATCCAGGTTTTGTAAATGATTTGCAAGGTCTGAAGTGGTTGGTACATTACAAATGCTGGGCTCTGTGAGTGGGACAGGAAACTTGAACAAAATATGGACAGTCTTTCCACCTGAGAGTAGTGTAGAGACAATACCTGTCCAAGCACTACTGCACATGTTGCGTTTGTTCCTTTGCAGATAAGAAATTATGATATTAAACATAAGTTTTACCACAATCTCCTGGTGCATCTACATAGAAACAGGACTGGTTGAGCACCTCACCTCTCCTCTTCTTATCTACAGATTCAAGTACATCATTAGCAATCAATTTCTGTTCATCAGTAAGTGTTGCAATACCTGAGTAATCGAGGTCTTCATGATGGTCAAGCTGTGGTACTCCAATAAGTTCAGGCAGCCCAATTACTAAACAATTAATGCCATTCTCTATCAGAATTGCATCAATTGAGTGCAGTGCTATGTTTTCTGCATGTTCTGCATTAAAACCTTGGTGCAAGAAATCTTCAATCATGGATTCCTTGTGAGGGGTCCACATTTGCAGGGTTCATATATGTGCACAGGGCAGCAAACATAACACGCAACTATAAGGGCATCCGACAGGCAGCAGCTTCTAGCAAAGCATGTTCCAGTGTGTCATCGTCTGAGAGAAGACCATATCTCAGGCATGCTGCCTTAACTATTGGCAAGGTTTCTCCTTCTACAGTGTGCAAATCCTGGAAGTTCATGGCACCTGAAACATGCAGCAGCAACATTCACAAGTGAAATTTTTCTGTCTCTAGGGCTCACTATATACATTCTACTGAGGATATTAGTGTTCCTTTGCCTTGAAGTCCATGTTCTAGTGTGTTCATTAAACACATAATATAGCGGAATGTCAGGGTACAAGTGGTTCCTTGCATCATCATCATGCTCATTTAGTTTGAACCATGCAGTTAGGGTAGTGTCATGGTCCCTCTGTGCCTGAGCAGCTTCTGAGCATTGCCTCTGTGAAAGTAAACTCTTTGCTGGTCTTCAAGATGTATTGCAAGTCTGTAGACAATGTGAGATGCGTCATGTAGCTTGAACTCTAACAGTCTCCTCATAGTTTCTGAAGGAGAAACATATCAGCAAGCAAGATAATTAGTAATTTCATCATGAGCTTGATTCTGCTCATGATCTGCTGCTGGGTTGTCTCTTCAACAGAAGCATAGTCATGTCCCTTGCACACATATTTGAAGATATATTTAATGCTTTTCATGGATGAACCAATTTCTACATTAATGTGAGCTCTGTACTTTTTGTCTTCTGTACTCTGGATAGCCAATCAAATTCAGAAGCATTTCATCTCTGTAATTCTTTGGGAATTTCCTTTGACATGAGCCATTTTCTATGCAAGGGGAAGAAGTATTATCTGTTCCACAAGGACTATGTATCATGCATTTTTTTTACTAAATCATGCAAGACTGGATCACCATTGGCATCAAGAATTTCAGCTGTCACGATCCTATCTATGTCATCACTGTTTCTCAGTTTGTCCTCATTTCTTAACACTACAAACATGTGGCAGTGGGGAAGACCTCTCTTCTGAAACTCAATGACATGGACCACTGGCACCCCAAACATGTGTCTATCCTTTATGTCCTTCATAAGTTCTGCAAGGCATGACTTGTACACTTGGGCAACTAAATCTGGCCTATTTTCAGGTGTTTCTCAAGGCACTTCGAGTTGCAAGTGTAAGTGATGAACAAGTCTGGCTTAGCATATTTTGAAACAATTGACATTGCATCTTGAAAATATTGGTGCATATTCCTTGGACTGTCTGTGAATGAGGAAGGCAGTATCCCTGGCACTTCTGGTTCAATATTCTCATCTGCTCCTGTGTTCAAATAATCCATCAATTCGTTGTACCTTTCCACTCGCAACTGATTGTCCCTAAGATATTGCAACCTGCAACCTTCAACCTTGACATATGCCTTCACAGTATAGTGTTGAAATAATTTTCCAGTTCTGTGAATTACACTAAACCCATCTCTGCATGCAAGATGATAGCTGTAGTATTCTTGCATCGTCAAACAATTACATACATGTGTCTAGCGTTCCTGGACATGTTGCATCTCACAATGCCATCCAAATTCCCCATGGGGAAATAGAATTGGGTAGCTCATAGGTCCAAGTGGCATGATGTGTAAGATATTTTTTTCAGGAGGAGCATTTCTGGGATACACAATAATGTCTCTATTTTCAGGAGGGGCACCAATTTTCTCCAGCAAACATTGCTGCTATTTCATTGCTGGTCGGGAAATTGTAGCGCCTAATACTGGATCCTCTCCTGAAATGTAACTTAAATCTTCATATTGGCACATTGTCTCTTCTGGCTCTCTCCTCTCCTTGTTTAACTGCATGCATGTTCTTGTACAATTCTGCATAAGGATTAATTTGGTGGATAACATCACTTATTTTTCTCATAGTAACAGGGGAACACTCAGAATTTTGAGGTGTATCCATCCTGTGCTGCAGAGCTTCATTCGCATCAATGATGTATAACTGGCCATATTGTGGTTGATCATTAGCAGGATGCAGGTTTATCGTTGTGTGGTAAATGTGGCCCTAAATGCAGAAGCAACACAGACCCCTTCCAGGAAGTGCTGCCAGTTTGACTCCAAATGATGAAAAGGAGAAAGGTACAACTGTAATTTCTGATATTTCTATGGAATGAAATGGACTATTGATCGTTTCCCTCAAATAAATATTTTAGTGTTTCCGGATAAAGCTGTAATGCAAGCACGTTCACTTTACCACTGTGGCGAGCTGGCAGAATCGTTAGCAAGCGGGCGAAATACTTAGCGGTATTTTGTCCGCTTCTGCGTTCTGAGTTCAAATTCCGCCGAGGACGACTTTGCTTTTCATCCTTTCGGGGTCGATAAATTAAGTACCAGTGACGCACTGGGGTCGATGTAATCGACTTAATCCGTTTGTCTGTACTTGTTTGTCCCCTCTATGTTTAGCCCCTTGTGGGTAGTAATGAAATATATTTTCATTTCTAAACCTAAGTGCACTACAATATTCACATATAATGTTCATTTCTCCTAGGTTAAATTGTTTAAATTCATTAACAGTAGCTCTGTTCAGCACTGGCCTATATTTTCTCACACACTGTTACTGCATCTGATGCCTCTTTAAATTTTTTATTTCACCAGCATTCATATTTTGAACTCTTTCTCAATAACTTTCCCTTTGGTTTTGCTGATAAATAACCATGTCATCTTGGTTATGTTCTCTACTCTTTGCTGAAATAAGTTTCTCTGCTGCTCGTGGTACTGTGTACGCTGTTCCTCATTCATATTTTCTCTTCTTATTTGTTGTCTCCTCCTATCTTGCTGCAGGTGTTCCTTGCATTGTTCACCCTCAACTGTTGGTGTTGCCTGTCTCTCTCTGTCTCTCACAAACATACACTTTTTCTATCATTACTCCCTCTCTCCCTCCCACCTTGACTCTTTCTTTCTCACTACCTCTCTATATATTATATGAAGAGCAAAATGGATGGAAGAACTAAGTAATTAAGGAAGGAGCAAGCAGAATTATAATATGATTAATTTCAAATTTTACATAAAATATTGGAAGTGAATGCTACTGCTTATATGATAGTGACTTGCATTACAAGTATAATGTGATATGCAGATACAAATATATACACATACACATGTATGTATGTTTAAAGATATATATTTATATGTCTACGACCAGCTTCTTTCAGTTTCCGTCTATCAAATTCACACACAAGGCTTTGGTTGGTTTGGGGCTCTAGTAGAAGACCCTTGACCAAAGTGTCACACACTGAAACTGAACCAAGACACATGGGTGGGAATCAAGATTCTCAGTCACACTGGAAAGCCTGCCCAACTGCCTGTATATATATACACAAATATATATTTGCACACACGTGCACACACACACATATATGAATAAATATAAATATAAATTTAATTAAGAGCAACAGAAGTAATATTGCTACCAAAAGGTAATATTTATCTCCCACACTACATCCACTTTAAGCGAATGATATATATATATATATATATATATGTTTGCCAACTAAATGTGGCAGTCCTATAGAGGATGGTGTTACTGTTATTTTTAGCCCCAGGAAGACATCCCCTCCAGCTGGCCAACAACACACAGTTTGTGCTCGATTAGTATTTGCAAGGGAGGTCATCGCTCCCATCTCTAGCCTTACTTGATACACACAGACCTGGGTTTCTGGATGGTTATCCCTCTTCAGTGTGTGTTAATCACTGGCTAGTGATGAATAACTCATTCCACTCACAAAATACTATATCCTTTTTCTAGTGACAAATTGTCACTGATCTTGTAAAGAGAGAGGTAAGTTATATTAAATCTCTGAGTGAGAGATAAAAAGTAACAGTATGAAATTGTAAAATACATTTGCCAACTAAATGTGGAAAATGTATATATATGTACGTATGTGTGTATGTATATATATATAGGGTTATGATATATATCTATGATTATTGTTGGTATTCTTTTAAAGACAGATATCTTATTCAAATGTTGATTTCTAGATAGATATACATTATAAAACCTTCAACTTGACAGTTTTTACATTAGTGCAAGGAACGGAAAATTTTCCTTTTGGAATAGGTGGAGAGAAAGAAAATAAAAATAAATTTGACTTGAAATTTCAATAAGAATGTTTACCTCATTCAAATAACAATCAGTCCAACTGTCACAAAGTGTTTGTGTGGTTTTGTTGATGCTAGCATGACCAAGCATATTGAGGCTGTAACACAAACTACCAACAGCCAGGCTGACGCCACACATCTGAAAATAGACAGATTTAATAATATGTAGTCTTGGTACAAAAACTGTTATCAAGTTAAAATCTAAATTAACTCTTAACCCTTTTGATACCAACCCACTTAGGTGCTGTGATATAAACTTATTGTCTTGAAATGTTTTTAATTTAAATGTTTCATCAGTACTTCAAGTTAGTTTCGAACATAAACTAACTTGAAGTTCTGATGAAAAATCTTTCATTATTTTTTAAATTAAGTTTGATAACCAAAAGGATTAAAGAGTGCAAGTGATCAAACAGTAGATTAAGATAATTTTGAACCTCATTGAATATTCATTGATATTAGCATGCTTGCCACATATTTTTGTGGTCATGAAGATCGTTCAAAGAGATGTCAAAGGACTAAGGTCAACTTCTTTGTTTGCACAGTGAGGAGGGTAACTTGTTACATAGTGGGTTATACTGATTCAGGCTGAGAATCATATGACCATATATGTGAAACACATCAACCACTCATCTTCTCCACTCCCACTATTCCTGGGATGGTCATGGGAGTATAGAGTCCTCAGGCTTCTCCCCCATAGGCTTCTATCAGAAGCAACTACCATTACACTTTCTGGCTGGATTCCCAAGTCCCAAGTGTGATCAACATAGACTAGATATTAATTCAAACATTTCATTCTTGGTCTACTCCTAGGTCTTCCACCAGTTGGCTTAGCTTAGAGAGTCCATCAAAAAAGGATCCATCATCTTTCATCAATGTCTATATCAGCAGAAGACACACACAAAAGTAAGAACATCGATAAAATGGTACTTTAGAATAAAAATACTGTGTGGTACCTATTCCACCCAAGTTGTTCCTATGCGCTCTTGTCCCTCTCAGGGAATCAGTGCTGTTTGGTAATGTTGCAGGAGAGATAGCAAAAATGAAACTGCAGTCCCTAAAAAGTTATAATACCTTCAGTTACTTACTTGTGGGTGTGCTTCACTAAGGTTCTTCAGATAATCAAAGATACTGTTGATTGTATCAGCATTGATAATATTGGCTGAAAACACAGAACCACTGCAAGTGGCAACAGCAAAGCAAAGGACCTGAAATACAACAAAAATATATATATAGCAATTCAAGACAAAGGTTCATCACATTATATCTGGTATTTTTTACCTTTTATTTATTTTCTATCTACTTTCTCACAAACGCATAAATTGTATAATCATTATCATAATTTATTCATTTTTCTAGTTTGCTATAGCTATCACAGCCAAGGCTACATTAAAATAGTACCCTAACACTTTTGATATCCATCCACTTGAAAGCTTCTTATTTAAAATGTTCAAAGGTTAATTAGAACTTCCAATTATATTTTTATGTAAGAACCTTCTCATTAAGTTATATTTCAAATACAGGCAAAACATTTCAAATTCTCGATTCTTTTCAAAATTAATCACAGCACATTAGCAGTGTATTTTCATTAGAAATATCTTCACAAGAGGATTAATAATAGATATCACTAACTTAACTTCAGTTGACTATATTCTGGTAGTACTTAGAAAAGTTTGGATGCTTCACGGCAACCTTAGTCTTACATTACATCACTTGAAAAACCTAACCTTTCCTTAGTATGTAATCATATGTCTATCTTAACACCTACCCCACTTAGGCACCCCATCATTGTAACATACCAGTATAGCTCCATTGCAGACATTATGTACTTTTAAACTTCCTAAATATACTGAACATAAAACTCACAGCTATCACAATCCTGATTTCAAGCCCTACACCTCTGCACCTATGAAATATTTCTTATAATCTACTTTTCCTACTTTAGAAAGTAACTATTTGTTAGCAATAATGCCAATCATTTCCTAAACTCCAAACTTGCTTATAATGTAATCAGAAACACTTCTGCTAATAACAATTAAGTCTCTTAGAAGTTAGAAACTTAATTAATTTAATTAGAACTTTAATTGATTAGAACAGTAATTCAATTACTAATACACCTAGACTATTATTTAGTGTTCGTGTTGTTAGGTATATAAATGCCTGCTATCCCTCAAAAATGTCTTTCTGATATAAATCCAATTGAGTTCTCAATGCTTACCTATTGTGAGGAAATAGACAATTATTTTTTGCTACATGTTCCAACCTTCACACTCTTTGCTACTAGAGGTTTTCTTCTGCAAGAAGCCACAACTAAGATGTTTTACAGTACTATGTCAGAATGTCTGGCCCTGTTAACTTTGGAAGGTCCTTAATTTTGTGTTGCTTATCTTTGTCAATAATATCAATATAGTGAAGTAGTCTTTGGACTCAACAAGGGTGTGGAAGTCTCTTTAACATGATACAACCTGTTGTTCAGTCCAATAGCAATTTCCTGCAATCAATACCCTGTTTTAAGCAACAACAGTAGAGATGAGTGGAATGCATCCATAAATCTCTTCTACGATCTTATGTTCATGCCATGAGATGTTTCCAGCTGTCATAAGATCATTAACCCTTTCGTTAATGTATTTCTGTTGAGATGCTCTGTGTTTCTTTCAATTACTTTAAATATAACAAAGAATTTAGTAAAATAACTTAGTTATCATTTAGCTAGTGTTAGGAACATAAACTGTGACTAAGGTTTGGTGGAAGATTTTAATTCAAAACTTATGAAAGCAAGACATTTGTACTCAGAGCCAGAGCCGGTCTCAGCTGGGTTGGTAACGAAAGGGTTAAACAAAGCCAAGACCCCATCTAAGACATAGATCTCTTCATCTAGCAGAAGCATTCAAGACATCGGCAGAATCCATAACATTCTAATCTTGACTATGCTGATGATCTTGTTTTCGTGGCTCAATGACACAAAATTGAGATACACATCAGAGAGCAATAGTAAGTACCAGGCCCTAATTGAGTCCACGTTGCCTATATTCTCTGTAGTCAGCATCAGAAGCAAGTACAGGTATAAAAAAAAAATTAACAAAAAAAACCCAGATTGGGTAGTGTGTGTGGTGGTGGGGCAGCAATATACTCAGACAGCAACACAGTGATAACCAACTGCATATTAAGCTCATTGTTTGACCCTCTATTACATAGAAGCATAATACATCTAAAGCAGTGATGCACAACCTGCAGCTCATGAAAGCATTTTGTGTAACCCACAAAACCATTTTGCAATGGCATTCTTATTTTAATGAATAACTGAAAATGAACATAGCGAACTGCTTGTTCCACTATCACATACATAATAGTATTCATTTATTAACTTTTATTATTATGTTGTCTCTGGGAAGAGACATTTTCTTTTTGTGCCTTGTAATGTAACGCACTCACCGGTAAAATTTCCACTTATTTCTTATTTTTATTTTCCTAAAATTTTATTATTATATTATTTATTATTATTATATTATTTATTTTATTATTATATTATCGATTATTATTATATCATTTATTTTATTATTATATTATCTATTATTATATTTCCTTATATTATTTTTCTTCAGGTCTTCATCAGTTTTTTCTGTACTACTGTTTTTGTATGTTTCCTGATCAATCCAAATTATACAATATACTTTACAGCTCATCTTCAGTGACTGAATTCATGATTTGGCCCTTCGGACAAGAAAGGTTGTGCATCCCTGATCTACAGTAATAGCTCTATGAATCCCATTTATTTGCTGGACTGATTACCCATATGCTGTAGGTCTGCTGACCTTGGAGTAAACATTAATAACAACAATAAGAGCATTGAATAAAATCACAATAAAATAATAAGCATGCGCACCTGGAATATATCTGAAGAAGAATCTGTATTTTTCAAAAGAGAAAATAATTTATCGAGTATTTCAGCAAGATGTCGGCGAGATTCTGGTTTTCCATCTTCACACAAAGAAGTGAGTGCCAGAGTTAACCCAAGAATGCAACCAGACCTGAAGAGGAAAATATGAGTCACATCATTTGCTATATAAGAATTGTATGCGTGTGTGCATGGAACATACAAAAACATTTCATATATGTGTGCATGTGTGTGTGTGTATATATATATATATGTTTACGAGCAAAACGCCCCCCCCCCCGTCCAATGGACGGTGCTGAGTTGTCAAACATTTAAACCAAATTTTCTCAAAACAACTTGTCCGGCCGTCCCATAGGCCTCACCTTTGAGAAACACTGATTTAACCTAAATTTGAGACACCAACAAAAGAAGAAATAAAGATAGACTTTTTTTCTATTTCAAAGAAAAACGATTTTATTCACTTTATCGATCGCATTCTCACCTGGAATCGATTTTTGTAATTTTTTCAAGACTTATACACACCCTGATGCCGTCGGTATCTACATATCAAATTTGAGCGCAATTGGATGGAGGATGCCCGAGATCCTAAAAGACACACACACAGACAGAGAGAATGGATTTTATATAATAGATATACCCATGTATATGTATATATATATATATATATATATGTATATATATATATAATCATTTAACATCCATTGTCCATGTTGGCATGGATTGAATGGTTTGACTGGGCCGGCATGCTGGAAGGCTGCACCAGACTCCAGTCTGATATGCATGGTTTTCTATGGTAGGATGCTCTTTGTATCACCAACCACGCCAAGAGTGTAATAGGTGCTTTTATGTGCCACCGCCACAGGTACCATTTGCATGAAAGTGGGGTGCCTTTACATGTCACTGGCATGGGTGCCAATTTGAGTGACACTTTTATCTGCCAGAACTGTGATTTTGTTCAGCTTGATAGGTCTTCTTCTCAACCGCGATATAATGCCAAAGGTTTTGGTCATTGCCTCTGTGAGGCCTAATGCTTGAAAGGAACCCAGCCACTTTGCCTCTGTGTGAGGCCCAACACTCAAGAGGAACTCAGTCACTTTGCCTCCATGAGCCCAACACTCGAAAAGAACTCAGCCACTTTGCCTCCATGAAGCCCAACATTCAAAAGATGTTCTTTACAGGCTACCAGCATGGGTGCACTTGGCTTGTCAGGTCCTCTCAAGCACAGCACATCACCAAAGGTCTCGGTCACCAGTCATTGCCTCTGTGAGGCTCAAAGTTCTAAGATCATGCTTCACCACCTCGTCCCATATCTTCCTGGATCTACCTCTACTACAAGTTCCCTCCACAGTTAGAGATCGGCAGTTCTCTACACAGCTGTCCTCATCAAATATTCACCACATGACCATACCAGTGCAGTTGTTTCTCTTGCACACTATAGCTGATCCTATTATGCCTAACTTTTTTTTCAAGATGCTTACACTCTGTTGAACATGCACACTGACATTGCACATTCAGCGAAGCATACTGGCTTCATTTCGTTCAAGCTTATGCATGTCCTCGGCTGTCATAGCCCATGTTTCACTACTATGCAGCATAGCTGCTCACATAGGAATCAAACAATCTGTCTTTCACTTTGAGAGAGACAATTTGTTGCCAGTAGGGGTAGGTGCTCTCTGACATTTGCCCAGCCTAACCTTATTCTTACAGCTATACTCTTGGAGCATCCTCCTCCACTACTACCCATTCTACACAGCACTTTCCTTGGATAATGGAACTGCAACTGTAACATCCTACATATATTTTAATTTTTATTCTCTTATTTCCCTTTATACTTCTTATAATCATCCTTTTCCAAAATAGCTCCTGATATTGAACTCTACTATTTCCCTCCAGTTAATTCTCTGAAAGGATATCCCTAATATCCCAGAAAAAGCTGTAAGACTACCTGTCTTTTTATAAATATCCTATAAATTCCACCCAATCTTGACTTTATTGTCTCACTTTATTTAACACCATCAGGAACATACATTTACCCATGTGCTTCCACAGCCTTACCCTTCGACAGTCACTGAAATACATACGTACATTCGTCATCAGAAAAATCATACACTATCTACACCACCAACTGCATGAGCAAATACACAAATTATCTGAAATAATATCTGATATATATACACACACACACACATATATATACATACACAGTCACACACACACACACACACATATATATTCAGATGAATATGGTACTTAAGTTAGATGCACCAGAATTTTGTACGGTGTTATCCATATAAATCCATGGGGTGATTATAATCAAAATAAGCAACAAGAATATCTCCGGTAATTTGGTACGATCATTTCACGCTACATCATTTTATTAAATATTGTAAGTATTACAACAGTTTTAAAATGTTGAGCAATCATCAGCCATTTACAGAGGTTTTTCATTAATACATAATTTTCATATTAATTGATAACATTATAGAGAAGGTAGATATATAGACAAAGATGTCAATTTGAATTTTAAGAACATTAAGGTAGTAGAGCTTATCTTATGACTGAAGAAAATTCTTTAAGTTATTTTGAACTACTAGAAGGTTGGGAAGTACATTCAGTTGAGAGGAGACAAAAGAGATTTTCTATTTATAGAAATAGGGGTGAATTAAATGTCAGAAGTTATTCATTAAGAAAATGGAGAGGGGGTTATAATCCTCTAGAAGCTGTTTATTACTATTTGACAAACAGATTTAGTATCAAGAAAACTAGATCAATGTTAAATGGTCATAATGACCACCTAAAAAAGTTAAAGAGAATACAGAGATTCCTTTATACTTATATACATCAGCTTTATATTTAGCTGGTAGGTGTTGATTATTTTGATATGTTGGATTAAAGGAGAAATTATAAATCTAATAATTATTCATTTTGGAGAAAAATCTATAATTTATTATGAGTAGGCATAATACTTAATGACTGGGGAGAAAAATCTTATTAATAAAGTGAATGCATTAGGGGTTGAATATATATTAGAAGAATGGAAGAGGAGTAATCAAAATGAATAATTTTCTTAGGTTTAGTAGAAGGTGATTTATTTTTATGAAGAGAAGTAATCAAGAAGGGTAAATTACTCAGATTTAGTGGATAGTGAATTGTTACTAATGAATTAAATTATAGAATCTGTTAGACATAATGGGTTAATGATATATTAAGAAATGGAAGTGAGGTAATCAAGATGAACAGAGTAGTTTCTTTAGGGACATAGAATTTATACTATATAATATAGGAGATTATCAAAAAAAAAAAAAGAGAGAGAACTTAATTCTAAATATGCAATGAAGTTTTTTAGTTATCTATGCATGTTGAATTAAAAGCTAGTATGGTATATTTATTCTTATTTAGTTATAAAGAATTAGAATTTGAAAAATTTAGGAATGGTCACAATATATTATTTAAAATATTTGCATGTACAGGTTGTGCGATGTATGCAAGATAATCCTAGTTCAGAACGGTTATTTAACAGATTTGTATTATTCCTATGTTTTAAAATTTCATGTTTTCATAGAACAAAGTTCACAACCATCTCTACTATTTTTATAAGGCCGTGCTTTTCTTACTATATCCCATTTCAGGTCAAATTCTATATTATTCCTTTTCAGTTCCCAAATTTTACTAGACAATGTTGTGCAACCTGCCTTGTGTTTAAGCCTAAAGGAGGAAAAATGGGAGAAAGAGAAACTTTCAAATATCAACCCAACAGAGGGACCAGGTATTCAAATTGACAATACTTTGGTAGATAAAGCAATTAAGGGTATGAAGACAGGGAAAGCCCCATCCGGAACCACTGCTGTGATGCCTAAGGTATCTGGCAGTGTAGGCCATAGTCTAGTCACATGTATAATCAACCAGGTGATACATGAAGGAGCCATACCCAATGACTAGTGTAGCAGCACTATAGTCAACTGCTACAAAGTGTGTGTGTGTGTGTGTGTGTGTGTGTGTGTGTGTGTGTGTGTCAGTTCCGCATAAAAAGAACTTGTGCTGGTACCACATAAAAAGCACCTGAGCTGGTGCCAGATATAAAGTACCTGAGCTGGTGTGCTGTAATAAGATTGGTGCTGATGCCATGTAAAAAGTACCCAGTACACACTGTAAAGTAGTTGGCATCATGAAGGGTATCCAACCATACAGACTCTACCAAAATAGACAATTGGAATCTGGTGTCGTTCTCTGGCTGGCCAGCTCCTGTCAAACTGTCCAATTCGTGCCAACATAGAAAATGGACATTAAATGATGTTGATGATGATGATACACATATATTTTTACACAGACATACACACACACTCACTTATTGACATCTATTCCTTATTCTTATCATCTCTCCAACTCATATTTACCATTAATTATCCCTGCACCCTTATTGACCATTTACTATATTCACTCCTATCCCCATCTCTAGCCACCTCTCATTCTTCTTGCATGTTCTTGTATAATCTACCCATCCACCCTTCCTAACTTTCTGCCCCATACACTCTCTTCTACTCACCTTCTTGTAGGCCACATTCTGGCACCTTGTCACCATCTTTGGAGCTCCACCCCAGTTATTCCTACCTAACCTCATATAATGCAGGGTGGCCATGTAACCTGCTCCTGTTCCATTTAGCATACTAAATATCTAGCAAAAGAGCCAGCACCCTTTCTACTATAGCCCCACCAAAAAAAAAAAAATCGGAAACATGATTTTTTACCTGCTTGGAAAACTATCATTCAAGGCACATTCTTCAAGAGCCTCAAGAGATTTCCATACTTCTTCCATATTCTAAATAGAAAATTAAATAAGTGGGGGGAAAAAAAGTGAGAAATAAATTCATAGGTCAAATTGTATGGATGAGAGGCAGAAGTTTTAGATACTTTTTCAACTTTATTATTTGAATTCAAAAGAAGAAAAAATTCTTCAATCTTTGCAAACTTAACCTTGTAAGTAAAGAAAAATATCACAATGATATATGACCTTTTAAGAAACTGGTTTATTCTGTCTAGAGAGAAAAAAACCCAAACAACAAACAAAAAAAAAACATAAATATATCTGGTTTTAAAAAACAATAAAAGAGAATAACTAGAATGCAGAGAGAAATTGCAAAATGTCATTTCCTTCAATAGTTTGATTGTGAATGTAAGAAAGGTGTCAGAATATCAGCAAAAGATGAAATTGAAATATTTAAAGAAAAATGTATGAAAATGTACAAGCAACCAAAATCTCACACCACCACCATCGCCGTGGTAGTAGCAGTAGTAGTGCCACTGCTGCTGCTGCTGCTGCTACTGCTACTACTATTGCTGCTGCTGCTGCTAATAATAATAATAATAAAAAAAACACACCTACTCAAGATGCATTGTTGATGTAACAATTGCAGAACATAATATGAATAAATCAAAATCAAAAGAGAATGTAAAAAAAAAAAGGAATGAAACTAAAAGAGTAATATACAAAAAAATATGTGTGTGTGTGTATGTGTGTATATATAAAGGAATGCAACAAGAACAAGAAGAAGCACATTAGTTGTGACAGTGGCAGATGAGAGAAAAGATGACAACGATAACAACAACAACAATAATAATAATTATAATCTCAAACATTTTGGCAGGAGTGGGGGTGGGGGGCAATAGGCACCAGTACTTCATCTGTACTTTATTTTATTGAGTCCAGAACAATGAAAAGTAAAGACGACCTTGGTGGGACTTGAATCAAGAACATAAAGAACCAGAAGACATACTGCATTACATTTATGTGTGATGTTCCAATAATTCCACAACTCCATTACCATAATAATAATAATAATAATAATAACCCTTTCTACCACAGGCACAAGGCCTGAAATTTGGGGGGAGGGGGCAAGTCGATTAAATCGACTCCAGTGTGTAACTGGCATTTATTTTATTGATTCTGGAAGGATGAAAGGCAAAGTTGACCTCAGCGGAATTTGAACTCAGAATGAAAGGACGGACCAAATGTAGCTAAGCATTTTGCTTGGCAAGCTAACAATTCTGCCAGCTTGCTACATTAATAATAATAATAATAATAATAATAATAATAATAATCATAATAATAATAATAATAAATGCCCTGATGCAGTACCAGGCTGTGGCTCTCGTGGCTTCTGATCTTAACTGATTAGAAGTGTTATCATGTATATTGATTTGTCTTGGTATAAAAGATAGACTACAGCAAATATTCTGCTCAATACCACAGATTTGCTTGTCAGTTGTTTGACCGTAACCAGTTGAGCATGTCCCTTAGTGGCTGACGATATGTGCATCCCTGATTGAATAATTCACCCCTGGAAACATGGGTGTTTCATTCAACATCCTTAAACAACCCTTATTCAGGGACCTTTTGAGTGGGATGGGTTACTCGGCCAGAAGAAAATTCTAACTGGGCCCCACCTGCAAGGTCATGTGCTGTTTATCTTGATATGAGATCACCATGTTGCGCACATATGGTTGTGATGCATGTGCCTAATCAGACAGGTAGTCATGATGGGTATACTGGGCTTTGTATATTTTAACCCAGTGTCACTTTGATGGCATGCACTGCTCTCTCACTTAATAATAATAAAAATAATGGTTTGAAATTTTTCCGCAAGAGCAGCAGTTTTGCGGGAGGAGATGAGTTGATTAAATTGATCTCAGCTGGTATTTATTTTATTGATTCTGAAAGAATGAAAGGCAAAGTTAACCTTGGTGATACCTGATTGAACTCAGAATGTGGAGACGGACAAAATGCCACTAAGCATTCTGCCTGGCATGCTACCGATTTAACTGGCTCACCATCTTAATAATAATAATATTAATAATTCTTTCTACTGAAGGCATACGGTCTGAAATTTTGGGGGTAGGGGACTAGTCGATTACATTGACCTCAGTGTTTCACTGGTAGTTAATTTCTCAACCCTGAAAGGATGAAAGGCAAAGTCGAGCTCAGCAGAATTTGAAGGTAGAATATAGGGACAGATGAAATGCTGCTAAGCATATTGCCCAGCATGCTAATGATTCTGCCAGCTTGCTGCCTTAATAATAATAAAAATAATAATAATAATAATAATAATAATAATAATAATAATAATAATAATAATAATAATAATGATAATAAACACCCTGATGCAATAATAATGGGCTACACTAATATTCTCCTCAATACCACAGATTTGTTAGTCAGTTGCTTGACCATAACCAGTTGAGCTTGTCCTTTAGTGGCTGACAGTACGTTCATTCTGATCATGAGCAGAAGTAGGGGAGCATCATAGCCATGTGTTGAGAGGGATTCTTTTCGATTTGGAAAATTCACCTCTAGAAACATGGGTATTTTGTTCATCATCCTTAAACAACTCATCTCCAGGGAACTTTTGAGTGGCATTGGCTATTTGACCTGAAGAAAATTCTAACTGGGCTCCACCTGAAAGGTCATGTGCTGTCCATTTATCTTGACATGAGATCACCAAATCACACACACATATGGTTGTAATGCATATGCCTGGTGTACCCTTATCAGATGGGTAGTCATGGTGGGTATATTGGGCTTTGTAAATGTTTCAGTGCTTTAGTTTTTCATACTTCCATGGGTCAGTTGAGAGTATGTTGAAGCAGAGTTTGCTTCCTATTTTATGACTGGATGCCCTTTCTGATGCAGCACCCACCTACGAAGGGGTACTGAAGAATTTCTGGCTTTGGGTAGGATCAGTTAATCATAATTTTATTCACCATATTCCTCTCTCACATTCACACATTTATTGCAGTGGTCCTTCAGTTTTTCTAAGCCCTGTAAAAGAACTTGGAAGGTTGGGCCTCCAACTGGGCTTTTTCGTGATATCCTTAAAGCCAGGAACTTTGCAGCACCCCTTCGTATTTCCAAGTAAGGAAATAATCTCCCAGGCCACTGAACAGCAAACAGCCTAGACATGTTCATGTAGAAACTTGAAAAAATGACAATGAAATGAGTATTTTCATTTAAAATGATCACTCAACATGCCATGACAAGTCGAGAAACCCCAGCATACTTCTGCAGTGGACTGTAAGCAAAAATGCAATCTCTCTCTCTTTTTATCTCACACACATATTTACAAGGGGGAGCTGAAAAGTTTCTGGCTTTCAGGGTATCATGAAAGGGCTGGTTGGAGGCTCAAACTTTCAAGTTCTTTTACAGGTCTTAGAAAAACTGAAGGATCATTGCAATAAGTGTGTGCATCTGAGAGGGGAATAAGCTGAAATGAATCACAATTACCTAATCCACCTGCATTTTCTTTTAACTAAAGTCAGAAACTTTTTGGCACACCTTCATATACATGACAGGCCACTTTCTTCCAGTTTCCATCTTCCAAATTCAATCACAAGACTGATCACCTTGGAGTTATAGTGGAAAGGATTTTCCCATGGTGCCACACAGTGGGACTGAATCTGAAATCATGTGGTTAGGAAGCAAATTTCTAAACCACATAGCCATGCCAGCAATTTCATCTCTAACATGATCTCGAAATTGACTGAACAAATATAGACAGTGAAGTGAAAGAAAGAGAAAAATTAATTTCTGTGCATGTATGCATGTGTGTATATGGATTGGCAAGAGTGTGTTAGTGCATGTGTGGGAATTTGTGTGTGTGTGTGTGTGCATGTGTGGGCATTTGTGTGTGTGAGATGTTTGCATGAGTGGGGGAGTGATGGTGCTTACACATGGGCATGAGTGAGTGTGCATGTGTAAAGAGAATATATAAATCATTTCCTCCTGTCACAACAATGTTTCCTGTTTGTAATCCTGCACATAGGAAGAAACACTAACTTTAACAAGATGCTTTATGAGACTGTTAGCCAGTAGGCATTCAACATGCTGCTAATGGAGACCTTAGACCCCCCTCCTCTTCCTCCCCCCTCTTCCTCCTCCTCTTCATCATCATCATCATTTTTCTCTTTCATTGTTTTGCATTTTTGTCATTCATCCCATCTAAATTGAAATGATTTTAACAATATGGGTAACTTGCATACAGTTGGAGAAAGTGTTTCCAAAAGCAGGTGCTTTTCCTACTATTATCCAGTCAACCAAGAAGTAGAAGAGAGATATGTTTGTAAGATAACATATACAGACCAGGAATTGTTAAATGTATCTTTATTTAGGACACAACACAACAGGCTGCTGACAAAGTTTGGCCTTTGAATGAAAGGTATAAGCCATCTAACAGGCTTCAATACAGTTTCTTTTTAATTGATTTCACATATAAGAGTTGGGCCACACTGAGTCTAAAAGCTGAAATGAATTCAGAGTTTTGAGGCCAACAAGTAAGCTTCCTAACCACTTAGCCATGCTTTCAATGAAGAAGCTTCTTTGTGGTAATTTGACTTGTCAGAAAGAGCAGCCAAATTTCATTCTAATAACACAGCAATGTCTTTAAAGAGAAGGAAAGACATATCGGTTAATACAATTTTAAATATACTGTCTGATAAAGGATAGTATGACATGAATAGTATGTCTTTGATTAGAAGTCTGCTTGATCAAAACAGCTAAAAACCAGTTACAAATCTGTAAAATTAAAATTTGAATCCATAACAATCTAAATATGATTGCAGCTTATTTAAACCCATTAATAGTCTATCTCTGGAAAATAGAGCACAAGCAATTATGATGTAACATTGAAAATGAATGGCATAAAAAGAAATGGTAACTTAACTAATCAGTTATTAAAGTCAATAAGGAAAAAAGAAAAGAAAAAAGAACATGAAAGACAAAGGAAGTCAACAAACTTACTTTGGGTCCACAGACTTCAACAAAATGCTCTTCAAAAAGCCTAGATATCAAAATGCCAAGAGCTAATCCATTGTGGAATATAAGGACTGGAGATTCTGGTTGGTTGCTTTTTCCAGGTAGTGATAACGTCATCATAGACAGGACTTCAAACAATCTGCCACATGTCTCTGGAGAGAGTTGGCTGCTCACTAATCTTGGAAGTGCCAGACAGGCAGAAGCCTGGCATAGCATACTTGCTGGAGCCCGGTCAGTTTGACTGCGCTGAAAACCAATCAAACAAAGGAACTATGTTTAAATTACAGCGATGACATTTTTTTTGGTAAAAATTTTATTTTGATGCAAAAATATGTTCGAAGATTTTCCAAAAATGAATTAACAATAATCTAAGTTGGTAATTTTCCCATATCTAAAAGTAATTATCTCACTGATCAAATCACTTTATATATATATCATGAAGCATTCAAACAACAATAACAACAGCAATGATAATGAGGATTTAGGCCCAAGAGCAACAATTCTGAGGTGAAGGGGCTAACCATTTCTATCAGCCTTAGTGCTTTTATCAACACCTAAAGAGGTGAAAAACAAAGCTGGAATTAGTCTCAAATTCAAAAGAATTGGGCAAAATACCGCAAAGCATTTTGCTGATGGTCTAACAATTTTACTATCGTATTGCCTTTCATTGTTTCTGATTCAGAGACAAGGCAAGCAATTTCGAAATGACCCTCTGATGATGCCACCATTTTACAGGCACTTTATTTTATCAACTGCACAAGGATGAGAAGCAAAGGTTGATTGGTGAGGTTTGAACAAGTAATGCAAAATTTTTTTCAATGCTCTAACAATTCTAGCAGCTTATAAACTTTCATTAGTTCTTATTTCAAGAGAAGGCCAACAATTGTTAGTGGAAGAATATAATAGATATCATAGACACCAGTACTTCATTTTATCAACTTTGAAAAGATGAAAACTAAAGTTGACCTCACCAAGATTTGAACTCAGAATATAAATAACCAGAAAAATACAAAATATTTTTTCTGATACTCTAACAATGCTGAAGTAATTTTTTTATATTTATTTGTGTACATTTTTCATGCTAGCATAACTTCAACATGGATCTTTCTAAACCCATACTTCAATGTATTATGAGAGTTTCTTTTCTTTCCCACAATACTCAGTTGTGAAATGGGACACCCATACTCATCATCTGGTTAGCTGACTTGCATAGACCAACATAACTCTTTCACTCAGATGTTCCAATTGAGTCATACTGCATGAATATCCGGCTTGTGTTTTAGTCACAGTGGTCTTTCACAAGCTGAAATACAATCAGCTGCACATGCCACAACTACAGGTGATTACAGTAGTTTGCTAATTGAACTAGATGATCCTGGTCATTGACACTTTAATGTCTGTGTATCCACTCAGCATTTAGTAACTATCTATCTATCCGCTGAGTCGAAGTCGACTCTCGGTTACTCGATGGATCAGTGTCCTCTAGCCAGTTCTATCCTGGGTCGCTTCTTTCAGATTGGTTATGTCCACTCCTGTGTCACTCTTGATGGTGTCAAGCCAGCGGGTTCTTGGTCGGCCTCTTCCTCTCTTACCACTGACCATTCCGAGCATGATGTCCTTCTCCAGGGATTTTCTCTACATAATATGACCAAAATATGTCAATCTATGCTTGGTGATCCTAGCTTCTAGTGACAGTTTCAGCTTGATCTGGTTAAGAACTTCTCCATTGGTGAGCCTCGCTGTCCATGGGATCCGTAAAAGTCTTCTCCAACACCAAAGCTCGAATGCATTAATTCTCTTCTGGTCAGCTTTCTTTAGTGTCCAGGTCTCACATCCATATGTTGCTATTGGGAAGACAATTGCATTCACCAATTTGCATTTAGTAACACCCACCATTAATTCAATTATATTCATTTGCTGAAATAGTTTACATCCACCATGTTGCATTCCATGATTTCAACATACTCTGGGACCCTGAAAGGTGCTACTCTCAGTCAGAGTAGAGCTGAGAACAACAGTTACTAAGAGGTTGTTCCACACTCCTCAAAACCCTGCAACATCCAAACCACTGGTGAATGCAGTTTAAAGTCATACCCAGGTGACTCATACTTCTCTGGGATATATTAAGGCAAGTAAAGCCATTTGTTGTTGTACTTTATCAAGTGACAGCTGTGCTTCAGTTAAAACAAGCAGAACAAATGCACTTTCTAATCCCTTACATGATCTTCTTTAGTTCAGTGAATTCTCCTTGTACATCTGTCATGATAAGGTAGATGTATGATGAAAAGCATTTCAACCATGACTATCCTATTTTAAAAAACATTTGTTTCATTTTCAGGCAGTATATTGAGGATTACTCTATCCAATGTGTCCTATTTTGAAGATGGTAGAGTGCAACTTGAGTGAGATTTAACTTCTATTTCTAGCAGGTGGAGCAGCCACGTAGAGTTTGTTTGGCATATAAAGTAATGTGTGCTATTTATAAAGCTGGTTGAATTCTGAGATCATCCAGAAGTAAAAAGGAAATCTTGATGATCCTATGGAGAACATTTACTCTCAGTTGCCTGGATTAATGCTCCCAGTTATGGTCACCACATAATGTTCAAACTAACAGCAGAGCTTGAATCAATCCAACACCACAACATTAAGAAGATTGCCTTGGTACATTAGATAAGCTACAAGGAGAGGCTATAAGTACTGAAGTTCTTCTTCCTAGATAGATGTGAAAGATGGTCAGTGATAGGGGAAATTCTAGAAGGTCTAGCATGTAACTTTGAGACTGAAAGCTACACTAACCTCCAAAATGGACACCACTGCATAATACCAAAGACCAATCCTCTTCACCTAGAGTAAGCACCTAATACTGTAAAAGCTTAAGGTTTATGGGTCTACAGCTTTTTAAATGCTTCTTACCCCCAAAACTTCAGAAATCTACAAGGTGTAGATGTGGATGCATTCACAGAGCAGATACCAGATGAAGAAACATAAAGGGCAGTTTTGTCCAGCTCAGTACTTCACCAGAACCAAATCCAGAGATAGAGTCACGGAAGTGAGTTGAAATAACTAGCAGTCATACTAATGGTAGTGCCCTACAATGGTTACAGCCTCTAGCAGAAACCAGTAAAAGCAGAGCAAAATTAATTCTAGTTTTCCAAAACCTTAAATATTTAATTATTAGCGAATGTATTGAAGCAAAGACATTTTCCCATAATCTGCAGAATTTCCTTAGAAATAATTCTCTGATGTGGTTTATTTTCCCTTTATTTTTTTCAAGTGGATGTAAATGCTCTCAAGAGATCTGGTAGCTATTTCCAATCAATTAAAGGAATTGTCATATGCAAATATTTCTCAGCTGTAACAGATATGAAGCCCTCATATTAATTAGCAATCAAAATACTTTATATCATTTCACTTAATGTCATTTCTATCAAAACTTTCAAGTATGCCTCTTGTGTGACAAATCAAGGGCAATTAATCGAGATAGCAATCAGAATTAATGAAAGACACCTCATAGGAAGTTAGCAATGTGTTGTGTGCATTCTACTTTTTTTTACAGCAATTCTGAAACATGCAACAAATATATGAATAACTAATGTACTGTTGTCACTTGATAAAATTTCGGTTGATAGAGACATTGTGAATGAACTATGTAACCATCACAACCAAAAAGGAAGCTTTGTTTAACTGAAAAGTGAAACTGCATTGAAAAATTAAGCTTTCTAGTAGGTCACCATTATTTTGCAATAGAAGTACAATTTTGATATCAACCCACCTGAGATTACCTCTGGTTCTATGATACTTTTAGCATGCAGATTAGTCAGTCAACTGTAATGCTTACTCATTAACATTGTTTTCAATAATGCATTATCTCATAGCTTTGAAATTTTGATTATGTGATGATTTCTTCTTAAATTGACATTATAGGATATTAATGAGTCTGGCTGGTTTGAACATAAAACAAATAGAATATTTTGGCCAGTAGGTTTAAATGCTAAAGTGTTAAAGTGACCTAAATTAAAATCTTGTATTAAAATTTCTTGTAAATTTTCTTTCCAAACACCTGCTTAGTAACAACAAGGTTATTTTGATAAATATGTCAGGTGAAATAAAATCAGGTTATTTCAACAGAAATATGGTAACAAAAGGGTTCTATGTCTGGCTGGTTTGAACATAAAACAAATAGAATATTTTGGCCAGATATTAGTGGGTTTAAATGCTAAAGTGTTATAGTGACCTGAATTAAAATTAAAATTTCTTGTAAATTTATGTTCTAAACATTAGCTACATAACAATGAAGTTATTTTGTTATATTCGTCAGATGAAACAAAAGCAGGTTATTTCAACAGAAATATGGTAACAACAGGGTTAAAGGTTATTGTCAAACAGAAATGAGTATAAATAAAAATGTAATTAAGAGTTATACCTGCTGGCAAAGTCCTAGTAAATTATTTCCACTGGTTTTATATTTGACATTCCATAAAGAGAGTAAGGTGTCAGTGACTAGCATGAACCATTGCTTGTGTTTCATGTGAGCAGAACCAGATTCCTCTTCTCCAAGTGATGATGAATCTTGCCCAGATCTGAACTTGTTTACTGCACAAACCACACCAGAGAGTGCCATCACACAATTTGCTTGCATAGTAGGATTGCCTCTAAGGAAAAAAAAAATGTTAACTTCTTTTTGCGAAAAATAAAACAAAGTCCCCATTTTAAAATTGGTTTCAGACATTATCATTATGCATCTGAGGGTGGGCTGAAAAGTTCATAGGCTGGCTATGGAGAAGTGATGCTAGAGCTGTGAACTCCTGCATGCATTAATTTCAACTCTTATTATTATTAGCTACATTGTTTCTTTCTAGGTAAACTGACATCTGATTGTTCAAAGAAGACTTTGAAAGTAACTAGTAGTGACTTCTCTTGAAAATCAACAAAATCTGGAATTGTGGTATTATCAAGTACCTACAGAAAAAAAGGGGTTTAGCTCCCAATGACATTCATGTTGACATAGTGGCTACATTAGGTGATGATGTTCCAGCTTTATCAGCAGTGCAAACATGGGTAGCTGAATTTAGGAGATGAAGAGAGTCTTGAAGATGGTCCATGGTTTGGACATCCAGCAACTGTTGCCTCCGAAGAAAACATTGATCATGTTCACTACATGGTGATGGATGACAGGTGATTGACTATAAATGAAATAGCCAATGTTAGCATATCCTGCGAGAGAGTTGAGAATATTCTGCACAATGATGAAGGTTTCTGCTCACTGGGTGCCACTTCTGATATCTGATCAAAAGCACACCAGGCTGATCACATCATAGGAAAATCTGACATTGTTTGAGAGAGATCCAGCCTTGATCTTTTCTTGATCTTTCACTAACCCACAGAGACAAAGAAATATTCCATGCAGTAGAAACACCCCTCCTCACCTGCTCCAAGCACACAAGTCCTTGCTTTCAATGGCTGCAGTGTGTGACTGTGGCTTTGAACTGGTTGATCAGCCTCCCTATTCTCCTGATTAGGCCTCATCTGACTACCATCTGTTCCCCAACATGAATAAACATTTGGCTGGGAATAAGTATCACAGTGGCGATGACATCATATCTGTTGCTGATGACTTTTTGACCAACAGGATGAAAGTTTCTTCACCAATGGGATGCAAGCACTGCAATACTGATGGCAGAAATATGTGGACTGTAAGCGGGGGACTATATTGAAAAGTAAACCTAATTTGATCATATTCCATGAGAGCACCTTGGTCAGCCTATGAACTTTTCAGCTGACCCTTGTAATGTCTGAATGTTTTCATTTTTACATTAGCTTGCACGTAACCTTTAGAAAATTCTGTCATCTCCTACCTCATTTATTCACAGCTGTTAGTTCATATGCCATTCCTTGTGTCATATACAAGTTCTAAATTTCTCCTCTTAATACAAGTAAACACTAACTGCTTTATATTTAGATATTTATATACCACGACTGGAGAAAGTTTAAAAAGATTACAAACAGAATCTCTTTTCAGATTACAGAATGGAAAATAGTAATACACAAATTTCTCAGCGGTAGGGATGTAGTTCCAGTGAAGAATATTGGCAAAAAGTTACTATTATAGTAGTGATATAATACATTTATGCATAAGTAGTGCACATTTGTTGCACTTCAACAATCACTATTATAGAATAAAATATATTTGTGTATAAGTGGTGTTCATTTGTTGCATTGCAGCAAAGTCACTATTAAAAAAGTAATAAAATATATTTGTGCATAAGTGGTGCACATTGGTTGTACTTGAATACTATTAATTTCTAAGCCAGATATAAACCTAGACATTATGAGAAAGAATAATAATAGTTGATCATATTGACCCCAGTAGTTAACTGGTGCTTAATGTATTGATCCCAAGAGGAAAGATATGAACTAAGATTGTAATGAGCAGCTAAAATGCATTGTGGCTACCATTCTATCCATTTTGCCAATCTAATAATATTGAACTAACAAATGATGAAATAAATTTCTGGGACAATTGATTGATTGATTGACAGCACACATGCACACACACACACACACACACACACACAAAATGTGTGCAACAATGAAAAGGAGTGGTTTAACAGTTGAATTTGATAAGCAAATTCAATCAGACTGGCATCAGAATTTTTGGTAACTTAGGAGTAGTCGTACTACTATGGCTAAGTTATAACATATAAGAGACATCATAAAATTTACAATGCAAAATTGGAGGAATGGAATTGGAATGAAAGTAAGTAGGCTGAGGTTGTCTAATCTAAGAAAATCAACAGAAGTTGAGTATAAAGAGTGGTGTTTGGAAGGAATTACAATGCTTGACAAAATGTATGGTACTTGGTAGAAATAAATGGTAGTTGGGAGAAAATGAGGTATTTGGAAGAAAATAAATGAAAGGGTGCTGAAAAGTTCCTGGCTTTGGATAAAAGAAAATACAGGAGGACCAGTTAATTATGATTTTATTCAACATATTCCCCTCTCAGATTCACACACTCATTGGAGTGGTCCTTCAGTTTTGCTGAGCTTTGTAAAAGAACTCAGAAGTTTGGGCTTCCAGCAAGACCTTTTGCAATACCCTTAAAGTCAGAAACCTTTCCGCACCCCCATAGTATTTGTAAGAAGAGTTGTACTTCTGAAGAAAAAAAAGAAAAGAAAACAGTACTTTAGAGAAATGTGTGGAAATGTGTGGAATCTGGGAGAAAGAATTTAACTACTGAGATAAAAGTAAATAACAGAGTGATGAAATTGTATTTATTCATTTAAATACTTGCACTCCTACATGCATTATCTTCTTAAATTCATTCTTCCCACTTCTTTCTTTCCAACCAAACTACCAGATGTCTTTGTACATTACTGGCCATAATGAGCATCCATTCTTCCTTGGTTGCATCCTTCTTTTCCATTTGGACCTAAATTGTTTGATTATGTTGTTTTCACATCGCCTCAGGCATCTTTCAAGTAGTCTCTTCTAATCTTTTCAATATCACTCAACACCTGTTAAACTCTACCTGTTGTCTGCTACTACAAAGAAGGAAAAACAGTAACTGGTCACAGCACAAATAGCTATGGAAAAATCCATGCTAGGAATATCATTGTCGAATATAGCCAAAATATGATAATTTGAGATTGGAGTGGAGTGAATAATGTGATTATAGAATACCAAAAGCACAGGCTACAGACAACAGGTAGAGTTTTGCAGTTGTTGAGTGATATTCAAAAGATTAGAAGAGACTATTTGAAAGATGCCTGAGGTGATGGGAAGACAACATAATCAAACAATTTAGGTCCAAATGGAAAAGAAGGATGCAACCAAGGAAGAATGGATGACCATTATGGCCAGTAATGTACAAGGACATCTGGTAGTTTGGTTGGAAAGAAAGAAGTGGGAGGAATGAATTTAAGATAATGCCAGTAAATAGAAGCTGAAGTAACTTTGGCAAAAGCATCTCAAAATAAACAAAAGAAACATGAAGAGAACTAATATCGGTTAAAAAGTAATTTATTTAAACTGCAGTGTTCAGTCATTTCAACTGAAGTATGAAGCAACATAATTAGATAAGTAACTCATAAATGTCTTTTCACAGACTTTCACAGTCCGCTAGGCTAGTATTTATCTATAGTTTCAAAGGTGTTATATGTTTGACCAGAATTAAACTTAGCCAATGGATCACTAATTTGGCTGTAAGTAGCAGCTGGCTGTTAGAAAGTTAAGTGTCTTATTTACTGCAGCAGATTTTCAGTACCCGGACTCTAAATTAGTAAATGTTGGAGGAGCTTCAGGAAGAGAAGGATCAGTAAATTGTTTATCTGACTAATCATTCCTCAAAACGAGGTCAATATATATATATATATATATATCATCATCATCATTATCGTCGTTTAGCGTCCGTTTTCCATGCTAGCATGGGTTGGACGGTTCTACTGGGGTCTGTGAAGCCAGAAGGCTTCATCAGGCCCAGTCAAATCTGGCAGCGTTTCTACGGCTGGATGCCCTTCCTAACGCCAACCACTCCGTGAGTGTAGTGGGTGCTTTTTACGTGCCACCTGCACAGGTGCCAGACAGAGCTGGCAAACGGCCACGAACGGATGGTGCTTTTTATGTGCCAGCGGCACGAGGGCCAGGCGAGGCTGGCAACGGACACGAAACGGGGCGGTGCTGGCAACGGTCGCGAAACGGAAGGTTCTCTTACATGGCACCGGCACTGGTAACACATCTGCAATTTCCATTGATCGATTTCCATTCTCATCCTCACTTGCCTCAAGGGGTCTTCACAAGTAGAGTTTCAACATGCCACCGGCACTGGTAACACATCTGCAATTTCCATTGATCGATTTCGATTCTGATCCTCACTTGCCCCAACAGGTCTTCACAAGTAGAGTTTTGTGTCCCAAGAAGGGAAGGTATGCATACGTAGGCTGGCTCCATCCCATGTAGAAGGCCACGGGTTATGGACTCACTTGTCCTGCCGGGTCTTCTCGCGCACAGCACATTTCCAGAGGACTCGGTCTCTAGTCATTTCCTCAGTGAGACCTAAAGTTCGAAGGTCGTGCTTCACCACCTCGTCCCAGGTTTTCCTGGGTCTGCCTCTTCCACAGGTTCCCTCAACCGCTAGGGTGTGGCACTTTTTCACACAACTATCTTCATCCATTCTCGCCACATGACCATACCAGCGCAAACGTCTCTCTTGCACACCACAACTGATGCTTCTTAGGTCCAGCTTTTCTCTCAAGGTATTTACACTCTGTCGATTATGAACACTGACATTACACATCCATCGGAGCATACTGGCTTCATTTCTTGCGAGCTTACGCATATCCTCAGCAGTCATGGCCCATGTTTCACTGCCATGTAGCATGGCTGTTCGTACACACGCATCATACAGTCTGCCTTTCACTCTGTGCGAGAGGCCTTTTGTCACCAGCAGAGGTAAGAGCTCTCTGAACTTTGCCCAAGCTATTCTTACTCTAGCAGTTACACTTTCAGCACACCCGCCCCCGCTGCTGACTTGGTCATCTAGGTAACGGAAACTATCAACTATTTCTAGTTTTTCTCCCTGGAAAGTGACTGAAGTTGGTCTCAGAGCATTTTCAGTGTTTATTGTTCCTGAGCATCAGCCACATACAAAAACTGTCTTCCTAGTTAGCCTTCCGTTGACATTGCTGCACCTCTTATGTGTCCATAGCTTACACTTGGTGCATCTTATAGAGTTTCTACCTACACCTTTTCTACAGATCGAGCAGGACCATCTACCTGAAGGCGTTTGTGATTTGTCTACCTTCCTACTGATTACGACTTTGGTTTTAGCTAGATTGACTCTGAGGCCCTTCGATTCTAATCCTTGTTTCCACACCTGAAACTTCTCCTCCAGTTCTGATAGCGACTCAGCAATTAGAGCAAGGTCATCAGCATAGAGGAGCTCCCAAGGGCATCCTGTCTTGAATTCCTCCGTTATTGCCTGGAGGACTATGATAAATAGGAGGGGGCTGAGTACTGAGCCTTGGTGGACCCCTACCTCTACCCGGAATTCTTCACTGTACTCGTTTCCAACCCTCACCCTACTAGCAGCGTCCCTATACATGGCCCGCACAGCTCTCACTAACCATTCATCTATCCCTAGTTTCCTCATTGACCACCAGATAAGGGATCGAGGGACCCTGTCGAAGGCTTTCTCCATGTCAACAAAAGCCAGGTACAGGGGCTTATCTTTGGCTAGGTATTTCTCCTGCAGCTGCCTTACCAGGAATATAGCATCAGTAGTACTTTTCCCTGGCACAAACCCAAACTGCATCTCATCTAAACTAACTCTCTCTCTAATTAGTTGGGCTATGACCCTCTCCGTAACCTTCATCACTGATCCAACAGCTTGATACCTCTGTAGTTATTTGTATCTAGGGCGTCACCTTTACCTTTGTAGCAGTTGACTATTATGCTGCTACACCAGTCATTGGGTATGACTCCTTTGTGTATCACCTGATTAACTATACGGGTGACTAGGCTATAGCCGACACTACCAGACATTTTGAGCATCTCTGCAGTGATTCCTGATGGGCCTGGGGCTTTTCTTGTCTTCATGCTTCTAATTGCCTTAGCTACCACGGAACTATCAACTCGGATAGCTGGTCCCTCTGTTAGGTCAACATTCGGCAGACTCTCTTTATCCCATTCATTTTCTTTATTCAGCAACCTTTCATAGTGGCATCTCCAAACCTCTCTCTTTGCATCCTCATTTAGCGCAAGTGAACCATCTTCCATGCGAACACACTTCTCTCCTACCACATCACGATTCTCTCTCACACTGTCTTGAAACGCGAAACACCTCCAGTCTTTGGTCCTCACGGCGCAGAACATTGGCAAATTTTTTCTTATCTGCTTCCCCTCTGGCTAAATAAACCTGTCTCCTAGCTTCTCTTTTGGCAGTCTGATACAATTCCCTGCTACCCCCATTTTTCCAGACCTTCCAAGCCTGTCTCTTTTCTCTAATAGCCCTGTCTACAATATTGTTCCACCACCAAGTTATTCTAGGTCGAGAGGGGACTTTGCACCAGCCACAGATCTGGTCAGTGGCTCTCAGCAGGTTGTCCCTTAGAAACGTCCAGCTGTCTACCCCCTGTGATGCTCTATCCCCTTCTACTTCGTCAGAGGCTTCACGTAATATGTCTCTAAATCTCTGTCCATTTGCAGGATCTTTAAGCTTCCAGATCCTTCTTCTCCATATTGGTCGTCTTCTGGTTGTCTATATATATATATAATATATATATATATATATATATACACATATATATACATATATGTATATATATATGAGCTGGCAGAAACGTTAGCACACCAGGCGAAATGCTTAGCAGTATTGCGTCTGCCACCACGTTCTGAGTTCAAGTTCCGCCGAGGTCAACTTTGCCTTTCATCCTTTCAGGGCTGATTAAATAAGTACCAGTTACGCACTGGGTCGATATAATTGACTTAATCCATTTGTCTGTCTTTGTTTGTCCTCTCTGTGTTTAGCCCCTTGTGGGTAGTAAAGAAATATATATATATATATATATATATATATATATATATATATATATATATATATATATGTACATATATATATGTATATATATATGTACATATAGGCGTAGGAGTGGCTGTGTGGTAAGTAGGCGTAGGAGTGGATGTGTGGTAAGTAGCTTGCTTACCAACCACATGGTTCCGGGTTCAGTCCCACTGTGTGGCACATTGGGCAAGTGTCTTCTACTATAGCCTCGGGCCGACCAAAGCCTTGTGAGTGGATTTGGTAGACGGAAACTGAAAGAAGCCTGTCATATATATGTATATATATATATATATATATATATATATGTATATTTATATATATATATATATATATATGTATGTATGTTTGTGTGTCTGTGTTTGTCACCCCAACATCGGTTGGCAACCGATGCTGGTGTGTTTACGTCCCCGTAATTTAGCGGTTCGGCAAAAGAGACCGATAGAATAAGTACTAGGCTTACAAAGAATAAGTCCTGTGGTCGATTTGCTCGACTAAAGGCGGTGCTCCAGCATGGCCATAGTCAAATGACTGAAACAAATAAAAGAGTAAAAGAGAATATATATATATATATATATATATATATATATATATATATTATATATATATATAGAAGAGAGAGAGAGAGAGACAGAGAGAGAGAGAGAGACAGAGAGAGAGAGAGAGAGAGACAGAGAGAGAGTGAGAGAAATCATGTTGAAGAACTCTTGAACATAATCAAAGAAATAGGTATTTAAAAAACAATCAATGCTAAAATTTCAGCTTCAAGAAACAAATACAAAAGAAGCTAAAAAAACATTTATTTAATAGTTTCTCTTTAATTTCTAGAAGCTTGGAGAGAAAATTGTAGAGACAGTTTTAGAAGTAATACAAAATATTAGTGTTGATTAATCTGGCTCTTCTTTTTGTTTTGCCTCATTAGATACAAATGCACGACAATATTTGTCTGGAATTTAATTCTTACAGAAACAAGTGTGTTAATATGTTTTCATTTGTGGTAATTAGCCTTATTAACAGATGAGAATTTCAATGCTTGTTTATAGTTTTGAAATTTATTTTCTCTTCATTAAAGTTTGAAATATTCTCACAGGCTGTCTCCCATGTGCTTAACTAATTCATAGATACAATAAATGACTAATTAATCAAATACTCATAATTAAAACATCATGTTTTTTAGTTTTGTTTTTGTTTTCTATTTCATGTATTTATGAACAATAGCGTCGTTGGTTGTAAGTTTCTAACACACCAATCACTGTGTAATTACTTTTCTGATGACGAATGTGATAAGTAGTGTTTGTGTATTCAACTTTTGGTAACACATTTTCAATGACTGAGATGTCTCAGGTAGTTTGTTCCAGTTTCTGACAGAAAAGTGCAAAAAGCTACTTGCTAGAGTGTAAGTCTTGGATTCAGGTATTGGAAAGCAACACACAAGTATTGGTAGGAGGTGAACTGACAAAATCATTAACACTTGGGGCAAAATGCTTAGCAGCATTTCATCTATCTTTACATTCTGAGTTCAGCCAAGGCTGACTTTGCCCTTCACTCTACCAGGGTTGACAAAATAAGTACCAGTTGAGCACTGGGGCCAATGTAATTGACATAACCCCTCTCCTAAAATTGCTAGCCCTGGGCCAAAATTTGAAATCATTATATAGATATTAGTCTTTATAAAAGGTATTTTCTATACTATGGTGATAGTATTACTAACAGGCTGTGGCTTAAGGGAAGTTTGTAGAGAACTATTAGACAATCAACTGTTCAATGTGTTGTAAACCAATGATGGTATTTTTCACAGCATTATTTCCATTAATGGCAATCCCCATAAGAGCAAGTATGTAGACTACAATGAGTTGGTTGATCATGCTTTGTGAGGTAATTTGTTCAGGAGACAGGAGTACTTCAGAATATTTTGGATGTGGGTTTTGTAAATGATGGCTCTTCCCTCCCAGTACAGCTTGCTTGCCATTTTTCATGGTGCTACGAGCCCCTGTAAAGTTGCCAATACCAGTCTGCTAACAATGGTGATGCTTAGGAGCTCAAGTTGTTTATTGATAGGTAGCTGGCAATTCCCAAAATATAGCGCAAGGTTTGATGAGTTTCTTTTCTTTAACAGAACTATTGATTTATATTTTAATGGCTCAATTCAAATTTCTTAACATCTGTCTAGGCTTTCATCCTGGTGTTATCCCTAAATTAGCTGCTGAAACATTGCTTTCTTCTACTGAATTCATTGTCACAAACAGTGCAGCATCTTCTGCATAGAGGTACAGCTTATGTCCTGTGTTCAGCAGGATGGTGTAGCAAAAACACAAGGAAAAATTGCAAGCAAATACAAAACTAAAATATCTATATTCTTCCCTCTGCTCCTTTATTCATTTCATCTTCATAATTTTCATGCCCACTTTTCCATGCTAGCATGGGTTGGATGGAATTTGTTGAGGCAGATTTTCTATGGCAGGATGCTTTCTGTTGCAAACCTTCATCTATTTCCCTGGTTTGACATGTTTTCACAAAAGATTGGAAATGAATAATACTGATTGAATGACAGTGACACTCGTTTACAATCATCATATAGTTTCAAAACAGAGAGAGAGAGAGAGAGAGACCCACCCACACCCACACACCTGAACACATGTATATAAACACACACACATATGAAGGTGATTCTTTCAATCTCCTTGTACCAAATCCAGCAACACTGTTTCAGTCAGTCTGAAGCTATAGCAGAAGGCATTTGCTCAAGATGCCATGCAGGTAGATAGACTGAACTTGAAACCATGTAGTTGGGGAGTAAACTGGTCAAACACATAACTGTACTTGTGCCTCTTTAAAATTACTAATAATAATAAAAAAAGAAAAGAGGAAATTACCTGAGGTAAAATGTAAAAACCAATTAAATAATATTCCAATCAGGTATAAATAACAAACTCCAGATTCTCCTCCATCCATTTTACACTATTCATACACAGGTTTAACCCTTTAACGTTTAATCTGGCCATATCTAGCCAAAATATTCTGATATTTTATGTTAAAATTGACCTAATCCAACCTCTTGAACCTACCCTACAATGTCATTCTAAGTATATACAAATACATCATTGAAATCTTGAAGCTACAAAATAATGTGTGATTAACTTAAAACAATTTGAATAAATAGGCAATACATTTGACAAACAAATTTGAATGCTAAAGGTTTAATACTGTCTCAGTTTTCATATTTCTGAACAACATCTGTTAGGTTTAATTCTTGACCCCTTCACTGGGAAGTTAAATTTTATGGTTATTGTATTTGTAGGCAAGAAGTTCGCTTCCTAACCACATGGGTTTGGTGTTGAATTCCACTGCATGGTAACTTGAGTAGGTAGCTTCTACCATAGTCTCAGGCTCACCAAAACCTTGTGAGGAGATTTGGTAAGCAGAAACTGAGAGGAGCCCATCATACATGTGTGTGTGTGTGTTTTTGCATTTGCCCCTGCTTGAAACTGGTGTTGGTTTCTTTACATCCCCATAACTTACCAGTTCAGCAAAAAGAGACTTAAAAAAAAAAAACAAGGATGGGGAGTGAGTGATTTGTTTGACTAAACCTTTCACGGCAGTACTCCAGTATGGCTGTAATTCGATGACTAAAACAAGAATTGAAAAAAACGAAAAAAAAAAAAGATTCCAGTAATAATCTTTTCTACTCTAGGTACAAGGCCTGAAATTTTTGGGGAGGTTGCCAGTCGATTAGTATGCAACTGGTACTTAATTTATTGACCCCGAAAGGATGTAAAGCAAAGTTGACCTTAGTGGAATTTGAACTCAGAACATAAAGACAGACGAAATACCGCTAAGCATTTCACCCAGCGTGCTAACATTTCTGCCAGCTCACTGCCTTAAGAATTCTTTTCTACTCTAGGCACAAGGCCCGAAATTTTTGGGGAGAGGGCCAGTCAATTAGATTGACCCCAGTATGCAACTCGCACTTAAGTTATCGACTCTGAAAGGATGAAAAGCGAAGTCGACCTCGGTGGAGTTTGAACTCAGAATGTAAAGACAGACTGCTAAGCATTTTGCCTGGCGTGCTAATGATTCTACCAGCTCGCTGCCTTAGATTCCAGTAATAATGTTAAATATCTACTACAGCTACTAGAGAATAGAATGGGTATTTTCTCGAAGTCATATTGCCTCAATAAACTTGACATATCTCAACCAAAAATAGTTTTAAACATGACATTCCTCAACAAATGACAGATTGGCATAAAAACAAAAAAATACGAAAACACTAAAAACACATAATAGTTGCATATTATACCATTTAAGTAGCATTGAAAAGTTATAAATATCACAATTAATGGGGGAAATTTTTGTTATTATTAAGCTATTGAGTAGTTTTCTGCAATGAGGAGCCAAGCACACTAATAATACACACACACACACACACAAGGCACAAACATGAATATACATATATAATATGCAGTCACATATACATGTAGATACATGCATGTGGATCTACAGCACATGAATATACATATGATGATGATAATAAATTCTGATTGAGCCACAAGGCCAGCAATTTTGAAGGATGGCAGCAAGTGTAGTACATTGACCCTCCAGCACTTGACTGATATGCTATTTTATTGAACTTGAAAGGATGAAAGGCCAAGTTATCCAAATAATTATTTCAAACATGTGCACAAGGCTTATATTAGAAAGTATTGGTGGAAGAGTGAGTCAATGGAATCGATTCCAAGTGTATGCCTGGTAATATTATTACTAGCAGTATCGCCCGTCATTGCTCGGGTTTGTTTTGACCCTTTAGAATTGGAATTTTTGAAAAGTAGAAATTTTGCATTATGTAGCTTGTTATTCTCTTTAAGTGAACATTTTTCTGGTTGAAATACACTGAAAAATGGCGAAACAGCAGTCAAAAAATCGTAAAAAATACAATATTTTCATAGAAAAAAAGCACCTGTTTGATGTAAATAAGTTTTGGTGTTAACATGGTTCGATTTGAATTTTTTCATCTACGGAAGGAAGAGCAAGCCTTCTTCTATCATACTGTCAATTTTGGTCAACTTGTGCCACAGGGTCTCGGAGGAGATGGTATTAGTTGAAGGCTACCAAACTTGCCATACACTGGCAACTTCAGCTTTATATATATAGATTGACACCGTAATATTTACCTTTGTTGAGATTTGAACACAGAACATATAAAAGTAGAACAGACACTGTAAAATGCTTTGTTTGATAGAACCACTAATATTGTCTGGATAACAAACAAAGCAACAATGAAAACAAAAATGAAAATAAATTGCAGAAACTCCGTTGATATTAATTTCCATAATTCTGCTATCCTGAATATTATGACAGAATATTCATTTGTTTCTTATATGTTTTTACAGAGTACTCATTTGCTTCTTTTATTCAAAATATTCTATTTCCTTTTGTTTAGCATTCAAAATGAGACATGGGCAACGTTAACAGAAGAATCCACAATTTACTATTTGAAGTCGTGATACCAAAAAAAAAAGAAGAAAAAACACAACAGAATTTATACAATTCTCTGGCAAATATCCAAGTAATATTCCATAAATTATATTCTTTAAATAACTGACTGTATGATAAGGATAAATCGTTATCTTCAAAGAAGCCATTTTTACCACATTTCACTGTTTAACTCTTTTGTCATACATACATATGTAATCTGAATTGGTTAACACACCAATGCTAATATATGTGTGTGTGTACACACACATATATAAATATATATATATTTATATATGACTGGAGCCTGGTGCAGTCTTTCAGTGTGCCAGCCCAATCAAACCACCCAACCCATGCCAGCATGGACAATGGATGCTAAATGTCGATGATAATGATGATGATATATATATAATCAAACATAAGATTAGTTTACATATGTTCAGGACGTGTTTGAGCCTGTAAAGGCTTTTCACTGCAGTTTTCCATGGAGAAAAAAAATTCTTGCTATAAATAAAAAGGGGTTTGAATCCCAGATTTACCTCAGGGTCAATGTGTGTAATAAGTAAATAAAATTTACTGATTTTTCATAAAGGAAGTAAAGTTTTGAAGTTAGCCAAGAGTTGCCACACTTTGTATCTGGTACTGAAGGGAACTAAAGTGCAAGAAATACATCTAATGAGTCCATAGAGAGTGCTAAGCTGGTTATAGTGTTCTAACATCTTTTTGTCTTAAGTGCAATTCTCTCTGCAAAACTACAGTGAAAAGCCTTTAAAGATCTAAATACATTCCCCAAATATCTGAACTTATCTAAAGTTCCATCACTGCTTTGCACATCTACCCATACATTTAATGTCCATTTTTTGATGCTGGCATGGGTCAAAAGAAATTTACTGAAACATTTTCCACAGTTTGATGTCCTTCCTGCCATCAACCCTCCCCTATTTCCAAACAAGATAATATTTCCCAATAGCAGAAACGTTTTTCATGGAAGACAAAAAACTAACAACATTGTTTCTATGTGAAAGTCATTTACACTCATCGCATACTGTTAAGACAAGGGCACACAGAGAAAAAAACACACAAACACAAGCATATATATGTACACTACTGTCAGAAATTAATTAGCACCCTTGATTTGCTCTTCACTCAAGGTATGTGCTGTCACCTAGTGGCCATATCTCGAACTATTGCTTTGTTGCGAGTTCACTGTTGCGCAGAACGATGACGTAACTTTGTTTGCAGAGCAGTTTGAGAGTCTACAGCCTTATGATGTTGACATAGCAGTGCAACAACAACTTGGAGTGCGGATGCAGACAAATCTTCCTTTGTTTAATAGATATAGGTAGCGCCTCCCAAGGACCGAAATCACACCATACTAAGTTTTCTCATCGCGTAAGACATTTTGAACAGCTCATAGGTTGATTTAACCTATTTAATGTAGAAATTTGAGAAGTGCTAATTAATTTCTGACGCAAGTGTATGCTATATATACATAAATACATATACATGTATATATACATACATATATACATATAATTAATGAGAAATGAAGATGGAAGATAAAAGAATCTTTATTGATCACTACAATCGTTTTGACCCATCATTGATCCTTCATGGGTGGGATACTATACAACTGCTTTAGGTGTGTCCCTCAGTGTAGATGTGTCACTTCAGGTGATTTTAATCTCTCTCATTAATTACATACTGAACAAACACTAAGCCAGGGAATATGCTTTACCAACAAACTACCAGGTGTATATCATGACCCATCAAGCCAAGTGAAGTCATAGCCATTGCTGATGCCAGTGTCACATAACTGGCACCTGTGCTGGTGGCATGCAAAAAGCACTATTCAAACAGTGGGCCTCATGGAAGCTGTGACAAATGACCAAGACCTTTGGTGATGTACCATGTTTGAGAAGACCTGTAAAGCCAAGTGAGATCATAGTTGTGACTTATGCTGGTGTTACTTAATTAGCACCCATGCTGGTAGAATGTAAAAAGCACCCACCACACTCTTGGAGCGGTGGGTATTAAGATGGGCATCCAGCTGTAGAAGCCATGCCAAATCAGACTGGAACTTAGTGTAGCTCCCCAGCTTACCAGTTTTCAGCCAAACCATCCAATCCATGCCAACATGGAAAACGGATGTTAAATGATGATGATGATATATATATAAAATTTACAACTGTATATATGTTATATATTGCTATCTCTCTCTCTCTGTCCTTCTCTCTATATACATACATACTGTATTGTTCCATTAATTGGTAAGGGAAACAAAAAATTACTCCATCCGACAAGGGACATCATGTAATATAAGCAGGATTTAAAATTGAGTTACTTTAACCTTCATGCTTACAAAAGTACTATAAGTAGGTGAGCTTGTATAGCATGCTATGTACTATAGGGCAATCTTTCAGACTCAAAATACAATATGGCTGCTCTATGAGAAAGAATGAGAAAAGAAAGCAAATGACAAAAGGAGACAATATGCAATTTCCTTTGGGCCCTATATGGATCCTAGTCAGTATGTCTTAACTAAATTTCCAGTGCAGATCACAAACCTGTGATGTTTATAGCCAACTTTCAAAAGAGCAAACACACTATGTTACTCTGTTCTGCTGATCTAATTAAAATTTTATCTCCAAGTGCTTTGTCCAAGTCCATTGGTGCACAAGGTTGGTAGGGGATAGTCAATTGAAAGATAATGAGCATGTTTCTGAAGCATCCCAATCTCTGACCAATCTCAGCATGCCTCAACCATGTCATTCTATTTGCTTAATAGCACCAATTAATGAGTATTTCTAGAAATGTTTTCGGAAGCTTGAATGATGTGTGATTATCTGGAGTATAAATAGTCATTGGTTTGAAGGCATTGCCTTTATTGTTGTTCTCATGCAAGGATACTGACTTACTAGCTGAGTATACAAAGATCATCCTTATCTACAGCTCCAGACCACCCACTTCAATATGATCCCATATAATTCAGGAAAAGAATAAGTTTATAGGCCCCTGACATCCTGATTTCACTGACAATTAGATTTAAAGTGAATAACCTGAAATCATTCAATAGATGTGTGTCTATTATTTTTGCATAGGACCATTCAATAGATGTGTGTCTACACCATATACATTTATACAACTTTTACAATTCTCATTTAAAATCTGGTGTGGTTTTCACTTTGGTATATTTTGCTGTTACATTTAATGAAGTGCATCAAAGTGTTGTAATCCTGAACAATAGTGAACTGAGGAAGTTTTTGTTATTTCAAATGCTGTTGTAGTTGTAGTTGCTTCTGTATTTGTCATTGCCATTGGACTTGCTGTTGAAAGAAGTTGGTTAACTGATCTTTGGTATCTCACCTCTAGCATACCATCAATTCATGTCTTGAGGTTTGAGACAACTGATCTTCATTGTTCTCTTCTTCAAGCCCACTGATTTGGCTAGACACAAGTCCACATATGTATGTATCTCTGTATGTGTGCCTGTTCTTTTTAAGAGGAGAGCACATGTACAAAGCTAAAGGGAAATCTGCTGCTGCTGCAGTAATTGGCAGAGTTATGGTTGTTTTTCTTGCCACAAATAGTTATTATGATAATGCTACTGTTGCAGTATCATTAATGCTAACTGCAGGGAAGGTCATACACACTTTTCTTTCATGACAGAGTTGAAAGCCCTCAAGTTATTTCTGCTCTTTATGGTCCTATACAACCCACTGGCAGAGTAAATATGGCCAATTTTCCAGTTATCTGAACAAAAAGTTTTTATGACTTTGCTGCATGTAACAAATACACAGTTACATTTAACACTGCTGCAGGTGCTATCAATGTTGATGTTTATGGTGGAGGTGTTGTTCTGGTTCATACTTTCCATGTTTATCTCAGGAGCAATGGTGGCTCAGAGTATGCTAACCTTTAGATTAGTATACACTCAGGAGATGTTAACTCTAGATTAAACTCAACTGATGCTTGCCTTGAGATTAGGTCCACTATATGCCAGTCTCTAGATTAGGCATTTTGAAATGACAGCAAAAATAATAGAAATATACTACTGACATATCCTGCAGTATCTGAAAAATCCAGTTGATTTGTTTGTTTGTCTCAGACAATACATATAGACACACACACACACACATATATATATGCAATGATCAGTAATATTTTCTTCAGATGTTATTCTTATCCCAACAGAATTGATATAAGAAACAACTGATTTAATAAAAGTTTCAGATAAAAGAGAAACAACAGAAGAATCAACTGTCTCTGTTAGGTGTCGAGACAATTTAATAAGACTGTTGGCTGTTGTGTCCGCTGAAAATACATTTTGCTAACAAACTTAATCAGCAATATTTTCAGTGTCATTGTAAAGAAAAGAAGCAGGAATATTTTTTTTGGAAAAAGATTTTCAGGATGTGACATCATTACTATCTGACTAGCATCATTAACATCAAACTGCTTCTTTTCCATAAAGAATGTTTCTTTGCCAACATAGATAGATATAACGAAATAACAAAAAAACAAAAAAAAATAAACAAACAAAAAAACAAAAACAGACTAAACCAACTTTATTGATCTTGTTAAAATAGGCCTCAATCTGGCTTTTAACAACATTCATTTGCACATTGAATGTTGAAATAAAAAGAAAAAAGAAAAAGTACATCAAAAGAATTCAAAACTGCAAATTTAGATAAAATATTTTACTAGTTTATAACTGATGCCTCTAAGCAGTCATTCAAACTGCTAGAGATGGCAACCAAATCTCATTCAAATCACATCCTACCATCTTAATAAAATAGAAGGAAACATGGGTCAATATCATCATCATCATTTAATGTCCGTTTTCCATGCTAGCATGGATTGGACGGTTTTGACTGAGGGCTGGCAACCAGATGGCTGCACCAGGCTCCAGTCTTGATCTCGCAGAGTTTCTACAGCTGGATGCCCTTCCTAATGCCAACCACTCCGAGGGTGTAGTAGGTGCTTTTTATAAGAATAAAAGATGGGATGACTGGAATTGGAGTGCCTTTGATTATGGATCTAGCCTATCGGGGTGATCTGTTTTAAATAATAACCAAATAACTTACAATATTTTAATTTTAAAATACATGACAAGTTAAGTTTACAAGTTTCTTGGTTGACAGTTGAATGGTTGCTACTTCATATCCTATAAGCAGCAACTCTGCTTTGTTCGTGACCATAACTGAAATTCTTAATTCTCATTGGCTTAGTCCTCTGTGGTAAGTAGTATGCTCATGAACGACATGGTTCTGGGTTCAGTCTCACTGCGTGGCACCTTGGGCAAGTGTCTTCTACCACAGCCTCGGGCCGACCAAAGTCCTGTGAGTGGATTTGGTAGATGGAAACTGAAAGAAGCCAGTTGTATATATGTATATATATGTATGTGTGTGTGTGTATATGTTTGTGTGTCTGTGTCTGTTCCCCCAACATCGCTTGAAACATATGCTGGTGTATTTACGTCCTCGTAACTTAGCAGTTCAGCAAAAGAGACCGATAGAATAAATACTAGGCTTACAAAGAATAAGTCCTGGGGTCGATTTACTTGACTAAAGGCAGTGCTCCAGCATGGCCACACTCAAATGACTGAAACAAGTAAAAAAGTATTAGAAGTTATGATTCAATACTATAAGATGGGGCAATATGTAAATTAAGGATTTTATATATTAGATTGCAGTAAGGTGTAACATAAAAAAGATGGCTCATTTTATCCAAGTAATTTGTCCTATAGGCACTACATGAGGACAAAGACTTCAGGGTGCCACCCTCCACACAAAAAAGAAACAGGCATAGGTGTGGTTTTGTTGTTCAGTAGTTTGCTTCCCAAGCACATGGTATTGGATTTAGTACCATTGTGTGACACCTTGGGCAATTATTTTCCCCTATAGATGCAAGCCACTTGGAGCCTTGTGAGTGAATTTAGAAACTAAAAGAAGCCTATCATGTGTCTTTGTATATATACACACACACATATATGTGTGTATATATGTATATATATGTATGTGTATATGTGTGTGTGTGAATGTGTGTGTGTGTATATATATTTGGTTTTTGCATTTGGTTTGCAAGATTCTTTATGTGAATTTGTGTGTTGAAGCATATCTTAGTGTGTTTGTGGAGAGTCATTCTCTTTCAGTGCTTTATTACTTAACACACTCACCAGTTCGATTTCCACTCATTTGCTTATTTATTTTTACTAAAATTTTCATTGTGTCTTGCAACCTCTTCAATAGTTGTTGACTTTGTCCCTTATCAAAGGTGCATTCTTTTTGTTTCTTTGTTTGTGCGCATGTATGTGTGTCAGTGTGCATGTGTATACACATATGTATGTATGCATGTGTGTATATACATGTATGTGTGTGTGCATATACGTCTGTGTGTCTGTGTACGCATATAAATGTATGCATGTGTATGTTTGTACGTATGTATTCTGCATATTCATATGTGTGTATTTGTGTGTGTACCTCTGTCTCCTTGTGTGTGCATGTTTGAGTGTGTCAATGTGTATAGGTTTGTGTGACTATGTATGTGTGTCTGTTATGTATGGATGTGTATCTCCATGTGTTCTAGTGTGTGTGTGTGTGTGTGTGCGTGAAGTGTGCATGTGTGTGTGAGAATTGTGCATGTGTGTAAAGGGTACATGTGTGTATATGGTCATGTGTTTCAGTCTTCATTTGTGTATGGATGTGTGTATGTGTGTGTGCATAATGGAGAGCAACTAGCATGTAGCAAACTCCATGCATCAAAGTATCAAGGTAACTATTGATTACCCCAGCAGGCACTCTAACAATAGACTCCATGTCCTTGATACTGAACTTTGGTGAGAGACTGTGAACAGCAGAGTGCAGCTTCTCCACTCCTATTACATGAAACCCATAACTTCTAAACATGCTGTTCACAAGAACTCAGCTTTGTCACACAACATGAAAATCAACATACTCAAAGCAGACATAGTTAGGATAATGAATGTGTCCCCACTATGTGAACCCTATGAAACAAAGAAACATGTACAGATCTTCATGTACCACATGCAATTCTCTGTATATGACCAGAAAGATAGAGTTCGGCTACACAGGGGAGCTAGAAAGAAGTTAAATAGCATTATATGTAATAAAACCAGTGGTACCTGCCCTAGATATAGGTGTAAAGAATGGAATAAGATACAAAGAGTTTGTAAAAAAGCAAATAGAGTGAACACGTGGTACAAGACTAACAAATATCAAGGAATGATGTTTGTAGAGGTCACAGCCCATGGAGAACTAGCCTGAAGATTTAAGAAATCTCTGAATGAGACCAAACTCAATATTAAGATCACTGAAAAGCCAGGGAGCTCCATCAGATCACAACTATGTAGGATGTACCCCTTTGAGAATACCATATGCACCAATGATAATTGCATGGTATGTAAGATTAATCCTGGCATTAACTGTAGAACTAGAAACATCGTCTACAACATAAGATACATAGAAGGTGCTTGTAAAAACAAGAACATAATGTACATAGGCGAGACATCTAGAAGCATTGTGGAGAGACTAAATGAACATTTGAAACAATATGATGACAAAAAAAAGTCCTCCATACTTTACCAACATGTCAAAGACCAACATGGAGGCACACTGGGTCAACTTGACATCTATATTTTATCCAAGCACCTGAAGGACCCAACATTCAGACAAATACAAGAGTATGTCCTCATAAATGAATCCTCCCCAGTACTAAATAGGAAATGTATGTAGAAAGCAGTTATACCCTAATACCCACAGTTTATATATACACAAGTAGAGTTGTTAGTAGGCCGTTATGTAGACATGTATATATATATATATATATATATATATATATATATATATGTAGGTAAATAGATATGTAACTAAATAGGTAGGTGTATAGGTAAATGGAAAAACACACTCACATATACACACACAAATAAAAACTGAAACACATGACCATACACACACACACAAGGACACATGGAGACACACATCCATACACGCAGACACTCAAACATGCACACACAAACACATGAATATGCAGAATACATACATACAAACGGCGCAGGAGTGGCTGTGTGGTAAGTAGCTTGCTTACCAACCACATGGTTCCGGGTTCAGTCCCACTGCATGGCATGTTGGGCAAGTGTCTTCTACTATAGCCTCGGGCCGACCAAAGCCTTGTGAGAGGATTTGGTAGACGGAAACAGAAAGAAGCTCGTCGTATATATGTATATATATATATATATATATGTGTGTGCATGTTTGTGTGTCTGTGTTTGTCCCCCTAGCATTGCTTGACAACCGATGCTGTTGTGTTTACGTCGCCGTCACTTAGCAGTTCGGCAAAAGAGACCGATAGAATAAGTACTGGGCTTACAAAGAATAAGTCCTGGGGTCGATTTGCTCGACTAAAGGCGGTGCTCCAGCATGGCCGCAGTCAAATGACTGAAACAAGTAAAAGGGTAAAAGGGTATGCACACGCATACATATATATATATATATATATATATATATATATAAATGCATGCACACACATACATACACGCATACATGCATACATACATACATACATACATAAATACATACATACACACATAGAAAAATATGTGTATTCACATGTACACTAATGCACACACATGCACAAACAACAGAACAGAAAGAATGCAGCTCTGATAACAGACAAATCAATGACTATTGAAGAGGTTGCAAGATGCAATGAAAATTTTAGAAAAAATAAATAAATGAATGGAAATTGAACCAGTGTGTTAAGTTATAAAGCACTAAAAGAGAATGACTCTCCCCAGACACAATATATATATATATATATATATATATATATACACATGGTATCTTACAGAAGTAGGTACACCCCTAAAAAATTTCAGTAATTGACATTACTATGATAATATCGAAGGAAATCAAATGAAATTTATACTGAATAAAATATATTCTACATGCAAATGTTCAACAAATCTGGAACACAAAACAATAAACATTTTCAAAGATATGAACGAAATATTAACTTTCTAATGTTACAAGAATATCTATACCCTAAAGGAAATTTACTATATTCAATATTTTATCCACTTTTTTTACTAAATTCAGATATTGTTGATAATTTCAATTCTAATAAATTATTTTTCTTAACATTTTAGCACTGGTCATTGCAGGAATTCTGATTTGTGTACCATGGTGAAAATCCTCTTGATTGCGATTAAAATGGCAACAAAAGGAAAAGAATTGTCAGAAGATTTGCAGAAAATTATTTTTAATTTGTACAAGAATGGCTTAGGATACAAGTTAATCAGCAAACCAACACATATTAGTGTAAACTCAGTTCTCAAATAATTCAGAAGCACAAAGCTACTGGGCGGCTAAGCAATAAACATCGTCCAGGTTGTCCTATCTTAACTGCGTGTGATATTCGCTATGTCCAATGTTGCATGATGGATGACAGGCATCATACCACTCCATCTTTGGCCCAAGAGGTGTCTTCTCTGAGTGGAAAGAGTGTATCTGCCAAAACAGTTTGCCCAAGTTTGAACCAGTATAGTCTTCATGGATGCATTCCTCACAGGAAGCCTCTCCTCACAACCAGGCATAAATCAAGTCGTCCTTCTTTTGCTGAAAACTATGTAAGTAAGGGGAAGGAGTTTTGGAATAAAATTTTTTTTTCTGATGAGAATAAAATCAACTTGTTTGGGTCAGATGGTATTAAACGAGTATGGCGACGACCAGGTGAAGATAATAGTAACAAATGTGCTGTGCCTACCATGAAACACAGTGGCAGAAATGTTATGCTTTGGGAATGTATGAGTGCAGCTGGTGTGAGAGGACTCACATATATTGAGAGAACAATGGATTCAAGGATTTATTGTAACATATTGCAAAAAACAATGTTGAAAAGCATCAAGGAACTAGGAAGACATTCCATGTTCCAACACACTTAAAAGATGATGACTGAATATTGAATATAGATGACGACCAAGTATTG
>NC_043000.1:87815739-87865739 GCF_006345805.1 Octopus sinensis
TATGTCTATGTATATATTATATATATATATATATATATATATATATATATATATATATATATATAATATATATCTATATCTATCTATATAAATATACATCCACATATATATATATAGAGATAGATAGTTATATAGATATACATATATGCTTATAGATAGATAGACAGTTATATAAATATACATATATGCTTATAGATATATAATATATATATATATATATATATATATATATATATATATATATGTATATATCAATAGATGTATATCTATATAAATGTATATTAATAGTTATCGCCAAGCTAACAGAGTAGTCCAGATAAATAGGATGAATGCTGCCGTTCATTAGCTCCAAGAGGCCATCACCTCGAGCTAGTTATATGACACACATTATAACCTTTGAACAGTGGAGGTCAGCAGCTTCCTCTGGCTGGTCTGGTATCCACAGACTAGTTTCGAGGTGTTTGCCTCTTATCAATGTGGAGTAGCTGAATCAAGCAGGCACCATTGCTGACTAAATTCAGTGGAATACATCCACTGGTTTTAAAAAATAGAAATATCATTATTTCTATTTCTCTCTTGGGGTTAATCAACGGCAGCATTCATCCTATTTATCTGGACTGCCCTAACCAATGGGCCATTGCATCTCCACATATATATAACTATATATTTATAAAATAAGGGCAAAAGAAAAATTCTAATGCCAAATATGCCGAAAAAAAGACAAAATTGTCAATAACCATTATAATTTATGCGTCTCGAAACATGCCGATAGAGATTTAAAAAAAATTCCGTTATTACCGCATTGGTCCCAATTTCGGGGTTAATTTATAAGAATTTTCCCCTCATCAGCGATAAATACGTAAGACATAAATGAAATACTTACTCAGTAAGTATTTCATTTATGAGTAAGTATTTCATTTATGTCTTACGTAGTTATCGGTGACGAGGGGAAAATTCTTATGAATTAACCCGGTAATAATGAAAATTTTTAGAAATTTTTATCGGCAGGTTTCGAGATGCATAAATTATAAAATGGTTATTGACAATTTTGTATTTTTTTCGGCATATTTGGCATTAGAATTTTTCTTTTGCCCTTATTTTATAAGTTGTTTATAAATTTAACCTTTAAAGGTATTTTTTGATATGCTGGCCATTGATAAAATTTTTTTTCGAAAAAAAATTTATCCTACATTAGTTATATATATAGATTTCTATACTACCCACAAGGGGCTAAACACAGAGGTGACAAACAAGGACAGACAAACGGATTAAGTCGATTATAATTACCCCAGTGCGTAACTGGTACATAATTTATTGACCCTGAAAGGATGAAAGGCAAAGTCGACCTCAGCGGAATTTGAACCCAGAACGTAACGGCAGATGAAATACGGCTATGCAATCGCCCGGTGTGCTAACGTTTCTGCCAGCTCGCCGCCTTTGTACATATATATATATATATATATTACACACACAGTCGTCAATTGATGGTGGGGTGAGAAAAATACATACATACACACACACACATATATATAAATATACATATACATATACACACACAGTTGTCATGCGATGGTGGGGTGAGAAACAGACACACACAAAAATATATACATATGTACACACACACACACACACATATATATATATGACAAGCTTCTTTCAGTTTCCATCAACCAAATCCACTCACAAGGCATTAGTTGGCCTGAGGCTATAGTAGAAGACACTTCCCTAAGGTCCCATGCAGTTGGACTGAATCCAGAACCATGTGGTTGGGAACCAAGCTTCCCCCCACACTGATATATATATATATATAAATTGATATATGAATATATATATAAATTGATATATGAATATTATATATATATATATATATATATATATATATATATATAAATGATATATGAATATATATATATATATAAATTGATATATGAATATATATATATACGAGGGGGGTTCAATAAGTAATGCCTCTGACCCACTTCCCATAGCAGTAGAGCAATGAAACTTGGCACAGTTATTAGTCTTTTTCTACATAGGAACCACTCAGAGTCACACATTTCTCCCATCGTTTGATGCAACTCTGGAGACCGTTTTTGTAGAAGACCCCAGCTTGGTCCTCCAACCACAACGTGATTTCAGAAATCAAGGCTGCATCATCTGGGAAATGCTTTCCTTTCAAAAACAACTTCATGGCTGGGAAGAGGTGAAAATCAGAGGGTACAAGGTCAGGAGAGTAGGGGGATGGGGAGGAGTTCATAGCCGCATGCCTGTGCTTCTGCTCTGGCGACACACGAGTTGTAGACCGGAGCATTGTCCTGCAGGAGGAGGATGCCTTTGCTGATCTTGCCCCGCCTCTTGATTTTGATAGCTCCTCTTAATTTCCTCAAAAGTGAAGCATAATAGGCTCCTGTAATTGTGGTACCCTTTGCCAGGAAATCTGTCATCACTACTCCGTCCTGGTCCCAGAAGACTGTGAGCATGACCTTGCCAGCAGAGGGCTGCACCCTTGCCTTCTTTGGAGGAGGTGAGTCACGGTGCTCCCACTGCATTGACTGGGCTTTGGTCTCTGGATCATAGTGATGGACCCAGGTTTCATCCTGTGTAATCAGTCTTTTGAAAAATTTTGACTCATCTTCTTGGCACATCTCCAAATTCATCCTCGAGCACTCGACGCGTTCTTGCTTCTGGAAAGGTGTGAGCAACCTGGGAATCCATCTGGCAGACACCTTTTGCATATGCAAATGGTCATGAATGATAGTTTCCACAGACCCGGTACTAAACTTGACCTCATGGGCTATTTGGCGAATAGTTATGCATTGATCTTCCAAAATGGCAGCCTCAACTTGACGGACAGATGCCTCATCAATGGCAGAAGGGGGGGGGACAAGATCTGGGAGCTGTTTCCACAGAGTTCCAACCATGTTTGAATTCACGATGCCAGCGTTTTACAAGGTCATATGATGGGGCATCATCACCATAAGTTACTTTCATTTCATCAAAAGTCTCCCGTGGTGTGCGTCCTTTCAAATACAAAAACCGGATCACTGCTCGACACTCAACAGGCTCCATTTCACACTTGACTCAGTTCAAACACCTGTATATCAGAAACCACAATTAGTTCAGAGCTGTAATTTGCCACCTAATCTATAGAGATATGAATAATTGCACATGTAAATTTTCAGCTAGATCAAACAACTGCAAGTGGGTCAGAGGCATTACTTATTGAACGCCCCTCGTATATATATATAAATATTTATGTGTATGTATATAAATATATATATATATACATATATAGATATATATATGTATTGTCTGAGGTAGAAAGCTGAAGAAGAAAAATTTACAAAAAAGTAAGAATATTTCTGTTTCTAACAAATTATGTTCGTTTGTACTTCAACAAACATATCACAAACGCAATCTGACAAACTGAGGTAGGAAGAGGGAATAAGAAAAAAAAAATCTTCTCAGTGCAAATGGCTGAAAATCATGGTTTTGACACAAGAAAAAAAAATTAAATGTAACCTATAGATATTTTTAACTCATGACAAAATTTACAGGCAAATGGAATCTCTTCTTTTGACAGCAACTCAAAGAGCAAAAAATGATATGAAAACTGAAAAAAACCTAATACATACACACACACATACATTTGTATATATATATATATATATAGGTACATGTGTGACTGTAATTGTCAAGTTTGCTTTCCAAACAAATAAATCTTTGCACTTTGGGTGTCTTTTACTGTAGCTCCAGGGTGACCAAAGCCTTGAAGTAAATTTGGTACATGGAAACTGAAAGTTCATTGTATGAGTGTATGTATATGTGTGTGTGTGTGTGTGTGTGTGTCGTGTGTATCCACGTATGTCTATTTGTGCTTGTGTGTGTGCATACACACACACACACACATATATATGCATATGTATGTATATTACATTTGTGTCTGCTTGTCCTCACATTGTGTGATAATTGTAAAATGAGCAGTATCACATAAGCAGTATCATTCATTTCCAATATTCTGTCAAAACATGTCTGACCATAAGGAAACATTACCTTGCTTGGAAACAGGTGAGGGTCGGTGATAAGGAAGAATAGCCATAAAAAAAAATCTGCCCCAGTTAATTCCATTCAACCCATGAAAGTATGGAAAAGAGAATATTAAACTGATGATCCTGTACACAAATATATGTATATGTATCTGTGTGTGTATATATGTGTGTGTGTGTATATATGTATATATATGTGTGTGTGTGTGTATATATATGTATGTGTTTGTGGTGTGTGTGTGTGTGTGTGTGTGCGTGTGTATCCACGTATGTCTATTTGTGCTTGTGTGTGTGCATACACACACACACACATATATATGCATATGTATGTATATTACATTTGTGTCTGCTTGTCCTCACATTGTGTGATAATTGTAAAATGAGCAGTATCACATAAGCAGTATCATTCATTTCCAATATTCTGTCAAAACATGTCTGACCATAAGGAAACATTACCTTGCTTGGAAACAGGTGAGGGTCGGTTATAAGGAAGAATAGCCATAAAAAAAAATCTGCCCCAGTTAATTCCATTCAACCCATGAAAGTATGGAAAAGAGAATATTAAACTGATGATCCTGTACACAAATATATGTATATGTATCTGTGTGTGTATATATGTGTGTGTGTGTATATATGTATATATATGTGTGTGTGTGTGTGTGTATATATGTATGTGTTTGTGTGTGTGTGTGTATATATATATATATATATATATATATATACACATGAGGAGAAGTAAAAAACTTATCCACACTTTCAACATAACATATCTTTATTATTGTCACACTAACTTCTGTGTATGTGTGATTATAGTTGGTATTGCTCTGGTCATGTGATTCAAGTTGGAGCCAGATTGAGCTACTTTTGTTTTTGGCTTTATAGTGTAAGCATGGCTGTTCCACTAACAATATGCACCAAAGACGAACAAAGAGTAGTGATCCGATTTCTCTGGAAAAGAGGTGTACAATCAGCAGTGCAAGATACAGTGTTTTGCTGGCCAACAAACTGAAGCCAGCAATTCACATCAAACAAGAGAGTCAACCCAGATGAGATGCATTTTGGTTTCGTGCCAGGAAAAAGCACTACTGATGCTATATTTCTGGTAAGACAGCTGCAGGAGAAATATGTAGCCAAAGATAAACCTCTGGACCTGGCTTTCATTGACATGGTGAAAGCCTTCGACAGGGTCCCCCGATCCCTTATCTGGTGGTCAATGAGGAAACTAGGGATAGATGAATGGTTAGTGAGAGCTGTGCAAGCCATGTACAGGGATGCTGTCAGTAAGGAGAGGGTTGGCAATGAGTACAGTGAAGAATTCCATGTAGGAGTAGGGGTTCACCAAGGATCAGTCTTCAGTGCCCTCTTATTCATCATAGTCTCAAGATAATAACAGAGCAATTCAAGACAGGATGACCTTGCTCTAATTGCTGAGTCTCTATCAGAACTAGAGAAGTTTCAGGTGTGGAAGCATGTATTATAACTGAAGGGCCTTATAGTCAACCTAGCTAAAACCAAAGTCTTAATAAGTAGGAAGGCAGACAAACCACAAATCCCCCCAGGTAGATAGCCCTGCTTGATCTGTAGAAAAGGCGTAGGTAGAAACTCCTTAAGATGTACCCAGTGTAATCTATGGACATGTAAGAGGTGCAGCAATATCAAAGGAAGGTTAACTAGGAAGATAGTCTTTGTATGAGACAAATGCTCAGGAGCAATAAACACTGAAAATATGCAGAGAACAGCTTCCGTCACATTTCAGGGAGAAAAACTAGAAGTAGTTGATAGCTTCTGTTACCTAGGTGTCAGTAGTGGGGATGGATGCTCTGAAAGTGTAGCTGCTAGAATAAGAATAGCCTGGGCGAAGTTCAGAGAGCTCCTACCTCTGCTGGTGATAAAGGGCCTCTCACTCAGAGTAAAAGGTAGACTGTATGACGCATGTGTACAAACAGCCATGCTACATGGCAGTGAAACATGGGCCGTGACAGCTGAGGACATGTGTAAGCTTGCAAGGAATGAATCCAGTATGCTCTGCTGGATGTGTAATGCAAGTGTGCATACACGATAGAGTGTAAGCGCCCTGAGAGAAAAGTTGGACTTAAGAAGCATCAGATGTAGTGTGCAAGAGAGATGACTGCACTTGTATGGTCATGTGTTGCGAATGGATGAGGACAGTTTTATGAAAAAGTGTCATGCCCTAGCAGTTGAGGGAACCTCTGGAAGAGGTAGACCCAGGAAGACCTGGGACGAGGTGGTGAAGCATGACGTTTGAACATTGGCCTCACCGAGGCAACGACTAGTGACAGAGATCTTCAGAGATATGCTGTGCCTGAGAAGACCCGGCAAGCCAAGTAAGACCACAACCCATGGTCTATGCTAGTGGTGTATAACCAGCCCACTTATGAGTACCCTTCATTCATTGGACGATAAACTTTGCTTGCGAAGACCTGTTGAGGCAAGTGAAATCAAAATCGCTGGTGTGGCCAATGACAGTACCGCCTGACTGGCTTCCATGCCGGTGGCACATAAAAAGCATCATTTGAGTGGAATTGTTGTCAGTGACGCCTTACTGGCATGTGTGCCAGTGGCACACGAAAAACATTCATGTATGGTCGATGCTAGTGCTGCTGGACTGGCTCCTGTGCAGGTGGCACGTAACAAACACCATATGAATGTGGTCGTTGCCAGTACCGCCTCACTGGCCTTTGTGTCAGTAGCATGTAAAAGCACCCACTACACTATCAGAGTGGTTGGCGTTAGGAAGGGCATCAAGCTGTAGAAACTGTGCCAGATCAGATTACAGCCTGGTGCAGCTTTCTGGCCCACCAGTCCTCAGTCAAACTGTCCAATCCATGCCATAAACGACGACGATGATGATGCATATATATACATATATAGCTGTTATCTCAACATGTATTTCTAATCAGTATATCATTACTACCTCTGAAGAGATTCATCTTACAATGATTTTAATTTTATAAATTAATTGATTTGACATGGTTTTCTACAGCTGGATGCCCTTCCTGAGACCAACTACTCCAAGAGTTTAATGGGAACTTTGTACGTGCCACTGGCATGGGTGCCATTTTTGTGACTCTGGTAACTGCCATGATTGTGATTTTGCTTGGCTTGATGGGTCTTCTTCTCAAGCATGATATAAATCCAAAGGTCCTGGTCATTGCCTCCATGAGGCCCAACTCACGAAAGGAATTTGGCAACTTTGCCTCCATGAGGTCCAACGCTGGAAAGGGACTCAGTCACCTCACCTTTGTGAGGCCCACTCAGAAGGAAATGAGCCACCTTACCACTTTGAGCCACTTTGCTTCCATGAGGCCCAAGGCTTAAAAGGAACTCAATCACTTTGCTTCCATCAGGCCCAATCCTTGAAAGGTACTCAGCCACTTTGCCTCTGTGAGGTCCAACATTAAAAGTATATAACGACCTTGAACCCACAAGAGTAAACAAAAGAGATAGAAACAGGCAGAAACAAGGAAAATGCCACTTGTATTTGAACACTATGCAAATATTCTTTTAAAAAACTTTTGTTTTAATTTCTCCAAAATTTAATTGTTTTCCATATTTACAGTTGAAAAAGTTTCAATGACTGAAACCAGTACTGAAATGTTTTTTATAAATTTATTTTAGCATTTTCTACCTTGACTTGTTTTTCCATATATATGAACTCGTGTGTTCCTTTTCAACCTTCTACACACACACATATACATACATATATATATATATACATGCATACATACATGTCTATATATACATATATATATATATTTAAGTAGCTGAATGAATTATCTTAGTATGGATAATTCGGTTAACCGATACCTGGGTAGCAAATTCACGTCAGAAAAACACGGTTGAAGCTACATGCCAAGGGCAGAGATCACGTGCTTTCGTGTGGAAATTTGTGTGTTTTTTTTAATACAAATAAATGAAAGAATGGAGTGAATGACGATTTAACAAAATTCCTTTATTCTCGACATATGTCGAGAATAAAGGAATTTTGTTAAATCGTCGTTCAACTCCATTCTTTCATTTATTTATATATATATATATATATATATAATCATCATCATCATCATCATTTAACGTCCGCTTTCCATGCTAGCATGGGTTGGACGGTTCAACTGGGGTCTGGGGAGCCCGAAAGCTGCACCAGTCCAGTCAGATCTGGCAGTGTTTCTACAGCTGGATGCCCTTCCTAACGCCAACCACTCCGAGAGTGTAGTGGGTGATTTTATGTGCCACCGACACAGGTGCCAGACGAGGCTGGCAAACGGCCACGCTCGGATGGTGTTTTTTATGTGCCACCGACACAGGTGCCAGACGAGGCTGGCAGACGGCCACGCTCGGATGGTGTTTTTATGTGCCACCGACACAGGTGCCAGATGAGGCTGGCAAACGGCCACGATCGGATGGTGCTTGTTACGTGCCCACAGCACGGAGGCCAGTCGATGCGGTACTGGCTACGGCCACGTTCGGATGGTTTTCTTGTGTGCCACGTGCCACCGGCACTGGTACCACAAAGATACAAATTCCATTGATGTTCATCTATTTTGATTTGTTTTGATTTTCACTTGCCTCAACAGGTCTTCACAAGTGTCACAAGAAGGAAGGTATGCACAGGTGGACTGACTACGTCCCAGGTAGGGGCCATGGGTTATGGCCTGACTAGTCTTGCCGGGTCTTCGGACAAATTCCATTGATGTTCATCTATTTTGATTTGTTTTGATTTGATTTTGATTTTGATTTTCACTTGCCTCAACAGGCCTTCACAAGTATCACAAGGAGGAAGGTATGCACAGGTGGACTGACTACGTCCCAGGTAGGGGCCATGGTTTATGGCCTGACTAGTCTTGCCGGGTCTTCGGATGGTGTTTTTATGTGCCACCGACACAGGTGCTAGATGAGGCTGGCGAACGGCCACGACCGGATGGTGTTTGTTATGTGCCCACAGCACGATGGCCATATATATATATATATATAGATACACACACACACGCATACATATATATAGATTTATAAATATATTTATGTATAAGGGTGTTGTAGTTCACTTGAAGCAGGGTAATATTGTAGAAGAGAAAAAAGAAGAAAATCAAAAGCTACTGATAAAGAAGAAAGTTTCACAAAACCTTTATATTTCAGGTGCAAAGACCCAACCTCAGAAGAGAAAGTCTGAGAAATGTATAATTATACAGATTCTGTTAACCCATTCAAATCTCTCAGCATTATGCATGCAGCAGCATGCCACATGATTGAACAGGTGGAGAGTAGTCAACCAATGGAACAGCCTGCTTGTGAAATTAACGTACATGTGGCTAAGCACTCTATGGACATGTGTACCGTTAATGTAGTTCTCAGGGAGATACAGCACGACACAGAAAGTAACAAGGCTGGCTCTTTTGAAATACGAACACTACTCATTTTTGCTAGCTGAGTGAATCGGAGCAACATGAAACAAAATGTCTTGCTTAAGGAAACAATGCATCACCAGGAATTGAACCCATTACCTTACAATCATGAACCAAATACCCTAACCACAAAGCCATGCACCTACACAAAAATAGACTAGTTGTAAGTAAACAACAGTGACTAATATCCGATAGATATTTCTATTTGTTCCTATAAGTTAAAGATATTTATCATCTCTTCTTTGTTATATGCGTCATCTCAAATTGCTGTGAACATATATTTTGTAGCAGGTTGTTTTAGATTCTGTATCTGTCCATCTCCAAATTATCTTTTGTCTTTCAAACCTTCTAACTCTTATTTTCAAGTTATCTGATAGTACCCTGTGTTGGATGATACATTATCTATCTGAAACCTTGCTGCTCTTCATGCCTCTGGGTGTTTGCTGTTTCTTTTCAGTTAGTCTTTCCAAGCTTGTCTCTTAGCTTTAATTGGCATTATTTAGAGAGCCATTCCACCGCTATATCACCTTTGACTTTGTTGCAACTTTGCTCCAATCATAAGACCCAGCCAATATATACATATATAATACACAATTTTTTTACTGGTTCTGATAGGCTAGCTGGTGTACTATTGAGGTACCACAGCATGAACACAGAGAGCCAGACAAGCAGACACACACACATACTTTCAATCACTTCTAATACATGAAAAACAGATATAGAATGAATGAAGAACAATGTGTGTGCATATCTATAAATGTGTGTGTACATATACATGCACATATATATAGTTCAAATGTACAGAAAACAATTGACGAAGACAGGCGAGGGAACAACAAGCAGGTGTATTAGTTTGATGTTCAGGAAGAATGGATAAGTCTTTGATGTTTCGAGCCTACACTCTTTGGCAGAAAGGGAAAGGAAAAAATGGAGAGAGAAAGAAAAAAAAAAATGGAGAGAAAAAGGAAAAGATGGAGAGAAAAAAATGTGTTGGGATTGTAGGTCAACCTTGATCAGGCAGCAAACTTATGGAGGAAGTATTCAGTCATAATCTAGAGCCGAGTGATTGTTAATTACATTTAATTATGATAAACATGAAAATCTGGACTATAATTAAGTTGCTAGCATTCAGAATGTGTATTTAATGACCATATTAATTGCTATGTATTTGTTAGATCAATTACATAGCAATAAAGTTGCCACAAGCAATCATTGACCTATAATTAATTATCATTTCAAGATAAACAAAACTGATGGCTTACCTTGATGTAACTTTTATTACACCGGTCAGTGTATCTCGCACCCTAGAGAAAAATAGAAAGAGGAAAAGAATAAAGAAATTCAGTTCATTATATCCAGAATTATTTGAATCAGCAGGCTTTCAAAATAAAGTTGGAATATTATTTAAAATAAGCAGAGGTTTGGTAGAATTAACAGGATAAATAGAACTCAATAAGTGTATAGATATAAAATAAAATGAAACAAAATTAAAATAAATATGTAAATGAAATAAAATAAAGACTCATAAACAGAAAGAATATTTCATCTGAATTTGGAATTTTAGTTTATCATTCCTGTAACAATTTTGACTATGATAAGGTATGTGGGAATTGTATCCTCACATTTGAATAGTAGTAAGGACACATGAACATATATGTTATATATGCATCACACCATCCTATGCATTATATATATATATGTATATATATATATATATATATATATATATATATATATACTAGAACTATGACCTGGCAACGAGTACTGTCCAAATCTCCGACCAATCACATACAGCTAGCTGGAATTCAATTGGCGTATCAAGTTTTGGGCATTTTGATTGGGTTTTGGATAGAAAATTAACAAAAAAAGTCACTTTTATTGATTTTTTAATGGCTTTGCGGGGTGACTGGGGAAATGTAAAGATGTGCGTGACCACCCTTGGACGGTTTTGAATGACCATAGAAAGTGTGGGCCCTCTAACTGAAAAATTGTGGATTTGTATAAAGGACACACACACAGACATTTTGCAGTTTATATACATACTAGCAGTATCGCCCAGCGTTGCTCGGGTTGTAAGGGAAATAACTATATAAGCATTTTTAGAGAGTTATAGCCAAAAAATAGGAAAAAAATGCATTAAAAATGGAAAAAAAATTAAGGTAAATTTCTTTTTAAATCGTTGACACATCGTAGATATTTTTAGAGAGTTACTTCCCTTATATAATAGCGAAAAAAATGCATTAAAATGGAAAAATATGATGGTAAATTTTTTTAAATCATAGACTCATCGTAGACGCGCGCTAATACCCAGAAGGGCTCGATATGACTCACGACTATAAGAGACCCGGTTTTGATTACACTGCACCGCAAAATGTGGGAGTAGTTAGGAATCTAAATCATAGGAGACAGACACACAACTTCACTCTTATATATAAAGATATAAGTTACGTAGTTATATACACATACTTTGTTATATACACATTCTTAAAAGAAAATGTTATTTTGAATACAACATTTATAAAGAATAAAATATTTTTTGGTTTTTCTTAACCCTTTCATTACTATATTTCTGACCAAAATACACCCCTTATGTGTTTCAATTAATTTCTAACGTAATCATAAATTTAGTCTGGTTTCATTAAACAACTATAACTTTTTTATTTATGAATATATTAATCTGATTTTTGGAAGATAATTTAGTGAAATGTTCTCAACCAATTCTATACTATAATTTTTGTCACAAAGTGACTCTAATTGCAGGTAGATACAGGTAAATTCAACAATATATAAAATTATTAAAATTTTGTTCAAACATCGCAATAGAAAATGGGTTATTAGCTAATATTCAATTGGGTATACAACAAAATTTTACGATAGAATTTGTTATTCTGGGTAACTTTCTGATACCCATAATAATATTTATGGCAAAATAGGCCTTAATTTAATTTAAGGTTGTGGGAAATAACAAACTATCCTTTCTTTTGCTTCGTTTACGTTTAGCGTAATGATTTCAAATAGGCTCATTCGAAAAAGTAAAAAGAAATAGTTTAAGGCTTTATACTCTTCTGGGAAAGTCTGTGGCTTGGTGCAGTTTCTTCAGAAAAATCACTGAAAGAAACAGTTTTTAAATTTTCACTCCATTCAGGTACCAATTCATTTTCTTAATCGCTGTCGGATTCACTGTTTTCACTTTAATAGCTGCAAACTTGCAAAGACAAAGGAGGAGAAGGGTGATAGCGTCAGTGAAACAGTCGCTCCCTTTGTGTGTGTGTGCGTTTGCATGTGGTGTATCCCACATTAAGAAAAACATTTGACATATACACCAGAATGTGAGTTTTCTCTAAATTTTGCTTAATTGGGGTTGAAATTTTAAAAACCGGACCTGGCATGACCCGATGCATTCTACTCTTAAAAATGCTAGGTAAATTGTAATTGAAGAAATCCTATATTGTAGATTTCTATAACTTACAAAGGGAGGCAGATAAAATGTGCCTTTTATAATAAGAGATATGCATCACACTATCCTATGCATTATATATATATATACTAGAACTATGACCTGGCAACGAGTACTGTCCAAATCTCCGACCAATCACATACAGCTAGCTGGAATTCAATTGGCGTATCAAGTTTTGGGAATTTTGATTGGGTTTTGGATAGAAAATTCACAAAAGAGTCACTTTTATTGATTTTTTAATGGCTTTGTGGGGTGACTGGGGAAATGTAAAGATGTGCGTGACCACCCTTGGACGGTTTTGAATGACCATAGAAAGTGTGGGCCCTCTAACTGAAAAATTGTGGATTTGTATAAAGGACACACACACAGACATTTTGCAGTTTATATACATACTAGCAGTATCGCCCGGCGTTGCTCGGGTTTGTAAGGGAAATAACTATATAAGCATTTTTAGAGAGTTATAGCCAAAAAATAGCAAAAAAATGCATTAAAAATTGAAAAAAATTAAGGTAAATTTCTTTTTAAATCGTTGACACATCGTAGATGTTTTTAGAGAGTTACTTCCCTTATATAAAAGCGAAAAAAATGCATTAAAAATTGAAAAAAATTAAGGTAAATTTCTTTTTAAATCGTTGACACATCGTAGATGTTTTTAGAGAGTTACTTCCCTTATATAAAAGCGAAAAAAATGCATTAAAATGGAAAAATATGATGGTAAATTTTTTTAAAATCGTAGACTCATCGTAGATGCGTGCTAATACCCAGAAGGGCTTGATATGAATCACGACTATAAGATACCCACTTTTGGTTAAACTGCACCGCAAAATGTGGGAGTAGTTAGGAATCTAAATTGTAGGAGACAGACACACAACTTCACTCTTATATAAAGATGCTTTTTTTTTCAATCATAGAGTTAGATTTATGAAGGTCTTCAGTAGAAAATCCTTCGAATTCTGACTCGCTGCTTGATATAATGAAATTCGTATCCATTTTTTGTCAGAATTACAAATTTTGAAAACACAATAGGAACAAATTTCGGAAAAAAATCTCCCATAATTCACGGAATTAAAATTACACTTCGATTTTTGTACAAAACTGTATTTGAAGTGTTTACGAAGTATAATACGTGTTTTCACGAATGTACTAAAGAGATTTACTCTGATATTCTCATTTAAATATGAATAGGTAAATTCGGGCGGTTTGGTAACGAAAGGGTTAAACGGATGCATACATAACTATATATAAGTGTCGTCTGTTTATACATAAACACTGTTTCATACTTTCAGTTTAGTCTTCCTCAAATCACTCTGTCGCTATTTACTCTCTTCCAAGAACATTTTCACTCACTCTTATCTCTTAGCTTGCCATACATTTTACTCATGTATCTATCAGCGTGATAGACAGAAACAAATATTATATCACCAACGCCATCGCATTCTATTGTCTACCTGTCAACACACCTTGCCATACATTTTACTCATGTATCTATCAGCGTGATAGACAGAAACAAATATTATATCACCAACGCCATCGCATTCTATTGTCTACCTGTCAACACACACACAGTGAATTAGTTTCACTTTATTCGTTGCACACTGTGTGTGTGCGTTTGCGTGTGCTGTAAACCAGACTAAGAAAAGCATTTGACATACACACCAGAATGTGAGTTTTCTGTAAATTTTGCTTAATTGGAGTTTAAATTTTAAAAACTGGACCTGGCATGACCCGATGCATTCTACTCTTAAAAATGCTAGGTAAATTGTAATTGAAGAAATCCTATATTGTAGATTTCTATAACTGACAAAGGGAGGCAGATAAAATCTGCCTTTTATAATAAGAGATATATATATATAAGAAGCTTGACTCCCAAGCAGCCCCACTGCACAGCAACAAGGGCAAACAATTTCTACAATAGCCTTGGGTTAACCAAAGTCTCATGAATAGATTTGTTAGATGGAATTTGGAAAAGAGATCATATATATTGTCTGTAAAGCATTCAGTCGGAGTCTTTGAGGGACATAGGTTTGAGTCCCATGGCTGGTTGTTGACAAATTTTCCCACCATGTAAGGGTAATTTACCCAGTATTTTTACTGCTCTAACCACAATTCAGCATTCGAAAAAATATATATATTATTTCATAGACATAATACATGTTTTTATGTGCTACTAATACTTTCATGTTGAGAAATACCTCAAACATATTCATCAGGCACAAACCACACACCATAATGAACTAAAAACTGAATGAGAGGAGAAGCACAAAAAATTGAGAAGGAAGCATACAGAAAACATGGAAGGTTAAAAAATGGAAAGCAAAAAACGGGAAACGAAAAAGTAAAACATAAAAAGTTAAAAAGGTAAAAGTGTTATTCTCCTTAGACCTTAAATTATAAGGCTGGAAAGATATCAAATTAATAAGGTATATGTGGAATTTTCCAATTCTTCAAAATGTACTTAGACACATGTTTAGAACTGCTGAAAATTTCAAACCTAATGTTCAATAGTAAGGGATCTTAGATCTGAAAACGATCTGAATTCTTTCAGCTAAACATAGGATGTATCAGGTGTAATGGCTCCTTTTTATTATTGATTCAATCTCCTCCACTACAGGGATAGTCATACTTTGTACTACGTACTCCCAGTAACACTAAAACCTTCATTGCATTGTTGTATTTTCTACTTCAACAAGCATCTTTGATCTTAGGAGTAGCCATTGTTGTTGTAATAGTCATGGTATCAAATGTTTGGGAGGATGAGACATTTGTTGTTCTGTTTATCATGAGAGTCCACTAGAGAATCATGATTGCAGTTGAGATATGCTAGTTGCAGTGAGGCTGCATCCACTGGTGTAATTTCTAATAAAAAAGTAAGGGTCAACAAAAGAGCCACAATTAAAACATAATTTGGTGGATAACCATAGACTAAAAGTGCAAATGATAAGGTAGAAATAGAACTTTTGGAAAACTCAGCTCATCAGCTGGTTTCCATACAATGGAAAAGTGCTGGAAACCACATTACTTCATTCACCTACCCTTTAAATATGAAGCATCATATATCAATGTTTTAACATCATCTTTTCCATGCTAGCATGGGTCAGATGAGAGTACAGTGGAGTAGAGTTTTCTATGGCCGAGTGCCTTTCCTGTCACCAACCCTCAATTGTTTCCAAGTGAGGTCATATTCCATGAGTTTACCAAATAAATAAACAGCCTGGACACAATATGAGAAGCTGGAAACAAAAGTTCTACTTGAATAAGTCTACTGCTCACAAAGATCATGCAATGTGTCAAGGCATGTAAAAAAATGTACACCTTCATGGTTTTGCAGTGGACTGCAAGCATAGAGCATTGTATGAACAGTGAAGCCTATTTTCTACGGCATTCAAATCTACATGAAAATAAGGAGAAACACAAACTCATTAACACTCATGTGCACACAGATATACATGCATCTACATGAGTGTGCACACATGTGCATGCACATTGGAAGTTCAAAATGTAAGGTCAGTTTTGCTTTTCATCATTTCAGGGTTTATAAATGAAGAGGTACAAACTAATGGTGTAACCGAGAGGCTGTTGGACTGGATGCCTCATATCTATTCCAGCTCTATGTGTTCTGATAACAACTCCTTCAACATCACTAGTGCCAAGTAAATCATAGTGATCTTTCCATTCCATTACAAAAAACATTGTTTGTATACTGCTAGCAGGGAGGTAAATCCCTGCCACATCTAGTGCCAAGACCACTGGAGCATGTGATTTCAACCTTCCTTGATATTGTCAATGATATACACTTGACCACTAGAGATTGCAGCAATTCATCTCCATGCCAAAGTATTTTGCATTAAAAGCCAATATAAGTGTTTCTCTCGTGCTAACTACTGCAGTATAGCTTATTCTATCAGAACATCTATGTTTAGGTGGGGATAAATATTACCTTTAAGTATTAATACAGCCTCTGTCACTTATAAATATATTTTAACAGGCTCACTGACTAATCGAAACACTAGCATCTGTTCTGGCACTGTTATTCTATTTATCGCTGGTGGGGGAAATGAATTGCTGCTATCTCTAGTAGTCAAGTGTCCATCAGTGACAAGACCAAGGAAGGTCGAAATCATGGGATCTGGTGGTCTCAGCACTGGAGGTAGTGGGGATTTATCCCCTGGCTAGTGATATTAACAAGAGGCACCAAAAGCCAGGATGCGAGTTTCTCTCATGGTAACTACTGCAGTATAGTTTGAACAGAACATCCACATTTAAGTGAGGATAGATTATTTTTTAAAGTCTGCTACTTATCCTATTGGTCATTTTCGCTGAACTGCTATGTTATGGGGCTATAAACAAACCAACACTGGTCATCAAAGTGGGGTGTGAGATAAATACACAAACACATGATGGACTTCTTAGAGTATCTGCCTACCAAATCCATTCACAAAGCTTTGGTCAGTCTGAGGTTATAATAGAAGACACTTATTCAAGATACCATGCAGTGAGACTGAACTTGAAATCATGTGGTTGGGAAAAGTTTGCATGGGTAAGTACCCTGACCTCCTAATATGCTGCAAATCCCATATTTTGGTTTAGAAAAAAGAAGGGGGTAGGGTGAGGTGGGCTCCCCTCCCCCATCCTGGAATTTCTTTTTTTTTCATTGAATGGATTCCTGTGACCTCCTAATATACTACAAAACACTTTTGGGGGTCCAAAACACAGGGTGAGGTGAGGTGGAAGCCTTGGAAATTTCACTCCCTACCTCTATTAATCTTTTCACCAGCACGATTTTCACTAAGGTAAAAAAATAAAAATCGGATTTTTTTTTGCATGGAATCAAGTACCCTGACCCCCTAATATGCTGCAAATCTCTTATTTTTGTTTGGGAAAAACAAAAATAAGTAGGGCGAGGGGGAGCCCGCTATCCCGGAATAATTGCGAATTTTTTTTATTTTCATTGAATGAATTTGTGACCTCCTAATATGATACAAAACCATTTTTGGGGTCCAAAAAACGGGGTGAGGTGAGGTGGGAGCCTCGGAAATTTTACCCACTCTCAACATTTTACAGAGTGTGAATTACATGGCTTGTTATTAAATATATATAGTAGAGAATGTGACATCTATATTGTGTGTGTATATATATATATATATATATATATATATACATATACATATACATACACACACATATATATATATATATATATATATATATATATAATAGCATGCAAACCTTCAATACAACCTTCTCCAATGCATATCTTCTTCGCTGCAGCCTTGACCGATAGTACCCCTAGGAGGGGTTGGGACTAGATTGGGATTAGTCACTGCCTTTTAGTGGCTCCGAGCCCTCTTTCGCTAGGTTAGCTTAGGCTTAGGTTAAGGCTACATTGTGATCTGAACATAACCTCTTCTGACACAGAGGATCGGGAGACCTTTTGAGTGTTCTATTTTCCTTGCTAGATGGGCTCCCAACCCATGGGCCAAGTGGGGGTTAGATGATGGGGGTGGTGATTTCAAGAGGGCTGGCATGTGCAACCTGATCACCTCTGCCGGTCAAACTCCCAACCCATGCATTACTGTTGCGACACTGACTCTGCAGAACTGGGTTGGGTGTGAAAACCAACTTTAAAGTATAAATATAGATATTTTGAATCAGCAATATTGTGTTCGGTTAAATCCTATCTGGGGTGAAAAATCAATAAACTGATTCCTTATGGGGTTTTCCATTCAATCAGGATGAAAAATCTATAAACCAATTCCATATAGGATTTTCCACTAAAATTGGCTATACCCATTTTCAAACATTTTTACCAATTTTACCAATTTTGATGTATTTTGTTCAAACTTGATACTGATGTTACTTAGGACTCATGGGATCTTTGAATACTTTAAGTTCTCCAAAAAACAAAAACAAATCTATGGGTGGAAAAAAAATCGATAAACCGATTCCTAATGGGATTTTCCAATCAAATTGTCTGCAACCCATTTTCAGCCAAACATTTACCAATTTCAATGCATTTTGCTCAAATTTGACGTCGATGTTACTTAGTTTGGTTTGAAACAAAGCACTTGATTAGCTTAATAATCCTAACTGAATCCTGGGCAACGCTGGACTATACTGCTAGTATATATATATATATATATATATACATATATATATGATGGCTTCCAACCAATCTACTCACAAGGGTTTGGTTGGTCTGGGGCTATAGTAGAAGACACACACCTAAGGTGCCATGCAGTGGGACTGAATTCAGAACCATGTGGTTGAGAAGCAAACTTCCTGCCATCCACTCATGCCTGCATCTATATATATATCTATGTATAAACACATATCTTTCATAAAATATAGATATTGCTAACACAGATGAATACATTATTTGTTCTACTTCACTTTGACCTCTCTTGTCCGTTAGTCTTATGACCTTAAATCAACCTTTGGTAGTGGCTGTGCCAGTCTGATGTACTTGTCATATACATTACTTAACTTATTGTATGTCTATTGTCTGAGAAATGTGATTTAATTACTAAAATCATTTCTGAATTTGTGATGGCATCACAGACAACTTTGCCACTATATAAGCATACAAAGTTCTAGACTTTCTGTCACAGTTGATTCTTGTTTATAGAGTTCTGGCAACAGACACAGACATGAACACAAGTAAATCTATATATGTATATACATTTCTGTGTGTGCTTGTACACACACACACACACACATTAACAGAGATAAAGACAGGGGAAATATCAGTAACCAATCTATCCTATAGAAGCTGAAACACTTCTTACCATAACCATGCACTATTTTTTTTGGCAGAAACTTCATCTTCTTGAATCTGGTTATGTTGTAGTTGAAGGTCAATTTCTGCGTGCCGACCCTTAGAAGAAAAAAAAAGAAAAAAATAGTTAAAAAAGAAGTAAAATAAAAGAAGAGAAAGATAATAGAAAACAAGGGCAACATAAAAGAAAAACAAGCAAACAATATGAATGTATTAAGGAGTCCTATCCAATGCATCTCAGCATAGAAAGGTTTATGTAGAAAAAACAAAAAAAAAAATGCAGCTGCTGATGATGAGGATGGGATGATAACAACAACAATGATGGTGATGAGTATGATGATGTTAATGATGGAAATGGTGAGTACAGCAACATAAAAAATTTTACTATTTTAGACCATGAACTGAAAATATGAAAATGGGGAAAAAAAAATATATATATATATATGTGTGTGTGTTTGCAGGCATGGCTGTATGGTAAGAAATTTGATTTGCAACCACATGGCTCCAGGTTCAATCCCACTGCATGGCACCTTGGGGGAAGTGTCTCCAACTACAGTCTTGGGCTGAGCAAGCCTTGTGAGTGGATTTTGGAGATGGAAACTGAAAGAAGCCTGTTATATATACATATATATATGCATATATCTATCTGTGTGTGTCTGTATTAGTCCACTCATCACTGTTTGACAACTGGTGTTTGTGTGATTACGTTTCCATAACTAAGCGGTTCGGTGAAATAGACTGATAGAATAGGTACTAGGCTTACAAAGATTAAGTTCTAGGGGTAGTTTCTTCAACTAAAATAAAAACCTTTAAAGCAGTGCTCCAGTATGGCTGCAGTCAAAAGATTGAAACAAGTAAAAGAATGAAAGAATGTATATATATATATATATATATATATATATATCATCATCATCATCGTCGTTTAACGTCCGTTCTCCATGCTAGCATGGGTTGGACGGTTATGGAAGCCAGAAGGCTGCACCAGGCTCCAGTCTAATTTGGCAATGTTTCTACAGCTGGATGCCCTTCCTAACGCCAACCACTCCGTGAGTGTAGTGGGTGCTTTTTACATTTATATATATATATATGTGTATATGTATGTATCACCTGCTGTAGTTTACAGAATGTCAAGTCTGCAGTATCAAAGAAGAAATATTCTATAATTATTTACACCTAGAGGAGGTATCAAACTCATTTGATCCTCAGTAAGCTTGAAGCATCATAGTAGAGGACATGTACATAATACCAAATTAGAATCAAATTAGGACCCTTTATTTATAAACTAGGTGCTGAAACATTTTTGATCATAACCATGCACTACTGTTTTTTTAGCTTGTATTAATTGTCCAGGTTTAGTTTCCATACCAGTATTTGAGTAGATATCAAGAGGATGCATAACCTAGTGACTAGTGTGTTGCACTCAAAATCTTGCATCCGTGGTTTCAGTTCCTACATCAGGTGAAGCTGTGTATTCTTGAGCAAAATACTTCATCTCAGGTTGCTCTGTGATCACCTCAGCACTTGATGCATAGTACACTGTTCACCTGTTCAGGTAACACCGATTTGATGAAAGATGTCAAGTAACGTACAGCATATACTCTTGATTACTGTCAATTTATCAGGTCATTTGGCTAATGCTAAACACTCATACATTGTCTTCAACAGGAGAGTACAACATCATGTCTAAGAAGTTCTACTCTAAATAATTCAACTGAGTTTATGTTGTTTAGCCCCAGGTCAACCCCAACTGAGCAGGCCTTTGACAAAACCCTTCAAACTGTGACTAGCTTTTCTTTTTCTTGATCAGGTATTACATTATTATAATTCCATGCTTTTGGAATTGAGAAAATAGTTACTGTAATAGTCATTAGGAATCAGGTACAATTTCCCTAGAAAATATAGTATGCAACGTTTTGATCATGAATTCGTGTTGCAAAAAATTGATCGGAAACAAGAGCAACATCATCATCATTATTATAATTATTTACCATCCATATTCCATGCTGGCATGGGTTGGACAGTTTGAGAGGATCCTGTGGGCACAAGGAATGGCTTGCTCTTCCTAATTCTTATTTCTTTATTGCCCACAAGGGGCTAAACACAGAGGGTACAAACAAGGACAGACAAAGGGATTAAGTCGATTACATTGACCCCAATACGTAACTGGTACTTAATTTATCAACCCTGAAAGTATGAAAGGCAAAGTCGACCTCGGCGGAATTTGAACTCAGAACATAACAGCAGATGAAATACCGCTAAGCATTTCGCCTGGCGTGCTAACATTTCTGCCAGCTCACCGCCTTATGTTCTTCCTAATGGCCAACCACTTTACAGCATGCATGGGGTTCCTGAGAGAGGCAGCTTCAAGCTAGAAAGTGACAGGTTAAAATATCAGAAAAGGGGCCAGAACAGCCAAATGGGAGGACAAATAACCTCTAACAACTGAAATTTGGATATACAAGGATGGACATGGAGTTCTATGAAGGTGCATGTCTCAGTGGTTAGAGTGTCAGGTTCACAATCATGACATAGTGAGCTTGATTCCTGGACTGGGCTGTATTGTGCTCTTGAGCAAGACACTTCATTTCACGTTGCTCCAGTTCACTCAGCTGTAGAAATGAGTCGCAACATCACTGGTGCCAAGCTGTATCAGCCTTTGCCTTTCCCTTTGATAACATTGGTGGCATGGAGAAGGGAGGCTGGTATGTATGGGCGGTGACTGCTAGTCTTCCTTGAACAACCTTGCCTAGACTTGTGCCTAGGAAGGGAACATTCTACATGAAATTTCATGGTCATTTATGACTGAGGGGAGTCTTTACCCATTTACATAGAGTTTGAAGCATTGGCTCACTGTTGCACTATCTCTGTGATGTAGCATCACTGATTATGTTATATGTGGTGTGTGAGTCTGTGTGTTTGAGCTCTTGTTTTGACATCATGTGACAGTTATAAATGAACATCACCATCATATAGGCATTGTTGTTTATTTTCAGTTTTCTGTGAAAATCTCAGGATAATCAAGACTGTTTTTGGAAATATTATGTTGGTTAGAAACAGGTGTGTCTGGCAACAGAAAAGGCATGCAACTGTAGAAAAATACCTCAACAAATTGCATGTGCTCCCTGCAAGCATGGAAAAGTGGATGTTAAATCATGAAGAATGATGTCAATATGTGGGCATGTGACAGGCTTCGTTTGGTTTCCATTTACCAAATCAACTCACATAGTTTTGAAAAGCTCAGAGCTTTTGTACAAGACAATTGCTTAAGTTATTTTGCAGCAGGTGTGATACCATAACAACATAGTTACATATTTCTGAAGCAAACTTCTTAACTGCACAGCCATGTTAAGTAGGCACATATATATGTGTGTGTGTGTCCCTTTAAAGATATGTGAAACAGGAGACCCCTACAGGTAAGGATTAGCAAGAGGAAAGGCACTCAATTGTAAAACATTGCTTCAATAATATATTCATGTAACTCATGCTAGCATGGAAAAACAGATGTAAACCAAATGAATGAATGAAATTGGTCCAAGCTTTACCATTTCAGTGGTCAATCAAAAAACAACAAAGTTGCAGCCCCAATCCAATGAGAAAGTTCCTATATAATGACCTGCCTTGGTAAAAACAGCAGCCAAATTTCCCTCTCACTTCGAAATATAATCTTAGAAAAGTAAATACATTGGATAATATAATCCACTACTTGAAGATACAAGGTGAGACTCTCACAACTGATCTGGGGGTTAACCCTTTCGTTACCGTATTTATTTTGAGATGCTCTGTTTTTCTTTGAATTACTTTAAATATAACAAAGAATTTAGTAAAATAGCTTAGTTATCATTAAGCTAGTGTTAGGAACATAAATTGTGACTAAGTTTTGGTGGAAAATTTTAATTCAAAACTTATAAAAACAAGACATTTGTACTCAGAACCAGGGCCGGTTTCAGCCGGGTTGGTAATGAAAGGGTTAAACAACAATGACAACATCAACAATATAGAGTTAATTCAATTATATCCATCCTAAATGCACAAAACTGTTGGAGGCAAGCAATAAAATTGTGGTTATCTGAGTAGTATACTATTTTGAATTCTTAATTCATCAGGAAGGCAGTGTCATCTTTAGAAATAATTTATAGTATATTATATATTTTGTTGTTAGTATTTCTTATAAAACTGTGCTCATTTGTATGATTTGAAAAGAAAAGAACCAAGTTTGACAGGTATGAAAAATCTAATTTTCTAGTGAGCAATAAAGTTGTTTATCTAATTTCCTTGTATGACTTTTGCAAATATATTTCATTGTAAGTAGTTGTAAAATTTTTGTTTATTCTTTAGAAATATCAACTAGTTGTACTAAAAGCAATAAAACAAAACACTCCACCAACCCCTAAACATACAAAGAAACTGCAAAAAAACCACTTAGACACAACAAGCAAAAATTATCAAAACAATTTCTGAGAAAATGGCATAAACAAAGTACGCCAACAAAAACAGGAAAATATATGAAAAGAAGATAAGAGGAAAAAATGATAAGAGAAAATAAAAATATAGTTTTATAAAACTTAGTTGTGAATAAATAAATAATACACAAGAAGTTTGCGACTAACCCTCAGGCTGAGATGAGCAAACATCAAATACAATGGTGATAGACAATATTAAAATGTGAGATGCATCACTGCCACAACAAAAGATAATCAATAAAATAAATTAGAAAAGAAAACAATGTTAATTGTACCTTTAACATATAAGCCATTTGTAGTAAATAGATAAGCTGAGTTAAATGTTTTGTTTGGTGATATTTTTTTCTTAGATGCAAAATACATAAATTAAGCTAGCATATTTTCTATCAGTGACAGCCCTCACCCTGTGCATCAACTACTTCCAAATTATTTAAATCATTTAAAGAGTGCTTTGTGTCAATAGGGATGAATTTAGCTAAGATATTTTCTGTCAGTGGCAGATCTCAGGCTGTACATTAACTAATTCCAAACTATTTAAAAGCTATGTCCTTTCTTCCTAAGTGTACACAATTGAAACATCATTAAATTAAAAATAGCCATCCAGGTATTGAACTTAATATATATACACTGTTGAGAGGTATGTTGGTGTAGAATTTTTGTCGGAGAGAAAACTGCTTCTTAGATGTACTGTTTTAAAAACACAAAGTCATTCTGACAACAGCTAGAGATAATACTAGGTGTATTTTGGCCTTTTTGCACTTTGTCGATAACGTGTACTCCCTAATCATCTGCCAAGAGGAAATATCTCTCTTCTAGTACTTAGGAAGTAGTGAATAGTACAATTACTGATATTACATATAGCTGCTGGGATGAATAAAAACACAGACTATCAACTGATTTCTCCAGTCATGCTTTGTATCATAAAGAGGGAACGGAGGAGGGAGTAAAAGTGAGATGCAGAAAGAGTGAATACAAGAAGTGCTGAAGAAGGTCATAATTTTCCAAAAATTTACCACACCCTTCCATTTTTCATATGAAATTTTGCAGAGATAGTTTTTCAATGAGGTAGATTGTGATCATGTTGACAAAATTTAGAAAATTAATAGCATACATTTATTGCAAATTTATTTTACTTAATTATATTTTAACTCTTTCGTTACTGTATTTATTTTGAGATGCTCAGTGTTTCTTTCAATTACTTTAAATATAACGAAGAATTTAGTAAAATAGCTAAGTTATCATTCAGCTAGTATTAGGAACATAAATTGTGACTAAGGTTTGGTGGAAGATTTTAATTCAAAACTTATGAAAACAAGACATTTGTACTCAGATCCAGAGCCGATTTCAGCCAGGTTGGTATCAAAAGGGTTAAAGTATTAAGTATACTTCCTTTGAAAAATAATTAGTATTACTAGGCTCAAGTACAGCTGTGTGAATAAGAGGTTTATTTCCCAACCACATGGTTTTGGGTTCAGTCACACAGGGCATCACCTTAACCCTTTCGTTACCAACCCGGCCAAAACTGGCTCTGGCTCTGTAGTACAAATGTCTTGTTTTCATAAGTTTTGAATTAAAATATTCCACCAAACCTTAGTCACAATTTATATTCCTAACACTAGCTGAATGATAACTAAGTTATTTTACTAAATTCTTTGTTATATTTAAAGTAATTGAAAGAAACACAGAGCATCTCAAAATAAATACATTAACGAAAGGGTTAAGGAAGTATCTTCTACTATAGGCGCAGGAGTGGCTGTGTGGTAAGTAGGTTGCTTACCAACCACATGGTTCCAGGTTCAGTCCCACTGCGTGGCACCTTTGGCAGGTGTCTTCTACTATAGCCTCGGGCCGACCAAAGCCTTGTGAGTGGATTAGGTAGATGGAAACTGAAAGAAGCCCATCGTATATATGTATATATATATATGTGCATGTGTGTTTGTGTGTCTGTGTTTGTCCCCCTAGCATTGCTTGAAAACCGATGCTGGTGTGTTTATGTCCCTGTCACTTAGCGGTTCGACAAAAGAGACCAATAGAATAAGTACTGGGCTTACTAAGAATAAGTCCCAGAGTCGAGTTGCTCGATTAAAGGTGGTGCTCCAGCATGGCCACAGTAAAAGAGTATAGCTCCAGGCTGGCCAATGCCTTGTGTGTAGATTTGTGAGACAGAAACTGAAAGAAGCCTGCTCTGTGTGTGTGTGTGTGTAATTCACTTAGGCATTGCAAGGCTAATAACCTGGTGTAGAACTCAATATACATATGGTTCAGAACAAAGTGTTAGATGAGTATAGAACAATAATAAGAAAAATAGATGGCACAGGACAAACAATAGTTATGTCATGAACTTCGTTAGCTTACAGTTGCTGAGTGTCACTTTCATATAAGCAGCACCATTCATTTCCGATATTCTGTGGAAATATGGAGAAATATTACCATATTTGGAAACAGGCAAGGGTTGGCAACAGGAAGAGCATCCAGCTGTGGAAAATCATCTTTCCATGCTTGCATGGGCCAAGTGCAAGGGTCGAAAAATGATGTGAAAATAATGATGATTCATTTTAGCAAAATGCATAGGCACAAGAAATTTGATAAAATTTTCTTGTGTCTAGGAAGAGTCATCATGCCAATATAATTAACAAATGCACTAGTTCAATGAGTGGAATTGAACCAGTGTGCGTGTTAATTATATTGGTAAGATGACTCTCCCTAGACACAACAAAATTTGTTTCAACACCCAAATTCACATAAAGAATATTGCAAACCAGATGCCAAAACAGAATTTGATAACAGTTGAATCATAATTATTGTATGTATGCCAAATGTTCTTCTATTACCTATACTACGAACAATACACTCTCAAAAGTTATCCATCATATGATGAGTAACACTCTAATATATACATACATATGGTGGAAGAATATGTATATCATCATCATTTAGCATCTGCTTTCTATGTTGACATGGATTAGATGGTTTGACTGGAACTGGTAAACCAGAGAGCTGAGCCAGGTCCCAGTCTGATTTGGCATGGTTTCTATGGCTGGATGCCCTTCCTAATACCAACCACTCCAAGAGTGTATTAGGTGGTTTTTACATGCCACTGGCATGGGTGCTTTTATGTGCCAGTAACATGACACTGTCATTAGCCACAGCTATGATTTCACTCAGCTCAATCAATCTTCTCAAGTATAGCATATTGCCAAGGTCTCAGTCAAGTTTCCGTCACTTGTCATTGCCTCTGTGAGGCCCAAAGTTCAAAGATCATTCTTCACCACCTTGTCCTGTGTCTTCCTGGGTCCACCTCTTCCACAGGTTCCCTCCATATGTAGGAAACAAAGGAAATATAGATGGATTGGACACACACTGCGGGAAGAACCCTCAAATGTGACACGACAAGCACTTGACTGGAACCTGCAGGGGAAAAGGAAGCGAGGATGTCTGAAGCAGACATGGAAGTGGAGCATTTTGGATGAGCTCAGGACCATCAGCCTGACATGGGAAGCAGCCAAGAAACACCCCAATGACCGCAAAGTGAAAAACACTGTTGAGGCCCGATGCTCCACAAGGGGCAAAAAGGATTAAGAAGATATATATATATAGGCGCAGGAGTGGCTGTGTGGTATGTAGCTTGCTAACCAACCACATGGTTCCGGGTTCAGTCTCACTGCGTGGCATCTTGGGCAAGTGTCTTCTGCTATAGCCCCGGGCTGACCAATGCCTTGTGAGTGGATTTGGTAGACGGAAACTGAAAGAAGCCCGTCGTATATATGTATGTATGTATATATATATATATATATATATGTGTGTTTGTGTCTGTGTTTGTCCCCCTAGCATTGCTTGACAACCGATGCTGGTGTGTTTACGTCCCCGTCACTTAGCGGTTCGGCAAAAGGGGCCGATTGAATAAGTACTGGGCTTACAAAGAATAAGTCCCGGGGTCGATTTGCTCGACTAAAGGCGGTGCTGCAGCATGGCCGCAGACAAATGACCAGAACAAGTAAAAGAGTAAAAGAGTATATAAATTATGAGAGAGATTATGCAACAGTCTAAGGCATAAATGTATCCATAGGCATTACTGGTGTATTACCTCACTATGTATAGGCCTTACTATAAGGTTAACAGTAGTTGGTAATTTAAATGATAAAACCATAAAACTGTGGTTTAATATATTCAGATAAGAAAAGAAATGGAGCAACGATTAACAATGAGAAGTTGATTATTGGTATTAAAAGGCCATTGTTTAATTGTAGTTCAAGAACATTTACAGCCCTTTCAGTTTGTTAATTCAAAATAAATTTGCATTAATCTCGTTCCATTTAACAAACATCATCAGAATGATTTAGAGGAATACAGTAGTAGAAAAAAGGGGAATGAAAAGAAATTGGGAAAAAAGGAAAACAGGAAAAAGTCTATTAAGTTTTTAGGCTTACATTTTTGTGACTTTTTAGGTTCCACGTGTGTGTACATTTCTTCAATTAGATGAATGGAGCAATTTTTATATATGGCACATGGCTTAGTGGTTAGTGTATTTGACACTTATGATCATAGGGCTGTGAGTTCGATTTCTGGCTGAGCATTATGTCCTTGGGCAAAACACTTTACTTCAAGTTGCTCCAGTCCACTCAGCTGGAAAAAGTGAGCTGTACCTTTGATTCAAAGGACCAACCTTGTCACATTCTGTCACAATGAATCTTCTTGAGAACTACATTAAGGGTACATGTAACTGAGCAGTGCTCAAATACTTGCACATTATTTCATAAGCAGGCTGTTCCATTGATCAAAGCATATGAAACCTTTGTCATCATAATTGATAGTGCCAGTTTTTCATATATATCACCGTCATGATCATCATCATTGTTTAACATCTGTCTTCCATGCATGCATGGGTAGGATGGTTGACAGGAGCTGACCAGGTAGAAGATTACCCCAGTCAATTGTGTTTGTTTTGGCATCGTCTTTATAGCTGGATGCAGTTACTAACACCAACCACTCCACACAATGGACTGAGTGCTTTTTATGTGGTACCAGCACAAGCAAGGTCAGTCTTGACAGAATTTTTGCAGCTGGATGTCCTTTCAAATGCCAACCACTTTACAGTGTGGACTGGATGCTTTTTATATGGTACTAGCAGGGTCACCAAGTAACTTGGAAAACAAGGAATTTTGAGAGGGAAGAGGGCACTGGAGCAGGAGATCTTGTGTCACACGATGAAAAGTTAGTGTGATAGAGAGACAGAGAATCAGAGACAGGTGTCTTGTAATAGAGGAGGCACATGGTTACCCAGCAAGAGAGATAGAGAGAGAAGTACAAGAAAGAGGGCAGAAACAGGTGATGATGGAGGACAAATGCAAACACAAAGTCACATGCACATAGATATATACAATGGTCTTTTTTCAATCTCTGTCTACCAAATTCACTCACGAGGCTTTGGTTGGCCTGAGGCTATAGTAGAAGGCACTTGCCCAAGATGCCATGCAGTGGGACTAAACCTGGAACCATGTGGTTGGGAAGCAAGCTTCTTACCACATAGCCATGCATGTGCCTATATATATATATATATATATATATATATATATATATATATATATAAATATATATATATCAGATTGAGTAAAAAGCAAGCAATGTTTTGAACCCTAAAGAATTTGTACTGAACTTTTGCAGAGTTTTAAATTTTTTCTTAAACATTTTATTGATATTGTCTGATAATACAGACAAAGACTTGCCCAAATGCATCAATAAATTACCTTGATAGTTTTTCACTATTGTTACAATCATCTGAAATGGAACTATCAAAGCATGTTATTCGAGCAATTTTGCTATTCAACGTCAGAAAAGGATGTAAAGCAGGTGAAACTGATCATGATATCAACAAAACATTTGGTGTGGAAATGACCAGTGAGTGGTCAGCTTGAAAATGGTTTTAATGATTTCGCATTAGAGACCTGAGCCTTGAAGATCATGACCATAGTGGATGCCCATGTCATTGATGATGGCCAGTTAGAGATCATCATTGAGAAAGATCCAGATAAAATCACTTGAGAACTGGCGGAACTTCAAGTCAACCAGAAAACTGCCTGCAAGCAATCGGGAAATCAAAACAGCTCAACAAATGGGTAAAAAATGAATAAAAAAAGTGCTACTCCTGCATCCAAGACTGGAAACAGAAGGGGGCCAATCATTCTTCATGACAATGCTCAACCACACATTTCACTAATGATGCTCCAGAAGTTGAGAGAACTTGGCTAAGTAGTTCTTCCCCACCCAGCTTATTCCCCAGGCCTTTCTCTGACCGACTACCACTTTTTTAAGCACCTTGATGGTTTCCTGTGAGATAAGAAGTTCAAAAATCAAACGGATACTGAAAGTACATTCAAAGGGTTCATCTGCTCCAGAACTCCAGATATTTATGTTACAAGAATAAAGAAACTTGTAACCCATTGGCAAAAATGTGTTGATTATAATGGTAATTACTTCAATGAATAAAATTCCCACACTGTTGAAATATATTGTGATGAATTTCATGTTTCAAAACATTGTTTACTTTTTACTCAGCCTGATAAATATATATATATGGTGGCATGTAAAAAGCACCATTCAAGTGTGATCGTTACCTGCGTTGCCTTACTGGCACGTGAAAAAACATTTGAGTGAGGTCATTGTCAGTGCCGCTTGACTGGCTCCTGTGCAGGTGGCACATAAAAAGCACCATTTGAGGGTGGTCGTTGCCAGTGCTGCCTGACAGGTCCTCATGCCGGTGGAACGTAATAGCACCCACTACACTCTTGGAGTGGTTGGCATTAGGAAGGGCATCCAGCTGTAGAAACTCTGCCAGATCAGATTGGAGTCTGGTGCAGCCATCTGGTTCGCCAGTACTCTGTCAAATCGTCCAACCCATGCTAGCAAGGAAAGCGGACGTTAAACGATGATGATGATGATGATATATATATACACACACATATATTATCTTCTATCAACTAATTCCACTCAAGGCACTGGTCAAGCCAAAGCCATAAAACAAAATAACTTGCTCAGTGTGTCACTTAGAAGGAACCAGCCTGGAATCACATGCTTGTGAAGAAAACCTCTTAACCACATAGCCATGCTTTAACTAATCCCCTCCATATGAATTCAAATGATAGCGGGCGAAACGTATACAACACTAAAACTAGCTTAATCAAACATGAACGTGCGGTAAAGTAACAAAGATAATAAAAACCACAAAAATTATTACAAAGTAGCAAGAAATAATAAAAGTACAGGCTTAACATTTCTTTTACAGTTTTTCTTACAAAAGTAAAACACAAAACACATACAGTTTGCAAATGATTTTGCTATCAAGTTGTATTTCCATTTGACTGAATGCAAGATAGACATATTGGCAGGTGTCATTTAAGATAGAGAGATCTAGATGTTTTTGCTTTTTATATTTATTTCTTAATGTATTTTAATCTCCATAAATAAATGAAATAAATAAAACGTACACTGAATGCTGTGTTCCAACCTGGCTTTAGCCATGATGGCTAATACAAGATAAAGAATAAAGAACTGCTTTAATATGAATTTGACGTCTTTTTTAACCAAGTCTATATACTTAAATGCATGCATGAAATAATGGGCCAACCTTCTTGTTCTTGTTGTTCTTATTATTATTAAGGTGGCAAGCTGGCAGAATCATTAGCATGCCAGGTAAAGTGCTTAACAGTATTTTGTTCATCTTTATGTTCCGAGTTCAAATTCTGCCAAAGTTGACTTTGTTTTTCATCCTTTTTTGGGGTCGATAAATCAAGTACCAGTGAAACACTGGTATCAATCTAATTGACCAGTCCCCTTCCTGAAAATTTCAGGCCTTGTGCCTTTAGTAGAAAGAATTACTATTATTATTGTTATTAAGCTGACGAACTGGCAGAGTATTTAGTACACCAGATGAAACGATTAGCAGTGTTTTATATTTTTACACTCTGAGTTCAAATTTCAGCAAGGTCAACTTTTCCATTCCTCCTTCTGGGGCTGAAGAAATAAATACCAGTTATGGACTGGGGTCTATGAATTTACAGTGCTCTCCTCCAAATTTCAGGCCTTGTGCCTATAGTAAGAAGGACTATTATTGTTATTAAGATGTCAAGTTACAGAATTGTTATAGAATTGCAAAAATGCTTTGCAACATTTCTTTTGGGTTTTTACTATCTGAGTTCACATCCTACCGGGGTTAACTCCACCTTTCATATTTCTTGGGTAGACAAAATATTTACAATTCAAAAAAAATTTTTTTTTTACCAAAAAAGGCTCCTCCCATGGTTTTTAATTTAAAAAAGAAAATGGCCCCAAATCGGTCCAGATAGTTATTATTGTAAGGTTTATAGCATTCCAAATAGCCATAACAACAAAATCACTTCTTAATTTTTGTTACAAAAATTATGCTAGTGTATTAAAAAATTTTCATTCAGCAAATAATGTTTTTACATTACATATATATTAATAGAATAAACTGTTGGTTTTCCAAATAGCAAATTAAAAATTGAAATGCAAGCATCGAAACAGAGAGTGTGAGACTTCGCAAATGAAAATGGAATACTCAACAATGAATGCAACAAATATTTAAATTTGAAAAATTGGAGTCCAAAAATCCAATAAAGTTCAGAAACTGAAATTATAGGAAATTTCTTGGAACATGAATTTATGAAAAAATTTCCAGATGGTCAAGTCTTTAATAATTGCTTTCTTTCAATACTTTTAGGAACTGTTATATACTTAGTTAATAAGCAGCCTTCTTCATTATAATATAGTTAACAGAAAATGTGTTATTACTTTTTTTGTAGCAGTCGCATGTAATTTCACCAATATTTTATTATTTGTAGAAAGTCAAACAACTGTTAAAAGTTCATTCATCAGTTTTTGCTATTGTTAATTTTATTTGAAATCTCTCTTCAACATGATTTATTAAATATAATAAATGTCTTATCATTCTGTTTTCTATCTCCAACAACTTTGTTCCTGTTTTTACATATAACTGAATATTTATTTTTTATTATAGTAGGCATAAATAATAATAATAATAATAATAATAATAAAAAAATACTAATAATGATGATAATGATGATGATAATAACAATAATAATAATTTCTGCTATAAGCACAAGGCCTGAAATTTCGAGGGAGGGTACTTAATTTATTGACCCTGAAAGGAGGAAAGGCAAAGCAACCTTTTGGAATTTGAATTCAGAATGTAAAGACAGATAAAATACTGCAAAGCATTTTGCCCGGCGTGCTAACGACTCTGCCAGCTCACCGCCTTATAATAATAATGTTTTGCAAGTGCTACTAGTTGAGAACTCTGCATAATGGAAGCCAGCAAGTGTATGGGGTCATCAGGAGAGAATGTGTGCCGTTTTGGGGCCTACCTCTTGACGGCATCAATGTGCACTGGCCCCCACCTCACTGATATGAGGCCTCGCTTGCTAGATCAACTGGTTATCAAATAAAGCTCAGTATTCTTCTAACCATCGCTCATCATCTCTTTTTAACCAAATCCAGTGGTTAGCCTTTTCCACTATAGTTTAAATATCGGTCATGGTGGTATTTACTTTACAGTGAGTTAGGCCTAACGATAACAAGTCATCTCACACTGTGTCCAACAAACCCTCTACATCTGACTTAGATTGGAAAATGCTCCGCTTTCCAGCTTGTGTCTTCACATTCCTTGAGGAGGTTTACATAATGGTTAACCTTTCGAGCCCGAGCAGCATCCATGTTATTTTCATGAGGAACCATGAACTCGACTAGATTCACAACTTTCTTTGCTTCACACCATATTAAAATGACTGTTGGGATGGGAAGGAGTCCCTGGCACCCTGGTAAATCTGCAGTCACCTCCCAAAAGCAGTGCTACTTTTCATCGCTCGCAGGATGTTTGTTGTTGTTCTTCTTGAAACGGATCCACTGTCCTGAGCACATGAAGGTAATGAAATCTCCAGTTGGTATTTTCAATGGTTTTTTTTCACTGTTGTTAAGATCAATTTGATTCTTTATAGCATCAAAGATAACCTTAAGGACCAGGTTGTGTCTCCATGTTCAATGCTAGCGAACAGTTGGAAAGAATATGTTTCAGTGTTCCGACCTTACTGCATTTGCATATATCATTCTCTGAAATGTTCCATCTTACTAAATTTGCAGGTGATGGCAAAACATTATAGGATGAACAAATCAGAAAACTTAGTCGAGATATGGTTCACCCCCATATCTCATCCCAACTTATTTTCCTCTCAACAACATGTTCCTCCCATCTCGTCATCTGTCCTTGTTGAATACATTGGATCAAATGAAGCTCTCTTCTCTCTGCTTCCTTCATTTTGATACTATGATTAACAACAGATCGGTGCTCACTCCGCATCATACTTGCAAATGGTCTGAACTGATCTGCGCCAAAACCAAGTCCTTTCTGATGATTTTGTGTTGCACCCACCATATCTCAGTGTGTAAGAGAAGATAAGACGCCATCAGTCTCTGCTTCTGCTTTCCACTTCCTGGCTGTTTTCACCTCTGGTGGATTATGCATGATATCCACGTCCGTCGATTCTCTCAGCATCATCACCATTTGTACCTTCCCCAGTTATTATGTACATGCTTTGTCTTGGTGTAAAAGATGGGCTACAGCAAATATTCTGCTCAACACTGCAAATCTGCTTGTCAGTTGTTTGACCTTCACCAATTAGGCATGTCCCTTGGTGCCTGGCGATATGTGCATCTCTGATCATGAGCAGAAATAGTGGGAAATCATCATAGCTATGTGTAGAGAGGAATTCTTTGGGGTTTGAATAATTCATCTCTGGAAGCATGAGTGTTTCATTCAACATCATTAAACAACCCTTATTCAGGGACCTTTTAAATTGGATGGGCTGCTTGACCTGAAGAAAATTCTAACTGGGCCCCACCTGCAAGGTCATGCACTGTTTATTTTGATATAAGATTACCATGTTGCACACATATGGTTGTGATGCATGTGCCTTGTGTACCCTTATCAGACAGGTAGTTATGATGTCTATATTGGGCTTCATACATTTGTACTCTAGTGCCGCTGCTTTGATGACGTGTACTGCTCTCTCAAATAATAATAATATAATAATAATAATAATAATAATATAATAATAATAATAATAATAATAATGGCTTCAAATTTTGGCACAAAATACCACTACACATTTAGTCTGATATGTTAATGATTCTTCCAGCTTGCTGCCTTAATAATAATAATAATAATAATAATAATAATAATAATAATAGCTCAATACCACAGATTTGCTTGTCAGTTGTTTGACCATAACCAGTTGAGCATGTCCCTTAGTGGCTGACGATATGTGCATCTCTGATCACGAGCAGAAGTAGTGGGGGAGCATCATAGCCATGTGTTGAGAGGGATTCTTTGGGGTTTGAATAATTCACCTCTGGAAACATGGGTGGTTCTTTCAACATCCTTAAACAACCCTTATTCAGGGACCGTTTGAGCGGGATGGGCTACTCAACCTGAAGAAAATTCTAACTGGGCCCCACCTGCAAGGTCATGTGCTGTTTATCTTGATATGAGATCACCATGTCGCGCACATATGGTTGTGATGCATGTGCCTGGTGTGCCCTTATCAGACGGGTAGTCATGATGGGTATATTGGGCTTCGTATATTTTACCCCAGTGTCACTTTGATGGCATGAACTGCTCTCTCACTCAATAATAATAATAATAACAATAATAATAATAATAACAATAATAATAATAATGCTGATAATCTATCTATCTATCTACACACACACACACTCAAAGAATTCAACCAACACAAACCTCACCTCGGCTCTATTGTTAACCAAATATGAAAGTATTATTTGACAGGCAAGAACTCTGGCGTTGAAGACAGTCAGCCAGCCAACCACCAAGCCAGCCAACGAGACAGACAGACACTACTGTGATGGTGATAATGATAAAAAAAAATAACAATAATAAGATACTCCTGTGACTACACATAAAACAATATCATTGATGATGATGGTGGTGATGGTGGTGATGGTGATGATGATGATGATGATGGTGGTGATAATGGTGATAGTGATAATGATGGTGATGATAATAACAATAATAAGCCGACTACGGCTGCTATAATGGTACGATTATAATTGTAACGGCAATGATGGTCGACTCCCCACGAGCCAATCAAAGCTAAAAAATAACATTATCGTAGCACCAAAATGTTTTTGGAAACTAAAAGGAAAACTAAATCAGTATACCAAATCGCTTGTCCTATGGTTAATCTGGAAGCGCGTCCCTCAGGGAAGAGCCAGCCTGGGATCGAAAAGTCATCAACTGGCACAAACTCTTCTCCGAATACGGACATGGATGGTCACTTGAACGGGAAATCCCCCAAATCGAGCCCTCCAAGTTCACCACCACAACCACCACAGAAAGAAAAATGTAAGCAGAACAAATGGACCCGAGAAGAGTATAAAGAAGTAATATACGCTTATTACTATGCATTAGGTAGGCCATCTCAAGAGAGACACACCGCAAACTCTTACAGTATATGGAGAACACGGAATCAAGACAGTAGGCCCTATTTGGACGAGAACAAATTAGCAAATGTGAGGAGGGATATCCTTAGAAATAACAGACTCACAGACAGTGAAATAAGCGCGATCAAGCACGCAACGGAAAATGACATAAATATAAGACACAAAGGAAATGAAGAATCAGATGAACAGTATAGCCCGCCACGAGGCTTAATTGAAAGACTGTCATCTGGCCAAAGTACGCAAAGGCATGAAGATACAAGAAATTCTATTGTACCTGTTAAAGATAGCCAGGAAAACGAAAAAACAACAGTAACTGAAGATCCCGCATTTGCTGAAGAACACAGAGAGTCTATGGCAGAAATGAGGCAGAAAATCCTGAATACGCTTGAAGTCGTAAGACATACAAGTATGAATGATAGAGAACCACTTCATAAACTCTCAAATACAAACCAAAATAAAAAACAAATCCAAATTGGCAACTACGTAACAAATGAAATAATACGAGAATTAAAACCTGATTTTACTGAGTTAAATGAAATTATTTACGCTTCTGCTAGGGCAATTGAAACCAGCTGTATGCCCCCGAAAAAACAAAGAAAACAAAACCTGGGAAGAAATCAAACCTGGAGAAGTAAAATTGAAAAAGAGATTGAATTTATGAGAGGGGAAATATCAATATTAAATGAACTAATATGTGTAAGATCCAGATGTAAGATCCAGAACAGGAAGAAAGATGAAGAGAAAATTTGGATCCTCACCAAGAGAAGAACTGATATCAATAAAAGAAACGCTGAAACAAAAAGTCCAAGCAAAAGCCCAAAGAATACGAAGATTTGAGAAGAGAAACAAGTTTTACAAGCAAAATAAGCTGTTCACATCCAATGCCAAAAAATTCTACAGAGAAATAGGGAAGGAGAAAGTAACCGTTAAAGACCCCCCTCCCATGGAAGAAGTTCAAAACTTTTGGAAAAGGATTTGGAGTGACAAGAAGACGTACAACATAAATGCAGACTGGATTATACAAACTGAAGGATCCTACCAAAATTTACAACAAGCATGGGAAGACATCACAATAGCAGACCTAAGAAAGGCACTCACGAAGGCCCATAATTGGAAATCCCCCGGTAAAGATAGGGTGCCGAATTTCTGGCTCGCATCGCTCCCATGCGCACACAGTAAGCTAGTTCAGCTGCTCAATGAAATTATGAGAGACCCAAAGAAAACACCTGAATGGTTAGCAAGTGGCATTACTTACCTACTCCCAAAGAATAACGAAACCAACCTTCTAAAAAACTATCGGCCTATAACCTGTCTATCCACCACATATAAAATCCTAACATCTATCCTGGTGGAGAAAACATATGCATTCATGGAGAAGAACAATATTTTCCCCATTGAACAAAAAGGGTGCCGCCGAGGCTCTTACGGATGCAAAGATCAACTGCTAATCAATCGTATGATCCTTGAGAACTGTCACAACAAGCGCAGAAATCTCAGCACTGCATGGATTGACTATAAAAGGGCCTTCGACAGTATACCGCATCCATGGATCTTGAGATCGCTGGACATCTTCAAAATTTCCCCTGTGATTTCAAACTTCCTGAAGCACAATATGTCGTTGTGGAATACGAATCTCCAATTGTACCACTCTAATGGAGTACTTGCCTCAGAAAATATAAACATCAACTGTGAAATTTTTCAAGGTGACTCACTTTCACCTTTAATATTCTGTATAGCCCTAATACCCCTTACAAGTGAATTAAACAGAACAGGGTATGGGTATAAAATTGCCAATAAAAAAATAAGCCATCTATTTTATATGGATGACTTAAAAATTATGGTAAAGACAAAAATGAACTTGAAGGCCTATTGCGCACCGTGAAAGCATTCAGCGATGACATCGGGATGGAGTTTGGACTTGAGAAGTGTGCCAAGGCCACTTTCCAGAAAGGGAAAGTGAAGACCACAAATTCAGTCATGTTAGATGTTGACACAGTCATAAGAGAGCTTGAGCAAGAACAAACATACAAATATTTAGGGATAAATGAAGGCTCTGGTATTCAGCATGCAAGCATGAAAGAGAAGATCAGGAAGGAATGTTATAGGAGAGTTTGTGCAGTCCTGAAATCTGAACTAAATGCACGTAACAAGGTGTTAGCTATAAATTCCTTAGCAGTTCCAGTTGTTACTTATAGCTACAATGTGTTGAACTGGAATATGAGTGAAGTAAAGAATATAGATAGGAAAGTACGCAAGCTGCTGAGTTGTAATAGGATGCACCACCCAAAGGCAGACGTAGATCGCCTTTACCTTCCCAGAGCCCAAGGAGGTCGAGGCCTGATCCAATTTGAACTAGCTTACAAAACAACCACAATTGGACTGGCCAAATATCTCGAAATATCGAATGACTGGATGCTAAAGCACGTGGATAATCACGAGAGACGAAAGAAGCTTCATTCTATCATAAAGAAAAGCAAAAAATTTGCTATTGATCTCGTGCAGGATACTCAAACTGAACAACCCGAGGGAAGTACGGCAACTATTGTTGCAAAGAAGGTGAAAATGATGGCAACGAATAAAGCGCACGAGCAATTGGCTGTTAGGTGGGAGGAGAAACCTCTGCACGGCAAATATGTGACCCGCAGCAAACAAGCTGATGTTGACCAGAAGCAAACCCATCAGTGGCTACGGAGCTCAGGGCTAAAAGCAGAGAGCGAAGGTTTCATCCTGGCTGCTCAAGATCAAAGCCTATTAACCCGGAACTACCAGGCCAATGTGATGAAAAATGGAGCAGACCCAAAATGCCGATTCTGCAACGACATGATTGAAACAGTGGACCACCTAATCTCTGGATGTAAAGTCTTAGCACCAGTGGAGTATAAATTAAGACATGACAGAGTTGGCCAATATCTCCACTGGCTAATAAGTCGGCATTACAATATCAAAACTGCCGACAAGTGGTATAATCACCACCCTGAGGCTGTAACTGAAGGAGAAAATGTAACCATTCTGTGGGACTTTCCAGTACATACAGATCGAACCATCAAGGCCAATAAACCAGATATTGTTGTGAAAGACCAAAACAATAAAGTTTGCTTATTGATCGACATGAGTATCCCCTGTGATCATAATATCTCAGCGAAAGAGTTTGACAAGCTCAGAAAATATAAAGACCTACTCATTGAAATTGAGAAAATGTGGCATCTCAAGGCGGTTACAATACCAGTGATCGTAGGAGCTCTAGGAATGATCAAGAAGGGAACCGAAAATTATATGAGAATGATCCCTGGCTTACCATCCCTGCAAGAAGTGCAAAAGATTGTCTTAACTGGTACATCACACATATTGAGAAGAGCATTGTCGATGTGAGAACTGTTGCTGCTCATGTATTTTAATTTAACTTAAAAAAAAAAAAAAAAAAAAAATGAACGAACTATTGAGTTTGGTTTAATGGCCTACCAATGTATACTATGAGTTTCTTTGCCCTAGGAGTCGGGAAGACACTCGGCAAGAAATGGAAACAAATTTGAAAGAAGAAAAAAAAAGTAATAATAATAACAATAATAATAATAATAATTATTATGATAATAAGGAAAAAATCAGGCAAGAATATCAAAGGAGAGTAAGATTGCTTATGAAAATGGAACCAATGTTCACTTGGTAATTTCATCTGAGTAGATCCTGAGCAACCATTTGCCTTTAGACGGGAATTGCATGACCACTAATGTGTTCTTTCTTTATTGATATCTACTTCCCTAGTTTGTTTGGGATACTTGCCGTTTGTTTATAAGCTTTATCAGAACTTTCTTTTCAGCTTCTTGCTTGTCATGCTGTGCTGCTTCAGTTGGCATTGCAGCTCTGACATCATCAGTTATATCCAAGTTTGGTTCTCTTTTACACTTTAATGATGGAATATAGCTTTTTGTCCCGTTCGTGTTGAATTACTAGCTGTATCATCCAGTCATAGTTATTCTGGTTGAATGACTTAAATCCTATTGTGGTGGTCTTGCAGGATAATTCTAGATGGGTGAGGTCTCTACCACCCTATCTTTGAGGGACATAGATTCTATGATGCATTTTGTTTGCTCTCATTAGTTTACATGCTTTGATGCCCATTAGAGTTCATTTATATTCCAGTTAATTATATTATGACTGCTCTGTGCCACTGGACAGCAAGTAAATTAATGGCTTGAATTCTATTCTGGGAATTCAGTTCCATTTTCATAATCAGTCTTACTCTCCTTTAATATTCTTTTCTGATTTTTTTCCTTATTATTATTATCAGTATTATTATTATTATTATGGCAGCATGCTGGCAGAATCATTAACACATTGAACGAAATGTTTAGTGGTATTTTATCAGTCTTTACATTCTGAGTTTAAATGCTACCAGGATGGACTTTGCCTTCCATCCTAATAGAGTTGATAAAATACGTACCAGTTGACCACCAGGGTAGATTTAATTGACTTACTCCCTCCCCTGAAATTGTTTGCCTTGTGCCAAAATTTGAAATCATCATCATCATCATTATTATTGTGTTAGAGAGCAGCACATGCCATCAAAGTGACATTGGAGTACAAATATATAGAGCCCAATATAGCCATCATGACTACCTGTCTGATAAGGGTACACAAGGCACATGCATCACAACCATATGTGTGCAACATGGTAATCTTATATCAAAATAACCAATGCATGATCTTGCAGGTGGGGCCCATTTAGAATTTTCTTCAGGTCATGTAGCCCATCCTGTTTAAAAGGTCCCTGAATAAGTGCTGTTTAGGTATGTTGAATGAAAGACTCATTTTTTCCAGAGATGAATTAGCCAAACCCCAAAGAATTCCTCTCAACACATGGCTATGATACTTCCCCTCTATTTCTGCTCATGATCAGAGATGCACATGTTACCAGCCACCAAGGGACATGCTAAACTGGTAAAGGCCAAACAAGTGACAAACAAATCTGTGGTGTCGAGCAGAATATTTGCTGTAGCCCATCTCATACACCAACACAAAACTTGTACATGATAACACTTCCATATTATTATTATCATCATTTATGCCTACTATAATAAAAAATAAAAATTCAATTATATGTAAAACAGGCACAAAGTTATTGAACATATTTGTTGGAGACAGAAAACAGAATTTTAAGACATTTATTATATTTAATAAATCATGTTGAAGAGAGATTTCAAATAAAATTAACAATAGTAAAGACTGATGAGTGAACTTTTGTTTAACTTTCTGCAAATAACAAAATATTGTTGAAATTATATGCAGCAGCCACAAAAAAGTAGACACATTTCAGTTACATAAAAGAATGATGAAAATGTATGAAATATATATATATATATATATATATAAAGTTTAGAGAGCTTTTACTTCTTTTGGCGACAAAAGGTCACTCTCTCTCTCCCCCTCCCTCACTCTCTGAGTGAAAGAAGGAGTGTATGATGTATGTGTGCGAATTACAATGTTTCGTGGTTGTGAGAAACAGGCCCTGAATGCAGAGGAGATGCAAAGATTAGAAAGGAATGCTCTGCTAGATGTGCAATGTCAGTGTACATGTGCAACAGAATGCCAGTGCGTTGAGAATACAGATATCCTATCTCCTCTAACTTTTAGTTCATGCAATTGAAATAAACTCATTTATGGGATGACCCAACAGAAGACACCAGCTCAAGATGCCATGCAATGGGTTTGAACCTGGGACCATGTGGTTGGGAAGTGAACTTCTTACCACACAACCATGCCTGCACCTATAATTTATGTGTGTGTGTGTGTATGTATTTCGCAGTAGCTTTCACTATTCTGCAGGCTGTTATATTCTTAAGAGAAGCAGATGGTACATTGGCTTAATTCCAATCTTTACAATTATTCCTGAACATCACAAATGATTCCTCATTTCAAAAAGTTATTGGATTCACTGTTAAATTAATAATTTGCCAAAAGTGTAAATAAAATGGAGATTTATAGACTTTCCAAAGTCAAAACAAAGTCTTTAATTTCACGATCTTATTGACAAACCACTTCACTAATGCACAAATGTCATTACATGTGATTTAATGCTAAGCTTGCTTCTGAACCACATGGTTCCGGGTTCAGTCCCACTGCATGGCACCTTGGGTAAGTTTCTTTTACTATAGCTTTGGGCTGACCAAAGCCGTTTGACAATATTTGGTAGATGGAAGCTGGAAGAAACCCATTGAATACATACATGCATACGTACATATATATATATATATACATATATATATATATGGTACATTGAAAGGCAGGTCTAGTGAGATTGTAGAGATGCTTGAGAGAAGACAGGTTGATGTATGCTGCATACAAGAGGTAAGAGGGAGAGGTGCTTCAGCTAGGGTCCTCACAGGCAAGGCACTTAGGTACAAACTCTTCTGGCAAGGTAACATGGAAGGTGTAGGGGGTGTAGGCATTCTCCTTGCGGAGAAATGGGTGGATAAGGTCATAGAGGTTGTCAGGGTTTGCGATAGAGTGCTCAAGCTCAGGTTGGTCCTACAGAGTGGCACAGCTACGATTATCTCCGCCTATGCCCCACAAGCGGGACTACCAAATGATCAGAAGGACAACTTTTATGATACCCTTCTACAGGCTACTTCAAAGACTAGTGGCAAGGACCTCATCTTTGTGGGTGGAGATTTTAATGGGCATGTTGGGCGGGAATCGGGTATCTTCACTGGGGTACACGGTGGCCATGGTATTGGCACCAGAAATGATGAGGGAACTAGACTGCTGGAATTCTGTGATGCATGTAACCTTTCAATCTGCAACACTAACTTCAAGAAGCCTGACTGCCACCTTATAACCTATCAGTCAGGAGACTCCGCTAGCCAAATAGACTTCATCCTCACCAGACAGCGAGATGCAGGGTCACTCTTGAATACAAAGACCCTCCCGGGTGAAGAATGTATCCCTCAGCATAGACTAATCATCAGTGACTTTAAGCTTGAGGCCAGAAGGACTCCAAAAAACAAACCAATCCAGAAAAGAAGGATTTGGAGGCTAAAGAACCCTTCACATGGTCAGAAATTTAGGGACATACTCATCAAGAAATTTGATGAGAGGGAGGAGGAGCTCCAGACGTCAGACATAGAAGGTAGCTGGGAATTCCTACGGGACAGCTTGCTGAGTGCCACAGACCGAGTCTGTGGATGGTGCAGAGTCCCTTCCAGACCTAGAGTTACGTGGTGGTGGAACAGTGCAGTAGATAAAGCCATTAGTGCAAAGAGACGGGCCTGGAAAGCCTGGAGGGATGGGGGCAGCAGGGAACTGTACCAGGCAGCCAAAAGGGAGGCTGGGCGGCAGGTATACATAGCCAAAGATGTAGCAGAAAAGAAGAAGTTTGCCAATGTCCAGCGACGTGAGGACCAAAGAGCTGAGGTATTTCGGATTGCCAGACAGTGTGTCAGAGAAAATAGTGATGTTACAGGAGAGAAATGTGTCCGCATGGATGATGGGGCACTTGCTTTTACTGTTAGTGAAAAGAAAGAGGCTTGGAGAAGCCATTACGAAAGACTGCTGAACGAGGAGAATGAATGGGAGGAGGAGAGCCTGCCAAATGTTGACCCAGTAGAGGGACCAGCTACCCAAATAGACAGCTCCCTTGTAGATAAGGCAATTAAGGATATGAAACCAGGCAAAGCCCCCGGCCCATCAGGAATCACTGCTGAGATGCTTAAAACAGCTGGCTATGTGGGCTATGGCATAGTCACCCGCATTGTAAACCAGGTAGTTCACAATGGAGTCATACCCAATGACTGGCGTAGCAGCACCATAGTCAACTGCTACAAGGATAAGGGTGATGCTCTAGATAGAAATAATTACAGGGGTATCAAACTGTTGGACCAGGTGATGAAGGTCACAGAGAGGGTCATAACCCATCTCATTAGGGAGAGAATTTGCTTAGATGAAATGCAGTTCGGTTTTGTGCCAGGTAGAAGCACCACTGATGCTATATTCCTGGTCCGACAACTGCAGGAGAAGTACCTAGCTAAAGATAAACCCCTCTACATAGCCTTTGTGGACTTGGAGAAAGCCTTTGACAGGGTTCCCCGTTCCCTTATCTGGTGGTCGATGCGGAAACTGGAGATTGACGAATGGCTAATAAGGGCTGTACAGGCTCTATACAGAGAGGCTGCCAGCAAGGTTAGGATTGGCAACGAATATAGTGAAGAATTCCGGGTAGAAGTAGGTGTGCTCCAGGGCTCAGCCCTCAGTCCCCTTCTATTCATCATAGTCCTCCAGGCAATAACAGAGGAATTCAAAACAGGATGCCCCTGGGAGCTCCTCTATGCTGATGTCCTGGCTCTCATAGCAGAATCACTACCGGAACTAGAAAAGAAATTTCGGGTGTGGAAGCAAGGGTTAGAATCGAAGGGCCTTAGAGTAAATGTAGCAAAGACCAAAGTAATAGTAAGCAGTAAGGCGTACTCAGCACACACCCCCTCGGGTAGGTGGCCCTGCTCAATCTGTAGGAAAGGTGCAGGTAGAAACTCCATAAGATGCACCCAATGTAAGCTATGGACACACAAGAGGTGCAGCAACATTAAAGGGAAATTAACAGATAAGATAGCTTTCATGTGCGGCAGATGCACAGGGACAATAGACACCACAGACACTCAGAAAGCAGATTCCATCACACTCCAGGGAGAGAAACTAGAAGTAGTTGATAGTTTCCGCTACCTGGGTGACCAAGTTAGTAGCGGAGGTGGATGCACAGAGAGTATCACCACTAGAATACGAATAGCCTGGGCAAAGTTCAGAAAGCTCCTACCCCTACTGGCGAAAAAGGGTCTCTCCCTCAGAGTGAAAGGTAGACTGTATGATGCATGTGTGCGAACTGCCATGCTTCACGGTAATGAAACATGGGCTATGACTGCAGAGGACATGCGTAGACTTGAAAGAAATGAAGCTAGCATGTTCCGCTGGATGTGTAATGTCAGTGTGCACGCACGACAGAGTGTAAGCATCCTGAGAGAAATGCTGGATATAAGAAGCATCAGATGTGGTGTGCAAGAGCGACGCTTGCGATGGTATGGTCATGTGCTGCGGATGGATGAGGAGAGATGTGTGAAGAAGTGCCACTCCCAAACAGTTGAAGGTATCAGAGGGAGAGGTAGACCCAGGAAGACATGGGATGAGGCAGTCAAGCTTGACCTCAGAGCGTTGGGCCTCACCGAGGCAATGGCGAAGGACCGAGATCTCTGGAGATATGCTTGACTGCAAAGACCCGGGCTGCTTCCTGCATAAGTTCCGCATAGCCCCTGCCCATTCAAAGTACCCCGGATCCCAGATCGTCCTGCTGTGCTTGAGGAGACCTGTTGAGTCAAGTACATGAACACTCCGAACACCCTTCCCCACTGGTGCTCCCCTATATTTCTGCACCCCCCCCCCACATAAAAAGCACCATCCGAACGTGGCCGATGCCAGCACCGCCCCGACTGGCTTCTGTGCAGGTGGCACATAAAAAGCACCAACCGACCGTGGCTGATGCCAGACCCCTCTGGCACCTGTGCAGGTGGCACGTAAAAAGCACCCACTACACTCGCGGAGTGGTTGGCGTTAGGAAGGGCATCTAGCTGTAGAAACACTGCCAGACCAGACTGGAGCCTGGGGCAGCCCCTGGCTCCCCAGACCCTGGTCGAAAACGTCCAACCCGTGCTAGCGCGGAAAACGGACGTTAAACGATGATGATGATGATGATGATGATATATATATATATATATATATATATACATATATATATATACATCTCTAAGTCATTCCTGTTTTTATTCGTTACTGTTTCCAATTTTATCTTCGTCTCTTGTTTTCCTATTCGTCTCTGTTGTCACATTCTTTCCTTCTACCAAGGAAATTTAATGCCCATAGCTTAGCTTTTCCTTGGGGCTGGCCGTTTTGGAGCAAATCTCAGAATTAAACAGCCGAAATTTGCCATGATGAATCGGTTTCTGACTGAAGAATGAAGGCTCTGAATGACTGTCTGTTTTCCGTGTTCATCAATTCGTGAATTTCACGTTCTTTATATATAAAGTTTTATTCTATATATATACATATATATATATATAATATATATATATATATATATATATATATATATATATATTATATATATATATATATACATATATATATATATATATACATACATATATATATATATATATATTATAATATATATATATATACACATAATATAATTGGACATGGATGATCATTGTATTCTTTCTTGTCTTGAGGTTCACAGCCAAATGGCTGGTGGATTTGCATGAAAAATGGCACATATGTGGAGACAGGTGCACAGATTGGAATGCAATTTGTATTTTTTTCCTAACCACCATACTTACTGAGAAAATCGATTAAAACTTTTCTAATGGAATTTCCCTCTTTCTTCTGCCATTAAAACAACCAGTTGCTTAGAAGCTGTTTTCTGACAGGTTGGGGTCAGGAAATTTTCATATAGCTGGAGGCTCCAATCGAAACAGGGGACTCAAAATGAACAGGTCACGGTCTCAAAGCAGCGAAAATATTTTGAGAAATTAAATTTAAATGTTGAAATGAATCTAACGGTTTTTGTGTGTTTCTTAAATGGCTTATAAACAACTTCCACGCTGCAATTGTTTTTGTTCCAGCACATGATCTCAGAACAGGTCACTTGCTATGCAAGTACATCTCCATAATAATAAGGTTATTTTATTAAATTCTTAATTATTTTCAAAATTAACTGAAACAAAGGTTGTGTATTTCAATAGAAATATGGCAACAAAGGTGTTAATTTTGAAAGATCACACTGGTTTTGTCATACAGTTTATGAAATTGCTATCAGCAATGAAATTTCCTTTCACCAGCTTTACAACGCCTTCTTTATTCTTGAAGGTACATTCTAATGATATCTGAAAATACTTCTTCTTTTTCCCTGATTCTGATAATTCATGCTACTTCCCACTCAATTCTTCCTACAGCCATAACTCTTTGGAATTTCCTTCTTGCTAACATCTTTCCATGCAGGAAAATAAATTTAATCTAATTAATTCCAGCTTGACAAAGCTTAGTGCACATCATCAAATTTACTATCTTTTGTTTGACCATAAAGACAGCAGTTCTTACAGGACTATGAACAATGGTTCTTTGATAAAGTGTCTATGACAGTGCAGAAATATGTGTCCTACAGTCTAACTGTCATCTATAGCCCAGTGGTATGTTTTCACACACATTATCTATTAGGAGAATTTCTCTCTCAATACAATTTCTGCAGAGAAGGTTTTTCTATATTTGAGTGTACACATATGTTATAAATATAATTGTACACACCTATATTTTACCCATTCCAGTTTTCTGTGTTCCTAATCAATTTTAGCATGACAAAGTTTTGCACACATCAGCAAATATACAACTTTCTATTTAAATATAAGAATTATATGTAGTTCTTAGTGAGCAACGAATTCAGAGTCTGTAGCTGAGGAGGAATAACAATGCAAAAATACTATATCCTATAGTCTGATGATGTCATTTGTAGTCTAGTGTTGTCATTTCACACTCACATAGTCTATAAGGACAATTTCTTTCCTGCAACAGTTTCCACAGTGAAGGTTCTTCCCATGTTTGAATGTACATGAATGTATTAGATATAACAATACACACTGTATATTACTGTATATATATATATATTGTGTTTTTCAGTCAAGACAGCTTAGTGTACTTGTCTTTCTATGAATGATAACCATGTAACCATGTGGAAAATGAAGGTGAAAATAATCCACTTTTATAGAATAAGTAACAATTTAAACTAGTTACATAATTAAAAAAAATAAATGTGCCCTTTTAAAGCTTAGCCAGGCTCATGGGGCTGGTTTCCTGGTTTCTATGGCATTTGTGTTCCCCAGCTGGACAGGACGCCCGTCCATCGCAGTGTTACTCATTTTTGCTAACTGAGTGGACTGGAGCAATGTGAAATGAAGTGTTTTGCTCAAGAACACAACGCGTCGCCTGGTCCAGGAATTGAAACCACAATCTTATGATCATGATGCTGACACCCTAACCACTAAGCCAAGTGCCTCCACCTTTTAAAATAAATGGGCCCTTTTAAAGCCTAACCATACTCATGGGCCCGCTTTCCCGGTTTCTATGGCGTATGTGTTCCCCAGCTGGATGGGACAACAGTCCATTGCAACGTTACTCAGTTTTGCCAGCTGAGTGGACTGGAGCAACGTGAAATGAAGGTTTTGCGCAAGAATACAATGTGTTACACCACATCTTACGATCATGGTGCTGACACACTAACTACTAAGCCACTAACAAAAAGTAAGGGGTGCCTCACTCTTAGTGGTCTTCCAGCATGCCAGAGACCAACCTGGAATTTCTGAGGGCCCATGCTATTGTTAGATAGTTGCTGAACCTACACTAAGTTCATTCATCCTTTTGATACGTCTTGTTTTTAGTCTTGTTGGGTTTCTAGCAATCCTCCACATGAGGCAAGCCTAGTAGATGTGGTGCAGGTTTAGTTACCAATGACCTGACCATGCAACAGATTGTACTGGAATCCACATTACCAGTTGCACTCATGAGAGACTTCACATGTGATCAGACACAAAGTTAGGTCGTTTGACAGGATCCAACAACTCTGAGGACTGCATTCTGCTCTAATGTTTGCTTTGATATGGTTCCTACAGTTAGAAAAGGTACCCTTCTTAATACCAACCACTCTTCAGTGTGTACTGGGTGCATTTCTCATGGCACCAGCTCCAATGAGGCCACCATGCAGCTCACAGGACTAAGATCCCCTTCAACTGAGACGAGTTACAATAGCGAGGAAGTTGGTTTCATGCTAAGAGATAAGGGGCTAAAGTATGAGAAAATAGGTCAGAAGAAAATAGAGTTCTCTCTGTAGAAGAACTACATAGCTACTTATGTTATAGAAGAGTGGGTGGAAATAACCAGGGAGAGAAACTAGAAGTAGTTGATAGTTTCCGCTACCTGGGTGACCAAGTTAGTAGCGGAGGTGGATGCACAGAGAGTATCACCACTAGAATACGAATAGCCTGGGCAAAGTTCAGAAAGCTCCTACCCCTACTGGCGAAAAGGGTCTCTCCTCAGAGTGAAAGGTAGACTGTATGATGCATGTGTGCGAACTGCCATGCTTCACGGTAATGAAACATGGGCTATGACTGCAGAGGACATGCGTAGACTTGAAAGAAATGAAGCTAGCATGTTCCGCTGGATGTGTAATGTCAGTGTGCACGCACGACAGAGTGTAAGCATCCTGAGAGAAAT
>NC_043000.1:87868239-87898239 GCF_006345805.1 Octopus sinensis
TGTATGTATGTAAGTATGTTGGGTGTGTCCGTGTATGTGTGTGTATGTATGTGTGTGTATGTAGGTGTGTGGGCGTGTGTATATGTGTGTGTATGTAGGTGTGTGGGCGTGTGTATAGGTGTATGTGTGTATGTCTGGGTGTGTCCGTGCATGTTTGTGTGTGTGTGTGTATGCATGTGTATGTAGGTGTGTGTGTACGTGTGTAATGTATGTGTGTATGCGTGTGTATGCGTGCGTGTGTGTATGTAGGTGCGTGTGTATGTGTGTGGGAGTGTAGTGTGTGTGTGCGTGTGCGTGTGCGTGTTTATGTTGCTGTGTGCGTATGTGAGTGTGAGTGTATGGGTGTTTGTCATGCATGTGTGTGCGCATGCAGGTGAGTGTGGTGTGTAAGTATGTGTGTGTGTATGTTTGTGTGAGTGTGTATGTGTGTATGTCTGTGTGTATGTATGTGCGTATAGGAGTATGTGGGTATGTGTGTGTGTATGTATATGGGTGTATGTATGTATGTGGTGTGTGTGTGCATGTGTATAAGTATATGTGTGTGTGCGTATGTGTGTACATGTGTATGTGTGTGTGTTTATGTATGTGTGTATGTATGTGTGTAGGCGTGTGTGTGTAGATGTATGTATGTATGGGTGTGTGTCCGTGTGTGTTTGTGTGTGTGTGTAGGTAGATGTGTGTGTCTGAGTGAGGGTATGGCTGTTAGGTGTGTGTGTATGAATGTAAGTGTGTGTGTATACAAGTGTAATGTATGTATGTAGGTGTGTGTGTGTGTGTATGTGTACGTGTGCGTGTGTATGTGTGTGTGTGTATGCGTGTGAGTGTGAGTGTATGGGTGTATGTCTGTGTGTGTGTGTATGTCTGAAGTAGGTATGTATGTGTATGTATGTATGTGTGTGTGTGTGTGCAGGTATGTGTGTGTATGTGTGTGTGTGAGTAGGTGTGCGTGTATGTATGTGGGTAGGGATGCATGCGAGTGTGTGGGTATGTATGCATACATACGCACGCGCACATCCGAAGCAAGCCCACACACACGAAGCGCGCCCACGCACACAACGCACAAGCAGTACAACGCAAGCCCAAGGGGTCGACCAAGCCCCCAGCGCGTGCCAAAGTGCGCGAGCGCAAAGGCCCTCGAACGCCCCGCTACGCGGGAACCGAGAATCCATCAACCAAAACCGGAAAGCAGAAAAGAGGGGGGGCTGCCTGGATGCAAAAAGGTGTATGTGTGTGTGCATTCAGTGTAAGGGTGTGCATGTGTAGGTATGTATGTATGTATATGCCTACATGTATGTTTGCATGTGTGTGTGTGAAGTATGTACGTGCGTGTGTCTGTGTGAGTGTGTGTGTATGTATGTGCGTATGTATGTGTGTGTGTATGTGTGTATGTATGTCTGTGTGTGTGTGGTGTGTAAGTATGTATGTGTGTGCGTATGTATGTATGTGTGTGTGTATGTGCATGTTGGTTTGTATGTTAGTGTGTGTTAGTATGTCTGTAAGTGTGTGTGATTAAATGTGTGAATGTATGTACGTAGATGGGTCTACGTATGTGTGTGTGTGAACAGGCGTGTGGGAGGTAGGTGGGTGGGTGTGGGAGGTAGGTGGGTGGGTGTGTGCGTGTGGGAGGTAGGTGGGTGGGTGTGTGTGGGTGGTGTGTCCACAAAAAAAAAAAAAAAAAAAAACGGATCTCAAGAGGAGGGGGCTGTGTTAAGTCCGTGTGGGGTGGTAGTTTGTAGGGTGAAGATGTAGCGTTGCTCCAAGTGGAGCCTGGAAAGTGGGCGACCATGGTGGGGGGCGAGACCAAACACTGAGATGTCATCTAGGGAATGGCCGGCCGAGCGGAAGTGGCGTGCGACGGGAGAAAAGAGTGTAGGCGAACGTCCCTCAAGTGTTCAGTGAAACGGTCGGACAACCGGCGTCCCGTCTGTCCTACATACAGCATCCCGCATAGGTTGCATTTAATGCAGTAAATAAGGCCAGACGAGGTGCACGTAAAAGAGTGCCTAATGCGTACAGTGTGCAGGTTGGAGCCAGTGACAGCGGTGGTGTTGGTGATGAAGGGGCAAGTGTTGCAACGGGATCTAGAGCAAGGGAATGATCCGTGTGGGGCTGAGGGGAAGGAGAGAGGGTGCTGTGGACCAGGAGGTCACGCAGATTGCGGGCTCGTTTGAAAGAGGACAGGGGTAGGTTAGGGAAAATGGGGCGGGTGGTGGGATCAAGCTGGAGGCGACGGAAGGCACGTAGTATCTTGCGACGAAGGGGTAGGGTAGAGGGGTGGAAAAGGAGGGGGAATGGTGCGGTTGGGGGGTGGGCGGGGAAGGAGACAGGGCGGTAGTGCGGTCGATGCGACGGGCGCGGGTGAGGGCATCAGAGAGGAGTATGGGTGGGTAACCTCGGAGTCTGAACATGCGGGCCAGGTATTGAGATTGGGTCTCGAAATCCTGGTCGCGGCTGCACAAACGTCGGAGGCGGAGGAACTGGGAGTAGGGGATGGCTCGTTTGGTGTGGAAGGGGTGGGAGGAAGAGAAGTTGAGATAGAGGTGGGAATCCGTAGGTTTAAAAAAGGCGGTGGTGGTGAGAGAGCTGGAGGGGTGATCGATGCGGAGAGAGATGTCAAGGAAGTTGACAGAGGTGTTGGAGATGGTGGAGGTGAATTGAAGAGAGGGGTGAAAGTTGGAAAGGAAAGAGATGAATTGGCAGAGAAGTTCGCGGAAAGGGAGGTGGCACCTACGCAGTCGTCAATATAGCGACCGTATAGTTCGGGGGTCGGCCCAGAGAACTGGGAGAACACTTGGGCCTCAATGTAGCCAAGAAAGAGATTGGCGAAATTGGGGCCCATCCTAGTTCCCATCGCGACCCCGGACACCTGTTGGTACGTTTCCCCGGCGAACGTGAAGCAATGAGGGTGAGGACGAGCTCAGCCAACCGGAGACGGGTGGGGGTGCTGGGGGTGGGGTCGGGACGACGGTCGAGGAAGTGTTGGAGGGCTAGGAGACCGTCATTGTGGGGAATCACTGTGTACAGGGATTTTACATCTAAAGTGAAGAGGAGGTGTGAGGGGCTGGAAGGGAAGGAAAAGGAATTGAAGAGACGGAGGGCGTGGTTGGTGTCGTGTATTGGGATGGGAGGGCTGCGACTAAGGGGGACAGGATGCGGTCGAGGTATAGGGAGATGAGTTCAGTGGGGCAATTACAGGCAGAGACTATGGGACGGCCAGGATTAGAGGGTTTATGGATCTTGGGAAGGAAGTAGATGGTGGAGGTGCGGGGTGTGCGGACGATGAGGTTGGTGGTGGTGAGGGGGAGAGCGGAGGAGGAGATGAGGTCGTGGATGGTGGAGGACACTCGCTGTTGGTAGGAGGAGGTGGGATCGGAGGGGAGGAGGCGATAGAAGAGTGGATTTTGAAGCTGGTTGAGCGCTTCCTCCCTGTATAGGTCCGCGCGCCACACTACCACTGCCCCGCCTTTGTCCGCCGGTTTGATGACAATGTCATCACGACGGCGGAGGTGGCGAAGGGCAATGGATTCGGCCCGAGTGAGGTTGGCTCGGCGGGGTCTTGGTGCAAAGTTGAAACGGTGGACCAAAGCGTTGCAGTCATGTACAAACGAATCTAGGCTACTGAAAAGGCCTGGGGGCGGCGTCCAGATAGATGGACGACGCCCCAGCTCCAAAAGGCAATCCTGATTGTTGTGACGCTGCGGGACGCGTGGTAGTATGCGCGAAGTTTGAGGCGGCGCAGGAACAGTTTGACGTCCGCCCGAGTCTCGAACTCATCACAGTGGCGCGTGAGTGGCGTGAAGCGGAGACCCTTACTGAGGAGGGAGCGCTCAGCGGCGGAGAGGGGGAGGTGGGGGGGGTATAGTGACAACAGCGCGAGGAAGCGGGGTGGTGGGAGGACTAGGGGCAGGCGGAGGGGGTGCAGGGGTGTGAAGGGGAGGGTAGGGGTGGTTGGGTGAAGATGGGTTAGGCGTAGGAAGGTCACGGTGGGGGGTGTGTGGGTCCGTGGAAGGGTGGGGTAGGTGCGAAGGAGGGATGGAACAGTGGGGGACATACATATATATATATATATACACATACATATATATATATATATATATATATATATATTATATATATATACATAATATAAATTGGACATGGATGATCATTGTATTCTTTCTTGTCTTGAGGTTCACAGCCAAATGGCTGGGTGGATTTGCATGAAAAATGGCACATATGTGGAGACAGGTGCACAGATTGGAATGCAATTTGTATTTTTTTCCTAACCACCATACTTACTGAGAAAATCGATTAAAACTTTTCTAATGGAATTTCCCTCTTTCTTCTGCCATTAAAACAACCAGTTGCTTAGAAGCTGTTTTCTGACAGGTTGGGGTCAGGAAATTTTCATATAGCTGGAGGCTCCAATCGAAACAGGGGACTCAAAATGAACAGGTCACGGTCTCAAAGCAGCGAAAATATTTTGAGAAATTAAATTTAAATGTTGAAATGAATCTAACGGTTTTTGTGTGTTTCTTAAATGGCTTATAAACAACTTCCACGCTGCAATTGTTTTTGTTCCAGCACATGATCTCAGAACAGGTCACTTGCTATGCAAGTACATCTCCATAATAATAAGGTTATTTTATTAAATTCTTAATTATTTTCAAAATTAACTGAAACAAAGGTTGTGTATTTCAATAGAAATATGGCAACAAAGGTGTTAATTTTGAAAGATCACACTGGTTTTGTCATACAGTTTATGAAATTGCTATCAGCAATGAAATTTCCTTTCACCAGCTTTACAACGCCTTCTTTATTCTTGAAGGTACATTCTAATGATATCTGAAAATACTTCTTCTTTTTCCCTGATTCTGATAATTCATGCTACTTCCCACTCAATTCTTCCTACAGCCATAACTCTTTGGAATTTCCTTCTTGCTAACATCTTTCCATGCAGGAAAATAAATTTAATCTAATTAATTCCAGCTTGACAAAGCTTAGTGCACATCATCAAATTTACTATCTTTTGTTTGACCATAAAGACAGCAGTTCTTACAGGACTATGAACAATGGTTCTTTGATAAAGTGTCTATGACAGTGCAGAAATATGTGTCCTACAGTCTAACTGTCATCTATAGCCCAGTGGTATGTTTTCACACACATTATCTATTAGGAGAATTTCTCTCTCAATACAATTTCTGCAGAGAAGGTTTTTCTATATTTGAGTGTACACATATGTTATAAATATAATTGTACACACCTATATTTTACCCATTCCAGTTTTCTGTGTTCCTAATCAATTTTAGCATGACAAAGTTTTGCACACATCAGCAAATATACAACTTTCTATTTGAATATAAGAATTATATGTAGTTCTTAGTGAGCAACGAATTCAGAGTCTGTAGCTGAGGAGGAATAACAATGCAAAAATACTATATCCTATAGTCTGATGATGTCATTTGTAGTCTAGTGTTGTCATTTCACACTCACATAGTCTATAAGGACAATTTCTTTCCTGCAACAGTTTCCACAGTGAAGGTTCTTCCCATGTTTGAATGTACATGAATGTATTAGATATAACAATACACACTGTATATTACTGTATATATATATATATTGTGTTTTTCAGTCAAGACAGCTTAGTGTACTTGTCTTTCTATGAATGATAACCATGTAACCATGTGGAAAATGAAGGTGAAAATAATCCACTTTTATAGAATAAGTAACAATTTAAACTAGTTACATAATTAAAAAAAAATAAATGTGCCCTTTTAAAGCTTAGCCAGGCTCATGGGGCTGGTTTCCTGGTTTCTATGGCATTTGTGTTCCCCAGCTGGACAGGACGCCCGTCCATCGCAGTGTTACTCATTTTTGCTAACTGAGTGGACTGGAGCAATGTGAAATGAAGTGTTTTGCTCAAGAACACAACGCGTCGCCTGGTCCAGGAATTGAAACCACAATCTTATGATCATGATGCTGACACCCTAACCACTAAGCCAAGTGCCTCCACCTTTTAAAATAAATGGGCCCTTTTAAAGCCTAACCATACTCATGGGCCCGCTTTCCCGGTTTCTATGGCGTATGTGTTCCCCAGCTGGATGGGACAACAGTCCATTGCAACGTTACTCAGTTTTGCCAGCTGAGTGGACTGGAGCAACGTGAAATGAAGGTTTTGCGCAAGAATACAATGTGTTACACCACATCTTACGATCATGGTGCTGACACACTAACCACTAAGCCACTAACAAAAACTAACCACTAATGAAAACTAAGGGGTGCCTCACTCTTAGTGGTCTTCCAGCATGCCAGAGACCAACCTGGAATTTCTGAGGGCCCATGCTATTGTTAGATAGTTGCTGAACCTACACTAAGTTCATTCATCCTTTTGATACATCTTGTTTTAGTCTTGTTGGGTTTCTAGCAATCCTCCACATGAGGCAAGCCTAGTAGATGTGGTGCAGGTTTAGTTACCAATGACCTGACCATGCAACAGATTGTACTGGAATCCACATTACCAGTTGCACTCATGAGAGACTTCACATGTGATCAGACACAAAGTTAGGTCGTTTGACAGGATCCAACAACTCTGAGGACTGCATTCTGCTCTAATGTTTGCTTTGATATGGTTCCTACAGTTAGAAAAGGTACCCTTCTTAATACCAACCACTCTTCAGTGTGTACTGGGTGCATTTCTCATGGCACCAGCTCCAATGAGGCCACCATGCAGCTCACAGGACTAAGATCCCCTTCAACTGAGACGAGTTACAATAGCGAGGAAGTTGGTTTCATGCTAAGAGATAAGGGGCTAAAGTATGAGAAAATAGGTCAGAAGAAAATAGAGTTCTCTCTGTAGAAGAACTACATAGCTACTTATGTTATAGAAGAGTGGGTGGAAATAACCAGGGTGGAGATGTAAAGAGACAAAGATAGTGGTCATGAAGTGTCAGTGTGGAGCTTTAACCCTTTTGATACCAACCCAGCTGAAACCAGCTCTGGCTCTGAGTACAAATATCTTGTTTTCAGAAGTTCTGAATTAAAATCTTCCACCAAACCTTAGTCACAATTTACATTCCTAACACTTGCTGAATGATAACAAAGTTATTTCACTAAATTCTTTCTTATATTTAAAATAATTTAAAGAAATACAGAGCATCTCAAAATAAATATAGTAACAAAAGGGTCAAGTTACAAAGTGAACAGAAGTGAGTGTGCTCAAAAGAATATGGAGTGAAGGTGAGTAACTGTTTCAAGAGTGTATAGGGAGAATGAAGGTTGGGGGTGATTATAATCAAGAATAGATTTTGAGGGATGAAAGGTAGAGAAGAAGGGGTTTGATGGGTGGGCTGACAATGCAGGAAAAAAGGCAAAGGTGAAGAGCAGCAAAATAACAATAATGGTATAGTAATGGACAGGAGAAAGATGAGAGAAGAGAGGGAGGGAAAGAGAGATATAAGATGTGTTGAGGGTGATCAATATAAAAAGTGGGTGGAGAGGACAAAATGAAGAATGATGCATGGATAATTAGGGAAATGCTTCTGGGTGGTAAGAAAGATAAATGGAGAAACTATGAAAGTAGCGAAAGGTATTAGCAAAACAAATGATAGACTGTTACAATAGAACATTACACAATAGATTGATGCAATACGTCAAGCTGAAAGAAATACTTTAATTATGAACCAGCAATGCCAGCTTTGAAGAAGTGATTAATTTGAACTGATGACATTAGCATCATCAGTTAATGTCTACTTTTCCTGGCTTGCATGGGTCAGATAGAATTTTTTTGAGGCAAATTTCCAATAGCTGTATGACATTTGTATAGCCAACCATTACTTGTTACAAGCAACATAATATTCCATCCTCACCAGACGTTTTGTTCACAGAAGACTGGAAACAAACAAAATTGCTTGAATGATGATGCATGTGGTGCAACAAGGGTGTGTGTGTATGTATATACAGTCACCATGATAGAGCGTTAGCCACCATACACATTTTTTTCTCTCCTTGTTTTTTCTGTGTCCCTTTCTGTAGAAGAGCGTAGGCTTGAAATGTAAAAGACTTTATCTATTCCTGAGCGTTATACTAATACATCTGTTTGTTTTGTACACCACCTGTCTTCGTCTTTTGTTTTTTTTTGTAAACTCTCCCTATTTATATATATATATATATATATATATATATATAATATATATATATATACATGCACACACACACACAGTGGACTTATATGTGAGATGGGTTTCTTTCAATTTCTGTCTATCAAATCCACTCACAAGGCATTGGTTGACCTGGGACTTTAGTAGAAGATACTTGTCCTAGGTGCCACACAGCGGGACTGAACTGAAGACCACCTGGTTGAGAAGCAAAGATTTTTAACCACAGAGCCATGCCAGCACTGATAACGGTACATTACTAATTATTTATCAATACTAAAGAAGGAGTAAGTAAAGTAAACACCAGGATAATTTGAACTGGAAACATAGTCACCAAGCTAGACGTCAAAATATGTCTGACCATAAAAATCCAAAATGATGAATCAATGCAGGGGATAACTATGTAGCCACTTGATCTTCGTGGTACAGCAGCTCACTCTGTTTCAATTAAAATTCTAGAAAGAGAATGATGCATTAGATAATGTGATCTTAGGTTCACAGGGACTGTTACAATGGAAAAAGAGGGATGGTCATAGCTGGAATGTCATTGGCTATAGTTCTCCTCATTCAGTACTGACCTGGGGCTACTCAGTAAAAACAACATTTGTATGCACTTCACAATTCGTTCATCTTGATGCTATTGATGTTGATTATGATGACTGATTCAAGTTATGGCACAAAGCCAGCAATTTTGAAGGAGGTGCAAGTCAATTCACTGACAGTGGTACTTGACGGGTACTTTATTTTTTTTGACCATGAAAGGATGATAAGCAAAGTTGACCTCAATGGGATTAGAACTCAGTATGTGATGAACCAGAAGAAATGTCACAAAGCACTTTGTCTAACATACTAACAATTATGCTTGCTCACTACCTTGTTGAGAACAATAATCTTTCTACTAATGGTACAAGGCCTGAAATTTAGGTGGGGAGAGGGGCACTTGATTACTTCGATACCTGTGTTCAACTGGTACTTAATTTATTGACCCCAGTGCTTAACTTACATTTATTTAATTGACCCTGAAAGGATGAAAGGCAAAGTTGACCCCAGCGGAATTTGAACTCAGAACATAAAGGCAGATAAAATGTTGCTAAGCATTTTATCCTGTGTGCTAATGATCCTGTCAGCTCACCACCTTCTTGTTGATGATGATAATAATGATTAGAAAAATTTTAATACAAAATTTAGAAGCAGGAGTGGCCGTGTGGTAAGTAGCTTGCTTACCAACCATATGGTTCCGGGTTCATTCCCACTGCAAGGCACCTTGGGCAAGTGTCTTCTGCTATAGCCTTGGGCTGACCAAAGCCTTGAGAGTGGATTTGGTAGATGGAAACTGAAAGAAGCCCGTCGTATATATGTATATATATATGTGTATGTGTGTATATGTTTGTATATCTGTGTTTGTCCCCCCAACATCACTTGACAACTGATGGTGGTGTGTTTATGTCCCTGTAACTTAGCGGTTCGGGAAAAGATACCAATAGTATAAGTACTAGGCTTACAAAGAATAAGTCCCGGGGTAGATTTGCTCTACTAAAGGCGGTGCTCCAGCATAGCTGCAGTCAAATGACTGAAACAAGTAAAAGAGAAAAATAAAGAGAAAAGCATAAAATGTTTACACTATAACATGTATGATACAGAGGCATTCATGCTTTTCTAATAGTGGCTGAAGTGTATTAATGGGATCCTCTGAATAGTCAAATGAAATGCCAGAAATAGGAGCTATATGTTCCTCATATCAAACACTAGCATCTTAAGAAAGGAAGTCTACATTGCATACTATAGTCTTAGATATACAAAAAAGACCAAATGGTCTTGTTTGGGACACCTTTAATCATAAGTCTGCTATATTTTTAATCATAAGTCTGTATGATCAAAACTAACTTGAAATAGACAACAACAATTACAACAAAAGCTTAAAAAAAAAATGAAGTGGATCTAAAGAATTGAAACTGGGTCATAAACATAGCCTGCTGAGAATTTACTTTAGTTCTACCATATCTGCAATTCTAACAACAATAATGGTAATGGTAGTGGTGATGATGATGGTGGTGGTGATGAGGATGTTGGTGGTGGTGGTGGTGATGATGATAATGATGGTGATTGTGATGATGACAAAGAAGGCGGTGAAGATGACGATGATGATAAAACACTAACAACAATAAAATCTCTATGGAAATCGCATAAGACAGAGGAAAGAAAATCAAATAACAAAATTTTTTTTTAATGTTTCTCTTTTACATTCTTAATGGGAAGATGGGGAAAAAAAAACAAAGCAGAAACAGAACTGAAGTTGTGCAAACTGGTTAAGAAAAATAAAGTCAGAATTTTAAAATAATCAAAACTGTTAAAAAAAAAACATAAAACAAAAACATCTTTGCATTGGATGTGCTAAGAATTGATTTGAATCTATTTTAGTTTTTAAATATTAAAAGAATGTCTAATTCATAGAGTAGTGTAAAAGAAAGACTAAAAAAAAAAAAAACTTCTCAAAAACATGTTAATACCAAAGCTGGTATGTTAGTCAACTTGCAAGGTTTTGATATAGCAAGCATTCAAAAATAAAACAAACCAGTTTGTGTTCATTAATTCAAATCAATTAATGAATTAAAGATTAATTAATGAACATTTGACTAACTAATTTCCTTTATAGACACACATTTGGTACATGTACACACATATACTTGACAAGCACATACACACACACTTGGTTCATGTACACACACATGCACACACAAGGCAAACATATAAAAATACACGCACACATGGACAGACTTGAAAACAAACAAATTAATATTCACTAACTTTTATTTCTGTAGATTATGGCCCCACAGTTTCCAATTCATACAATTCTTATTCCTGAAGGCCTCTAGTCAATATTGAACACTGTATTGGTAAATTAGTAGAACAATAGATAAGCTGTCTGGTGGTTTTTAGATGATTACACTCATGTTCTGAGTTCTAAGCAAAATATTAATTGAATACACTTAAGCTCAGTTCTAGGCACAATTTTAATTGAATACATCTAGGCTCAGTTCTAAGCTCAGTTTTAATCAAATACGTTTAGGCTCAGTTCTCAACACAATTTTAATTGAATGCATTTAGGCTCAGTTTGAAGGTCAATTTTTATTTGAATACATTTAGGCTCAGTTCTAAGCTTAATTTTAAATTAATACATTTAGGTTTTGTGCTCTAAGCTCGATTCTAATTGAATACATTTAGACTCACTACGAAGCTCTACATTTAGGCTCTGTGTCCTAAGCTCAGTTTTAATTTCTTCTTCCAGACTTGATAAGATAAAGTACTAACCAAGACAAATATTGATATAATCAACTAATAAAGTGCTAACCGAAAACAAGCATTTATATAGATTTGAAGTCTTGTATAGTCATTTGTTTGTTTCATTTAATATCCATTTTCCTTTCTGGAATAGTTGGAAGTGAATTTTGAGGCAGGGATTTTACAGTCAAAAGAATGTTCCATAATCAACTCTTATGTGTTACTGAGAGTGTAAAGAGAGTAGATGATTGTATAGACAAGAACTGTCAATACACATCACCAGTTTCACCCAATCAGAAATGATGTCACTGATCATATGCATAGCTCAATTGAGTTTTGGAGGAGACATTTATCCAAGGTCCATGCAGTGGGACGGAACCTAAAGTCATGTAGTTAAGAGGCAAGCTTTTTAACTACATAGCCATGCCCATGTTTGTATTTATATTAAAAATCAATACTGAGCCAGTTGTGTGTTCAATCACTGAGCCATTTTCTCTGTGATGTCTCTTGTTCTGATGACTTCTGTTCTAGTAGATGTTCAGTGATTCATATACAGATAAGACACTATGAAATGGAAATTCTTTAAATTACTTAATAGATCATTGAGTCTCTACTGAAAATGTCATTGTTCTTAGTCCCAGATCAGCTATGCTTGAAAAGTCTTATGATCAAAGGCTTTTCAGCTATAATGATTTCATCGTCTTTTTTCAGGCATAGTGCATCTAAGACTACATTATTTAAGATTTCATTTACTTTTTTTTTAAAGACTACGGTAGGATTTCAGGAAGGTTTGGTTGCTGTTTTTATCAAGCTGAGCAGTTGTAGAAGTATTCTTATTGATTCATTCTAATTTACCCAAAGATTCTGGCACACAAGAGAAAGACAAATGATGCCCAGTTACCATCACTGCAATGTAAGTAATGACTGGGTAGTAGCTTCTCAGAGCTAAAGAAATTTTGAACTACTAACAAAAAGATAAATTCTCTTGATGCCATCACCAGCATATTCAATACAAAGAGAAAAAACAACCCTATGTGAGAGTTTTTAAGAAGCCTCCAAATACATTCCTGTTTACCTTTAAAGGAAGAATCACACATTTATATTCTACATACAAATGTTAGCTCAGTACATCTTACAATAATTAATAACTGAATGATTCTGCAATTCATTAACCCTTTCATTATCATATTTCTAATGAAAGACACTGCCTTTATTTCAATTAATTTTTGGCAACAATGAAGAATTTAGTAAAATTACTATGTCATTATTAAAACCTAAGCTTGAAATAATGAATTAACATGAAATTTTAAACAACCAAGGGGTGGTATCAAGAGTTAAACGCTGTATAATAAATAAAGCAAGCAATGCCAAACAGATTGTAGTAGCTCCTTCCCATCATCAACAAGAACAGCAACATCAACGCTAACATACTGAACACAGAGAGCTTCCAAGATTTATTAAAATCCAATTAATTGAAGGGTTGCTTGTTGCAGAGAGATCCCTTCACTTAACATTTGCTTATGACATATTTGAATTCTTTTAATGATATCAGTCACTAAGCTCTGACCATTCTGGGGCACTGATCTATTCCAGTACATGGTTGGTATCTATTTAAAAGACTTCATAAGAGTCAAAGGCAAAATTAACCTGGGAAGAATTTGAACTCAAAATGAGATGAAAATCACACACAAAGTATTTTATTTAACTCTCAATGGATTGTAGCATCCACTTTACAGGATACTTAGAACATTTAACAAAGTCTCACATTAAAGAAAGAACATTATGACATTTAATTATTGTTTCATTCTCTTTGTTATTGGCTGGTATTTTGATAAACTTTTGTTCTGTTACAATTTGAGAAAAAAATGAATAAAAAAACCAAGCTATTTGTTCTGTATTGAATAAAAACCACACTGAGAAATAACGAAGAAATTAAAAGTCAATCATAATGAAGAAATTAAGTCAGTTATAATTAGGCAAAATTTTGTGATGTAGGGAGAGGCAATTGTTGACCCTGAATAATAATTTGGAAAGGTCAATAAAATCTTCAACCCCAAACTAATTTGAATATGCATTAGGCTTCATTATGAAGACTAATTCAAAACTGAAATTCAAATCTTCTTTAGGAATAAAGAATAACAGTCAAAGAGAGTGTAGAAAGTGAAGCAAAATACCTCATAGTAATTGGCTCCATCTTGCTAAAACTCCAGTTTCAAACCCTGCAGATGTTAACAGTGTTTTTCATTTTCTAGTGGCTGCTAAAATTACAACCAGTAATATAACTAGCTCACTTCAGCTGCTTGTATTCCTAACAAAAATGATCTTATGCTTTAAATAAATCAATGTCATAATTTAATGTCCACACTTGCATGGGTCAGATAAAACTTGTTGAGGCAGATTTTCTATGGCTTGATACCTACCTTGTTACCAAACCATGACTGTTTCCAAGCAACCTAATTTACCCCATGATCAAGCATGTTTTTTTTTTATGGAAGACTGGAAACAAACAACATTGCTTGTATGATGATGATGCTCATTTATAACCACCATGCGATGTTAGGACAAGGGTATACACAAAACATACATTCACACACAACAGGCTTCTTTCACTTTGTCTACCAAATTAACTCTCAAGACTTTGGCTGACTTGGGGCCATAGCAGAAGACACTTACCCAAGGTGCCATGCAGTGGGACTGAACTTCAGACCACATAGTTGGGAAGTGAACTACTTAACCACACCTGCACCTATGTATCTATGAGTTAACTCTAGTTTTTGTACAATTAAGCAGATGCAAAACTAACCCTTTACAGGTAAATTTCAAAAACCTGGCACCAATTCAGGAATGACAATAAAGCTGCAATAATAAAGAATTGTTCAGAATAAAATCCAAATTGCAGATCTGATCAAAAGTCGTGATGTAGCTTTAATTCTTCAGGATTTGGCAAAATTTGAAATCAGAACCTAAACATGCAACTAAATATCACAGAGCATTTTCTCCAATACTTTAGACAGCATATCTCAGCTTGTAAGTCAAGAGATGGTAGGCTATCATCACATACCACAATCTACTTAGACAGCACATGTAGGCTATGAGATGGTAATTTACCATCTTAGACAGCAATCCTGAGCTTGTGAGTCATGAGCTGCTAGTCTGACACCATGCACAGTTGATGTGAGTCATGAAGTAGCAGTCTACTATGTTAGACTGTAGGTATAATCTTGAGGGTGTTGAGCTGGCAATCTAATAATCCAGACAATATATACGAGCTGTGAGTAGTCAGTGTGCTGCACAGCAAATTCGAGTGTTTGAACCATTAGCTGTTAACCCTTAGATAGAAGACTGGTACTTTGACCACAATACTTTGTGAACTTTGAGAATAGATACAATCCATCTAGCTAAACATTTTAGTAGATGTAAGCCACAAGTTAGCAGGCTGAATTCAGATACATTGAAATTTGTGAATCAAGAGCTGTCTGTGAATACTTCTGATAGAAAATGAAGCATAAGCTGGAAGCCCAATACCTTAGGCAGTAGATCTGACCTTATGAACTATGGGCTGGCAGTTTAATACCTTAGACAAAAGAGAGAGTTCCAGAAGTTCAACACTTTAGACAAGTAGATGTGAGACCTAGACAGAAGATGTGATACTCAAGTAGTTTACCTCTGCTTAGAGAAAAAGAAAAATTAATAATTTATCAGAGGTTGGGGATTTGCAATAAAACTCCAAAAGGTACTTACTTCAATCATTGCAACAAAAAGACGGTCTATAAATGAAACCCACGTATGAGGCATTAGCAGACAGCGGTGCCATTCTGAAGGTTGAACTGGGACCTGAAATTTTGTGAAACAGAAGAGAATTTATGAGAACAATGAAAGCCAGGTATCTATAAACATGCAATAGTAAATTATAGTGGAGGTATATCTTTGTCATTCAACATTCAGGAGTCAGTTGTTTGATCAAGTGAATTACCTGCTCCAAAATTCCATAGACACATACATCATCATCATTATTATTTAATGTCTGTTTTCCATACTGGCATGGGTTGGATGGCTTGACAGGAACTGGTAAAGCCAGGATCTGCACTAGGTTTTATAATTTGTTTTTGTTTGATTTCTATGGCTTGATGTCCTTCCTAACACCAACCACTTTACTGAGGGTAGTGAGTGCTTTTTACATGGCATCATCACCAATGCATTTTATGTGACACCAGCATTCACAGCAATGGTTTGGTGTGGCACTTTGGTTTTAGTGCCTAACTTTGGTTTTGGGATCTCAAAATTCTCAGGCATAGTATGTGACAAAGCTGCATCTTTAAATTACTGATGGGCTTCTAAGCAGTTTCTGTCTATTCAGTTTTCCTCATAGGGTACAAGTCAACCCAAGGCTATAGAAAATGACATTTGCTCAAGATGCCATGCTGTAGGACTAAACACAAGGCCTTGTAGTTGCAAAACAAACTCCTAAACCATTTGGCCACACTGCATCTACAGTGAATTATAATACCCATCAAAATAAAATCAATCAAAATCAATAATATAGGTACCTCATGAAGTAACGTACTGAACATCTGCTGGAAATTTTTGCTTCGGCTCAGTATTTTATGAGGCTTTGGTGCTTTGTTTTGTTCAGCCGGTAGGTTATAAGCAAAGAGCAGGCCAGCTGGAAATAAATCATGAAAATAATATAAGTCAAATAAAATAAATGAAGCAATTGAATAGTTAATATAAGAACATAAGTGATGGTGATAGAAAGGAAGAAATGAGACATACTTTTAACTTTAACACTATAAATTCCCTGTTTAATTCTGGTAAATTCTTGTTTAACTTTATTTATTGTTTCTCTGTCATTAATAGAACTAGCTTCACACCTTCCCCCACATTAATGCTCTGTGCCAATGTAAGAAATCAATAATTTAATTAGTGACAGACTAAATAACAACAGCAACAACAACAACAATGATAATCCTTTCTACAATAGGCTCAAGGGCTGAAATTTTGAGGGATGGGTACTGGTTGATTACATCAACCCAAGTATTTGACCGGAACTTATATTATTGTGGAGGCATGTGGCTTAGTGGTTAGGGTGTCAGCATCATGATAGTAAGATTGTGGTTTCGATTCCTGGACCGGGTGACATGTTGTCTTCTTGAGCAAAACACTTCATTTCACATTGCTCCAGTCCACTCAGCTGGCAAAAATGAGTAACGCTGTGTTGGACTGGTGTCCTGTCCAGTTGGGGAACACATACACCATAGAAACCAGGAAACCGGGCCCATGAGCCTGGCTAGGCTTTAAAAGGGCGCATTTATTATTATTTATATCATTGATCCTGAAAGGCAAAGTGAACTTCACCAACTTTTGCTCAAAACATAAACATGAATGAAGTGTTTTGTTGAGTGTAGAAACAATATAATAATAATAATAATAATAATAATAATAATAATAATAATAATAATAATAATAATAATCCTTTCTACTAAAGGCAGAAGGCCTGAAATTTGAGAGAGGGGGATAATAGATTACATTGACATCAGTGCTCATCTGGTACTTATTTTATCAACCTCAAAAGGATGAAAGGTAAGGTCGACCCCAGTGGCATTTGAACTCAGAATGTAAAGGCAGGTGAAATACCTCTAAGTATTTTGCCCAGCTTGATAATAATTCTGCTAGCTCTCTGTAGTAGTAGTAGTAATAGTAGTAGTAGTAGTAGTAGTAGTAGTAGTAGTAGTAATAATAATAATAATAATACATCTTTGTTATAATGTTTAGATTTTTAGTCTCATATGAGTCAAGCAAGGTTACATTAGAGCAGAGTTTTCTGTGACTGGATTCTCTTACTGTTACCAACATCTAACTGTTTTAAAGTGAAATAATAAATTTCTAGTTTATCAAACAACAAACAACCTGGACATGGTTACATGGAGAACTGGATATAAATGATATTGCAAATAAAGTCATTGCTTACGAACAAATGTAAACACATGAATATGCAGGAAATAGGATGCACACATGCTTATATATATACAAGCTTCTTTCAGTTTTCATCCATCAAATCCACTCACAAAGCAATGGTTGGCCCAGGTATAGTAGAAGACACTTGCTTAAGGTTACATGAAATGGGGTGGGAGGGTGGGTTGCCTGCCTGCCTGTCTGTCTGTCTGTCTTTCGATCTATCTCTTTTTTCCCAATGATTCACTATATTGGACTGCTGAACACTACATGTTTTTTTCATTCTCTCTCAGTTTTTTTTTACCTTATATTACTTTCTGTTGAAGAGCATAGGCTCAAAACATAAAAAGATTTATTAATTTTTTCTGAGCGTCAAACTAATACACTTTCTTGCTGTTCATACACCTGTCTTCATCTTTCGCTTTTCTATAAATTTCAACTATACACATATAAAAAGGAGGAGGAAATATGCTATTTTTATTATACTGCAGATAATTAATTCCGGCATATATAATTACAATCAATTGATCTCAAAATACAATGGTGTGTATTGAAAAGTACATTATCACAATCAAATTATTTCAAAATACATTATCACATATTCCAAAATACCATATCATATCCAAAACACATTACTACAATTGAATTATTTCAAGATTTTGTATTCCAAAGTATATTTTTCATATTCAAATTATTTCAAAATACAATATTAAACAACCAAAAGCTGATAAATACAAAAACACATAATAAAATATTCTAAAATATATAATTACAAAATGGTTTTACTTCTGTGTAGACACTATTCATTGCAATGTACATGTGTGATGAAAATAAAAAGAAACAAAACAATGTTAACCTTTCATCATCCAGATTACTGTATCAAATACGATGATTATTTATTATGTGTTACCTCGTAGTTTTGAGATTTTCCTCATGTGAGTTTTTATTTTTAGAATAACATAGTAGGAGAGGTGTGAAATGCCAGATCTGGCAAGTTTGAATACAAAACAAGTAGAATTTTTTGGCCTGATATGGTCAGTTTAAATCCTAAAAGGTTAATTGATGATGATGATACCTATTGTTATTATTATTATAATTATTAATAAGGTGGTAAGCTGGCAGAATCATTAGCATACTGGGCAAAATGCTTAATGGCATTTTGTCTGTCTTTACATTCTGAGTTCTGATTAAGCTGAGATCAACTTTGCCTTTCATCCCTTTGACATTGATGAATTAAGTACCAGTGAAAGGCTGGGGATGATGTAATTGACTAGTTCCATCCCCCAAAATTTCGGGCCTAGTGCCTTTAGTAGAAAGGATTATTATTATTATTATTATTATTGGTTGAGAGAGCAGCGCATGCCATCAAAGTGACTGTGGGGTAAAATATACAAGGCTGATAAGGGTACACCAGGCACATGCATCACAACCATATGTGTGTGACATGGTGATCTCATATCAAAATAAACTGTGCATGACCTTGCAGGTAGGGCCCAGTTAGAATTTTCTTGAGATCGAGTAACCTATCCTGCTCAAATGGTTCTTGAATAAGGGTTGTTTAAAGATGTTGAACAAAATACCCATGTTTCCAGAGGTGAACTATTCAAACCCCAAAGAGTTCCTCTCAACATATGGCTATGATGATGCTCCCCCATACTTCTGTTCATGATCAGAGATGCACATATTGTCAACCACTAAGGGGTATGCTCAACTGGTTAAGGTCAAACAAATGACAAGCAAATCTGTGGTATTGAGCAGAATATTTTCTGTAGCCCATCCTTTACCCCTAAATAAAACATGTACATGATAACACTTTCAGTCAGTTAAGATCAGAAGCTATGAGAGCCACTGCCTGGTACTTCGTCAGGGTATTTATTATTATTATTGAGTGAGAGAGCAGTTCATGCCATCAAAGTGACACTGGGGTAAAATATACGAAGCCCGATATACCCATCATGACTACCCGTCTGATAAAGGTACACCAGGCACATGCATCACAACCATATGTGCGCGACATGGTAATCTCATATCAAGATAAACAGCACATGACCTTGCAGGTGGGGCCCAGTTAGAATTTTCTTCAGGTTGAGTAGCCCATCCCGCTCAAACGGTCCCTGAATAAGGGTTGTTTAAGGATGTTGAAAGAACCACCCATGTTTCCAGAGGTGAACTATTCAAACCCCAAAGAATCCCTCTCAACACATGGCTATGATGCTCCCCCACTACTTCTGCTCGTGGTCAGAGATGCACATATCGTCAGCCACTAAGGGACATGCTCAACTGGTTACGGTCAAACAACTGACAAGCAAATCTGTGGTATTGAGCAGAATATTTTCTGTAGCCCATCTTTTATACCAAGACAAAACAATGTACTTGATAACACTTCCAATCAGTTAAGATCAGTAGCCATGAGAGCCACTGCCTGGTACTGCATCAGGGCATTTATTATTATTATTATTATTATTATTATTATTATTATCATTCCACAAGGCAAAGAAAGGCTATAAGAAAGATCAGGTTGAACGGGTATAGATCAGCTAATTCCTCTTATAGCCTTTCTTTACCTTATGAAATGACCCCCTGCAAAGATATCAGAGCCTAAGATTGAATCTGAATCTTTTGAGCACTACTGTCTTCTATATGGAGAATATCTGAATCTCATCTGTGAACTATATATATATAGATGATGGGCTTCTTTCAGTTTCCATCTACCAAATCCACTCACAAGGCTTTGGCTAGCCCAAGGCTATAGTAGAAGACACTCGCCTTATATATATATATATATATATATATATATATTGATAAAACGGTAAGATAACAAAAAGCTATTAAGAATAAGAAAAAAGCGAGGTTTACACAATTCGATATTGTTGATTTTTATGCTTCTATCTCTAAAGAACTGCTAGATAAAGCCCTCATCTTCGCTAGTGACTTCATAGAAATTAGTACCAATGATAAGGTAATAATCTTCCATGCTAGAAAGACCTTACTTTTCAGTGAGGACGCAAAGTGGGTAAAAAACACTGACACAGAGGGCGCTTTCGATGTGAGCATGGGTTCATATGATGGGGCAGGCATCTGTGATCTAATTGGACTTTTTCTCCTAGATACCTTAAGTAAGACATTCCCTAACGTACATTTCGCCATCTACAAAGATGATGCCCTCGCCTTAACAGCTAATACAAATGGACCAGCACAAGATCGTTTTAGGAAGGATATTATCCAGTTAATGAAGCACTTCGGACTTAGTATAACTATAGATACTAACTTGACGGTTGTCAATTTCTTAGACGTTTCCTTTGATCTTAATAAGAATATTTATAAGCCTTATAGGAAGCCCAATGATAGACTAAGTTATATTAATGTAGGTTCATGCCATCCCCCTATAGTATTCAAAAATTTAGTTAAAAATATTAGTAAGAGGATTTCTAGCCTCTTATCTGATGAGGACATCTTCAATAGCGTTGCCCCAGTTTATAATAAGGCTTTAAAAGATAGTGGTTTTAGCGATAAAATAAAATATACACCTATCACTAGCCCAACAGTAAAGAAAAGGAATAATAGAAATAGGAAGGTCATCTGGTTTACGCCCCCTTACTCACCCGAGGTGGCCTTCAATATAGGTAAATATTTCCTAGCACTGATAGATAGACATTTTCCAGTTAACCATACTTATAGGAAACTCTTCAATAGACACAATTTAAAAATTAGTTTTAGTTCAACTACCAATTTTAAAAACATAATCAAACATAACATACAAAAAACACAAGAAGAAAACAGCTGTTCATGCAGGAATAAAGAATTGTGCCCGCTAAATGGAGCTTGCATGTCCAAGACCATCATATATGAAGCTACCGTAAACTCTATAACCACTAAAGACACCGTTTCAACAAAGAAATACGTGGGCCTTACAGAGGGTAATTTCAAGGCCAGGTTCAATAACCACACTTTGAGCTTTAGGCACTGGAACAAAAGAAAAGCGACACAATTGTCTAATCATATTTGGTCTTTAAGAGATAAAGGTGTCGATTATAACATACAATGGAAGATTTTGGCCAGATGTAAGCCCTATACTAACGGCAGCGGAAGGTGCGGTCTATGCGACATGGAGAGATGGCTTATCTGGAAAAGCAGCTTAGACCCTACTACATGTCTAAATACAAGGACAGAGCTTTTCGGATCATGCCCACATGTGACTAAGTTTCTGTTACGTTTTTGGTCCCCTAAAGAAAACAGATAGAACATGCTTTCTATGTTATGTCCCAAGAAGAATTTATATATTTTTATATATTTTTTATGTATTTTTATATAATTTTTATGACGAAAAATGCGAGCGATGTATAAGTACGCAGGCAAGCAGAGTTATAACAGAGTAATTTCCCTTTATTTAACGGTATTTTTTCATAACGTTTTCAAATAGCCAGATAACCGAAGAGATGGTGTTGTGGATTTCCACTTCGGCATCTGAAACTCAGAGTTTTATCTTGACTACCGAGTAATGTAACATATTGTATATATATATATATATATATATATATATATATATATATATGTATGTATATAAATTAGAGAAGAACCACCATGTAGCAATTCAACAATGATATAATCAAATCATACCATATAGAAAAAAATTAAACATACTTTAAAACATTTACCTAGAACTAAATATATATTGATATATTGAGCTTTTATCAAACTTACAGACATACACATTCACTGCAGTCACCTCTGTCCTCTTCTCTGGCCACCTGTCACCCTCCTTTCACACACTTACGAAACTACCCATTCAACCATGCTCAATTCTCTGTTCTTATTTTCCGCTTTATTCACCTTCGTCTACATTGAGGTTACATCCTGACACCTCATCTCCACCATTTGCAATTTCCTCTCGTTGCAGTTGGTGTAGCTTCTCTACACTAAGACACCTGTTCCTGTCTCTTATCATACACTAACCTCTTAACATCTAGCACAAAGCCACCTCCCTCAATACTACACTCATTCTGTCAGAGGGTCTTGCCTTGCCAGCTCCTTGGAGACATCACTAGAGCTGCTGCTACAAACAAAGTACTCAGTATACTCTCTGAAGAGGTTGGCTTTAAGAAGGAGAACATCCAGACACTAGAGCTCAAAACAGCCCTCTGGCCCATCATATCCTGTTGAACAACTTGACGCATGCTAGCATGGAAGACAAATGCTAAATAATGATGATGAAGATGATGATATAGATATAGTTTTTCTTTGGTGGAGTAAATTGGCAGTAATTGCAAAGTGGCTCAAGGGCCAAGAGGTTCATGCATTATGAATTTGACCAGTACTATGCACAAAACTCGCCTCAGTTCACTTTGTAACTAATGTCAACTAGTAACAACAACAACAACAATAATAATAAAAATAATAATAATATATAAAAGCTGGACCCATGAAATATTCATGGAAAACATTAAAAATGTAAGCATCTATAAACAGTGTACTGGTGCCATGAGAAATGTTTGTATATTATGACTGTCTGTCTTTACGTTCTGAGTTCAAATTCTTTGCATTTTGTCCTTTCAGGGTCGATAAATCAAGTATCAGTTGTGTACTGGGGTTGATCTAATCAACTGGCCCCCTTCCCACAAAAAAATCAGGCATAGGAAAGTACATTGTGACACTTACAGAATATAGAAAATAATGTAACACTAATGACTATATAATCCAACCAAAATATCTCTGTTACACAAACATAAATGGAATTACTATTTAAGTTTAAAATACATCGTACGTATATATATATATATATATATATTATATATATATATATATATGTATGTATATAAATTAGAGAAGAACCACCATGTAGCAATTCAACAATGATATAATCAAATCATACCATATAGAAAAAAATTAAACATACTTTAAAACATTTACCTAGAACTAAATATATATTGATATATTGAGCTTTTATCAAACTTACAGACATACACATTCACTGCAGTCACCTCTGTCCTCTTCTCTGGCCACCTGTCACCCTCCTTTCACACACTTACGAAACTACCATTCAACCATGCTCAATTCTCTGTTCTTATTTTCCGCTTTATTCACCTTCGTCTACATTGAGGTTACATCCTGACACCTCATCTCCACCATTTGCAATTTCCTCTCGTTGCAGTTGGTGTAGCTTCTCTACACTAAGACACCTGTTCCTGTCTCTTATCATACACTAACCTCTTAACATCTAGCACAAAGCCACCTCCCTCAATACTACACTCATTCTGTCAGAGGGTCTTGCCTTGCCAGCTCCTTGGAGACATCACTAGAGCTGCTGCTACAAACAAAGTACTCAGTATACTCTCTGAAGAGGTTGGCTTTAAGAAGGAGAACATCCAGACACTAGAGCTCAAAACAGCCCTCTGGCCCATCATATCCTGTTGAACAACTTGACGCATGCTAGCATGGAAGACAAATGCTAAATAATGATGATGAAGATGATGATATAGATATAGTTTTTCTTTGGTGGAGTAAATTGGCAGTAATTGCAAAGTGGCTCAAGGGCCAAGAGGTTCATGCATTATGAATTTGACCAGTACTATGCACAAAACTCGCCTCAGTTCACTTTGTAACTAATGTCAACTAGTAACAACAACAACAACAATAATAATAAAAATAATAATAATATATAAAAGCTGGACCCATGAAATATTCATGGAAAACATTAAAAATGTAAGCATCTATAAACAGTGTACTGGTGCCATGAGAAATGTTTGTATATTATGACTGTCTGTCTTTACGTTCTGAGTTCAAATTCTTTGCATTTTGTCCTTTCAGGGTCGATAAATCAAGTATCAGTTGTGTACTGGGGTTGATCTAATCAACTGGCCCCCTTCCCACAAAAAAATCAGGCATAGGAAAGTACATTGTGACACTTACAGAATATAGAAAATAATGTAACACTAATGACTATATAATCCAACCAAAATATCTCTGTTACACAAACATAAATGGAATTACTATTTAAGTTTAAAATACATCGTACGTATATATATATATATATATATATATATATATATATTCATAAATTGAGTTTTGTTTATCCTCTATGTAATGCCAAGTCTAAGATATACACACATATACAAAACAGGCAATTGTGGAGTTGATTATCAAATTGAATTTAACAACAAAAAAAAAAGATAAAAACTGAACAAAACTGCTATACTTCAAAACATATCTAAGTTGCAGAGAAAAGATTTACAGTAAATAATAATTTTGCTGTCAGATAAATTTTGGTGAAACCAATAATTGTAAAATCCTGAACTTAATATATCCCCTTTTGTTATGAAATTGATATATAAGATAATTACTGTGAGGTAACAAAATGAAAGCTTTGCTTGCTGTCACTTGTTTCCTCTGTTATTAATGAAACAAAATATTTGCAGATGTGTTTTGTGAAACTGATCCAAAAGAGCTGAAGTTATAGAAATGAATACAATACTTTGAAATTCAAACATGCACACATACATATACATTCATTATTGGAGACAGAAGCCATATTTGTTCAAAACAGCAATTTTGTATATCATACTAAACACAGATATACAGTAGAAAGACTGGAAACTGTGGCATTTGTCTGCAGCATCTTGTATATATGTACAGTGTTAAAAAACACAGAAATATGTCAGTAGCAGACAAAGTGTCTAGCAGCAGTAGTGAAATTGCTAAATATGTATTTCTGCTTTTTGTGAGCATCATCAGAAGCAAATATCCACTAACCAAGACAAATTTTGTTTTCACAGTATATTTGCATTAAGTATGATATACAGAATATTATTTTGAATTAATAGCAAATTTTTATCCAGCTGCAAGACCAATGCAAGACCAATGATTCGTTAATCAGTATCTTTCAATATCAGTTGAGGCTAAATGTGTCTAAGTATGCAGCTGATAGTGGACTGATGATTGCCAAGGAAGCAGAAATATATACTACTACTGCTATACATTTTCTGTCTGCTATTCATACACACCCATCCAAACACACAATGCTTTTTTTCAGTTTTCAATCAAATCCACTTATAAGGCTCGGGTTGACCCATTGCTTAAGGTGCCACAAAGTGGAACTGAACCCACAAAGCATATGACTGGAAGTGAACTTCTCAACTACAGAGCCATGTCTGCACTTAACCATGCATGCATATTATATAAATATACTGTATATGAGAACATTCTCATATGCAGCATATCTATATAAAGCACATATTTAAAAATCTAAATCTTACCAGCTAATCCTGGTCTCAGGCCTGGTTGTTTGGTTTGTTCATAAAGATGCTGAAGGAGGGTTGGTATTTCATCTAAAGCTTTCTCTTGGTTTCCTGTGCCATACTTTCTGTTTAATGAGCTGTAAATTCCTCGGGGCAGATTTGTTACTTCACTGTATACCATACTATTCAAGAATTCTTCATAAGCTGAAAATGATTTGAGAAATGTGAGAATTTGATTTAAATCCAAAAAGAAAATTTTAATTAATTAATTAATTAATTAATTAATTAATACATACATACTACTACTACTACTACATCATTATCATCATCATCATCATCATAATAATAATAATAATAATAATAATAATAATAATAATAATAATAATAATAATCATCATCATCATCATCATCATTTTGATATCTGTTTTCCATGTTGGCCTGACTTGGATGGTTTGATCAGAGCAGCAAGGTGTCAAACCAGAGAGCTGCATTAGCTTCCAGTCATCTATTTTGTCATGGATTCTATGGCTGGATGCCCTTCCTAATACCAACCACTTTACAGAGGGTACTGGGTGCTTTTTTATATGTGTAACCAGCACAAGTGGTTTTTATGTGACACTAGCACAGATGCTATATATATATATATATATATATATATATATATATCTATCTATATAGATGCAGCACGGATTTTTGTCAGTGAACAGGTCGCGGTCTTAAAGCGATGAAAATATTTTGACAAATTAAACTTAAATGTTGAAGTGAATCGAATGGCTTTTGTGTGTTTCTTAAATGGCTTACAAACACCTTCCACGCTGCAATTGTTATATATATATATATATATATATATATATATATATACATATATATTTTTTTTTCTTTCTTTTTGGACTTTCCTGTTTCCAACATAGAACTATGCTTGAAATATTAAGGACAACTCTCTCTCTTCATTGAGTATATTTCTTGTGCATGTCCTCACATTTGTTTAGCTCTTTTTTGTTTTTTTAACTGTTTGTTTATTTGAACTGACTATATATATATATATACATATACTTTTTTTTTTTATTAAAGCTGCAAAAACATCACAGTTTTGTGATGTTTTTGCAGCTTTAATAGAAAGGCATATTACTCTACCTGCAGTATTCGAGTACTATTTTTTCCACCTTGCTTTGCATTTATGTGTTTAATTGTGTGTGTATGTGTGCATGTATATATATATATATATATGTATAAGCAACAGGATATCAAATAGTGATGCAGTACAACTGTTTCAAGTGACCCCATTTAATTGTACAATACAATCATTTCATCAATTTAAATGCAGTGCCATCTTCAGCTGAACAAATAAACAAATGGAATTTTAACAAGTAAGATGCATTAATATAACTTTTTCTGGAATATTTTAACAGACCAAGAAGATGGAAGAAATTCATGTTATCGCTATTGTAAAATTGTTGGCATTAGGAGTGCACATACAGACATAGAAATTATGCTAAAACAGATGACTGGAACCTAGTGCAGCTCTCTGGCTTACCAGCTTGCAGCTCTAGTCAAACTATCCAAGCCAGGCCAACATGGAAAATAGATATCAAAATGATTATAATGATGATGAAGTGTGTATGTATGTATGAATGAATGAATAAATGAATGAATGAATTAATTAATTAAAATTTTCTTTTAAGATTTAAGTCTATTTTTAATTACAATAACGACAACATGAGTTTGTTCCATCTTCTTGCTCTGCAAAAATATTTCAGAAAAATTATATTAATATATCCTACTTGTTAAAATTCCATTTATTTATTTGTGCAGCTGAAGATGGCACTGCATTTAAATTGATGAAATGATTGCATTGTTCAATTAAATGGAGCCATTTGAAATGGTCATACTGCATCAATACTTGATATCCTGTTGCTTATTTTGATTTTATTCACCTTACTCCAGTCTGTGCAGATAATACAGGACTGACTTGGTGCTTCAACTTAAGTACCTAATTCAACAATATATATATATATATTGCTCTCCCACCAGCCTTTGATATCTAACAATCTGTCAGTCATTCTATCAATTTATTTACTTCTCTTTCCTTACCCCCACCTTTCTCAATTAATCATGCAATTGATTGGACTGATTTTGGTTTATGATAGATAAAATTAACCATAGTGCTATTTGAACTATGAAACATCATGGACGAAACAAAAATACTGTTACACATTTATTGAAGATCTCTACCATCTCAGTAACCTCTGGAAAGGTTGTTTGTGAAAGACCAGCAGTCACCCTTGCATACCAGCCTCCCCTCTCCATGCCACCGATGTTATCTAAGGGAAAGGCTGAGGCCAATACAGCTTGGTACCAGTGACACTGCAACTTATTTCTACAGCTGAGTTAACTGAAGCAACGTGAAATAAAGTGTCTTGCTGAAGAACATAACACAGAGCCCAGTCTCGGAACTGAACTCACTACCTTATCACTGTGAGCATGACATTCTAACCACTGAGCGATGTGCCTTCAGTAACCCCTGCTATTCCATATACGGGTCAAATGTCATCATTGTTTTAATATCTACAAAGCTGTGACATGAGGCGATATTGATAAATTGGGTATAGCTGATCATGTATGGAAAATGGAGACCACCTCCTCCTGTGGGATGAAGCTAAAATAATAGACAGAGAACACCACTGGAAAATACGAAAACTAAAAGAAGCAGCACATATCCTAGGACACAACAACCTCCTAAGCAGACCGAGTGCATATATGAGCAGCATATGGTTACTGGTATTAAGGAAGGATAGAAAAATATTAGATTTTGAAGCCCTAAATTCACTCCATAATTACCCACAGGCATGTGGTGTAGTGGTTAAGAGTGCAGGCTACTAACTCTAAGATGCCAAGTTCGATTCCAAACAGTGACCTGAACAACAACAGCAAAAGCAACAACATTGAAAAATACTTTAGGAATGAGAACCCAGGTTCGAAATTTCCCCAAGACACCTGAAGAAGGCTGGAGGGTATATCAGCTGAAACGTTGTGTTAACAACAAACAAGATGAGGACAAATATCTGTCTAATGTAAATAATGTACATAATTCCTCATCTCTTAAATACAGAAGTTATCTACTTAGCCATGTTTGCATGTGTCAGACAAGATTACATTGGGGTAGGATTTTCATATTTTCTATAGCCAGGTGCCCTTTTCCATCACCATATCCTCATCTGCTTCCAAGCGAGGTAATAATCTCCAAGTTTATTGATCAATAAATAGCGGAGACGTGATTATATGGAGAACTGGAAACAAGCAACAATAAAATGAGTCTTTTGTTCACAGAAATCATGCAACATGTCAAGACCTGTCCAGTAACCTGAATATGCACTTGTGAATTGGAAGCAAATAACACCATTAATAAAGTCATAGTTTGCAGACAGCAAGCAAACACATGTTCAGACTTGAGAAATTCAAACTCTCTCTCTTTCCTTACACACATGCACGCATATAGTCAATGCTCTTACATACTCATAGTCCAGTAACTGAAACAAGTAAACAATAACAGATGAAAAAAAATATCAGCATGCATTTTTCAGTTTTTACCTACTAAATCCACTCCCAAGGTTTTGATCAACCTTGCAGCCAGCCATAACAAAAGACATGTGCAAGATGGTATGCAGTGGGACTGAACTGCAAATCATATGATTGGAAAGAGAAATTCTTAACCACACAGACACTGGAATTGATTTGCTACTATAAGAAAAATTTAAACACTAAAACATCTACCAAAGTTTTGTCAGAGAGGATTGTGTTTACTTGTTTATGTAGACACAAGTAAACACATCTCTTACTCCAACAATAACTTCTGCCTGAAGCATTAGACATCGTCTTCAAGGTGTAAGATTTATTTATGAACTTTATACATTACTATTTTGCTAACAAAGACCAGAATCAGTTTCCGCTCACTCTAATCTTGTATCTTGAAATGAAAATATAAAACAGCAACAAATAAAAAAACCCAACTGTCATCTGAATAATATTCAGATTCTATTTAATTTTAAAACTATTATCCTTATACATATACATGTGTGTGTGTGTGTGTATACAGAAAGAGAAAGAGAGCAAATGAGTGAGAATGAGATAGATACATATAAAGATTTTCATCTAATGGCATAGTGAAATAGGTATGTACAATAAGTACTCAGTTTGGTTAACCACTGAAACTCTAAGTTGAACTGCAACAGGAAAAGAGTTGGTGTTGAGGGTGCCTATCATAGATGGTTAGAACTGGCCCGTTGTTGAGCGAGTAGATGTATATTAGAAATAGTGAATATAGGTGTAGGAGTGGCTGTGTGGTAAGTAGCTTGCTTACGAACCACGGGTTCAGTCCCACTGTGTGGCACCTTGAGCAAGTGTCTTCT